>NW_016107698.1:0-60762 GCF_001604975.1 Cebus imitator
GATGCTTTTTACCATTTGGTACATTTTTGGAGTGGGTTGTACTGGTTGTTCCTTTCTATGTTTAGTGCTTCTTTCAGGAGCTCTTGTAAGGCAGGCCTGGTGCTGATGAAATCTCTGAGCAATTGCTTGTTCATAGAGGATTTTATTTCTCCTTTGCTTATGAAACTTAGTTTGGCTGGATATGAAATTCTAGGTTGAAAGTTCTTTCTTTAAGGGTGTCTAATATTGGCCCCCACTCTCTTCTCACTTGTAGGGTTTCTGTGGAGAGATCTGCTGTGAGTCTGATGGGCTTCCCTTTGTGGGTAATCTGATCTTTCTTTCTGGCTGCCCTTAGCATTTTTTCCTTCATTTCAACCCTGGTGAATCTGATGATTATGTGCCTTGGGTTTCCTCTTCTTGAGGAATATCTTTGTTGTGTTCTCTGTATTTCTTGGACTTGAATATTGGCCTGCCTCGCTAGGTAGTGGAAGTTCTGGATAATATCCTGAAGAGTGTTTTCCAGCTTGGATTCATTCTCTTCATCACATTCAGGTACACCTATCAAATGCAGATTAGGTCTTTTCACATAATCCCATATTTCTTGGAGGCTTTGTTCATCTCTTTTCACTCTTTTTTCTCTAATCTTACCTTCTCATTTTATTTCATTGAGTTGATCCTCAGTCTCTGATATCCTTTCTTCTTTTTGGTCGATTTGGGTATAGAAACTTGTGTATGTTTCATGAAGTTCTCGTGTTGTGTTTTTAAGCTCCATTTCATCATTTATATTCTTCTCTTAGCTGTTTATTCTCATTAGCATTTAGTCAAACTTTCTTTCAGGATTCTTAGTTTCTTTCCATTGGGTTACAACCTGTTCTTTTAGCTCAGACAAGTTTGTTATTACCCACCTGCTGAAGCCTGTTTCTGTCAATTCATCAGGCTCATTCTCTATCCGCTTTGTTCCTGTGCTGATGAGGAGCTGTGATCCCTTGGAGGAGGAGAGGCATTCTGGTTTTTGGTGTTTTCATCCTTTTTGCACTGGTTATTGCCATCTTTATGGATTTATCTACCTGTGGTCTTTGTTGTTGGTGAATTTTGGATGGGGTCTCTGAGTGGACATCTTTTTTGTTGATGATGAAGTTATTTCTTTCTGTTTTTAGTTTTCCTTCTAACAGGCCCATCTGCTGTAGGACTGCTGGACTTCCACTACAGACTCTTCTTGCCTGGGTATCACCTGCGGCTGCTGCAGAACAGTAAAGATTTCTGCCAGCTTCTTCTTTTGTTATCTTAGTCCCAGAAGGATACCTGCCAGGTGTCAGCTTGAGCTCTCCTTTATGAGATGTCTCTTGGATATACCAGGGTCAGGGAGCTGCTTGAGGAGAAATTCTGACCCTTATATGAGCTCAAGTGTTGAGCTGTGAGCTCCGTTGTTTTGTTCAGAGCTGCTAGGTAGGCCGGCTTTAGCTCAGCGGTTACTTCGACAATGCTTTCTTTGGTTGAAGTTGAATTTTTTTTAACCTTTTGTAAGAGTTAAGATAAAATTAAGATAAGAGCTAAAATAAGATAGAAATTTTACGAACTAAAAATCATTTGTAAAGCATGCATCCTCAACTTGTTTGTTTGGGAAACTTGATACCATATTTTTGTAGGAAAAGTAGGTAGACAAGGAGAGGAAAATTTTTCAAACAGAATGAGTTGTTATTGACTAATTTCTTTACACTTCCTCACAGGACAGTCTTTGTCATTGATATACTCTGCTTACAAAATTTGGACTATGATCTGAGGTTCTGTATTTAATACTTGCATGCATTTGTTACCTTTTCAAGATTGATTCTGAAGTTTAGAATTCAGTTGTTTTTCTGAGAAGTGTGATCTGAGATTGATTTCTTGCAAAATGAAAAGTAAAAGATGTGCCATTATGGGGAAATGAATGAAAGAATCTTACATGTGAATCCTAATTGTAATAGTTTATGCAAGCATATGTTTATGACAAAGATCTGTGATGAACTTTGACTAGTATCAAGAGTGAAAATGTTTGGTTCTCAGTTTAAATTGTAAAGAGCAATATGCATCTGCAAACTTCTGAATAGCAATAGTACCAAATTTGGTGCCTGCTGATTGAATTCAGATGTGGTTGCAGCTGGAAATCATTGTGGCCTCTTAGTTCCTAGATGACTGAAGATATTAGACTGTGAAAATCTGGATATTTATAGAAAATATAATGTTTTTAAAATTCATTTTTCTACACTTCTCTTTTTTTTTATACTTATTTCTCTCCTTCCTTTTGAATTCTAAGAAAAATATATGCTTGTGGTAGAAACTCTATTTCAGGAGATTATTTAGTAAAATATCAAAGTCAGTTTTCTCCCTCCTACTTTTCCCAATTTTACTGTTAAGTGGCTTTAACACACTGTACATAATGTCATGTATTTCACAGGTGTTTAAAATATTTTATTTTTTACTGATTTCATTTTTTTTTTTTTTTTTTTTTGACACAGTCTTTGTGGCTTCTGGGTTAGTACATACTTAGGACAGCTTTCTCTATCTGAAGCTTATAAAATACTGTGCTCATGTATTTTCTATTATTTGTATTTTATTTAAAAATTTGCATCTCTAATCCACCTAGAATTTTATTTTGTGTTTTTTTCTTTTCATTTTTTTGTTTTTGTTCTGAAATGTCTATGGAAAGGACATTGTGATCTTTTTCTTAAATAATTGACTAGCCAGTTGTCCTCTCTCTTTTGTTTTACATTTTAAATATCACAACATTCTCTCCCTTAAGTTCAAACAAGGGAGAACAAAGCTTTATGTGGTCACTATCAACTCTTTGATTTTTTGATCTCATAACAAAAGTTTGCAGTATCTCAGTGGTATTAATAAACACAGCTCCAGGGAAAATTGTCATAAAAGAAGGAATTTATTGCATATTCAGTCTGCTTTTTATTTGAAGTAGAATGCTTTTCTGATTTATTTGAAAGTGCAATAGGGTAGTTGAGGAGAGCTTTTGATGGAGAATTTCTTGACAACTGAATTTTTATAAAGCCATAAAATGGCGGATTCCTGGTTATTGGAAAGTTTTGTTTTGTCCAGTTGGAAGATGAAGTGAGGCAGACAATTTTACAATTCAAAAATTTTAAAGAAACCATCACATTGGAGCTATATAAGGAATATAGATTTTGTTAAAATTTTAACTGTACCTGGAATCCTAGATTCTTTGCCATGTATTAGGTGATGGTAGAAAAGCAATTTTGTCTTGGCTGTGAGCATGGTTTCATGGAGAAGCCAATCACCCTATCTGTCTGCAAAATAAAAAAGAAAAAAGAACTGATTGCTATAGTCACATGAAAATAAAAAAGTAGTTAATAATAATCAAAGATCCTTGTTTTTCTGTCTCTTTTCTATCCTCCTCCCATGGATGCATACTCCCTGACTTGTAAACTTCTAATGAAAGTGGTATGGTCTAAAAGATTGTTGTAGGGACCAGGAAACAGAAAATCTGTGGCCCTGATGAATTTTGTGTAGGAAAATAAATAAGTCAAAAATAAATAACTGCCCATTGCAAGTAGTGAATTCAGTCAATATGAAGAACTAATAGATTAAAAGCTTCAAGGGACATGATCCTGCCAGAGATGTGGAATAGTTTAATGAACTAAAGGCACACACTCTGAAGTCTAACTATCTGGGCTCCAATTCTAGCTCTGTGGCTTGATGTGGTGTTTATTATTTATTGGCAACAAGGTTTTATTTAGCCTCTGTGGCTTGCAGTTTCCTCTTCTGTAAAAACAGGATTATGAGGCTAAATTAATAGAGGTAAAACACTTAGTTCAATAAATGCTAATGAATACTCTTTAAAGTTTTTGTTCTTTAAGAGGGATGTGTCTGTCAGAGTCCATAATTCAAAGCTGTAAAATATTAAAAATAAATTGGGTTTCAGGTGATTTAGAAACTACGAGAAAAGTTATACCCTGACACAGCCTTCCTGTGTCTTTTAAGTTTTCTATCTAGATTCAACTTTCTTGAAAGTACATTGCAATGATTAATAAAGCCTAACAAGTCCACCTTTAGAGTCTTACTTTTCTTAAAAATGTGTTTTTTCCAAAATATATTAGGAATACATCATTTTGAAGAGAATATATTTTTAAAAAGTACAATTCTACTACCCAGTAAAAACCTCATATAAGATTTAATATTTACTTCTACAGTTTTCTTCTTAAGATTCATAGCTATTTTTCCATATCATTATTTATAAAAATGATTTCTAACAGCTGTATAATATTCTTTTAATCATGGTGTTTTAATCTTTTAATCATAGTGTTTCTAACCATTCAGATAGATCTATATAACTATGTCTATTTTATAGTTTTTCTTGCTACATATAAAGCTGGTAAGAAATCCTTTTTTTACATCTTTGTTTGCCAAGGACAGATTTCTAAAACACACTCTCCTCTGAGGATACATACTACCTAGGACCTTGGTACATATTGCCAAATTGTTTCCCAGAATGTTTGTGCCAGTTTCTATTTCTACCAGCTGTATTGCTGCTACATTTAAGATAACATTTTTTAAAATTGTTGCCATTTTGATTGGTTATCTATTTATGTCTTAATTTTCATATCTTTAATAAATCTTATTTTTTACAAGTATTTTTTCTTAAGAATCCATGTGTATTTTTAATTAAACTTTATTTCATTAATTTTTAAAATGTTATCAATTTGTGAGTTAGCTATCGAGATTAAAGTTAATTATCATTTGCATTTATTCAGCTACTTGAAATTAATGTCTTATTTTATAGATTAAAATTTTTGTCTGATGCAACCATGCCATTTGGGTTAAGTGAAAGTGTTTATTTGGGGCTAATTTTAAACCTAATTTAAAATTACTAATTTTAATTTTAATTACTAATTTTAAACATAGTTTAAAATGACTATTAAAAATTACATCTGTTACTCCAAGCTTTTTCCTCTTATTTAGGTGTCCACCTTCAAGGTTCTATATTTGCTGGATGCTTGTAACTGACTACACATTATCTCCTAAGAAATCCTACCTAGACCTACCTTTGTATTTATTTCCTTAAACTCAGTCATTTCTTTACATACTTACTGTGTTAGTCCATTTCTGTTGCTAAAAAGGAATACATGAGACTGGGTAATTTATAAAGGCAAGAGGTTTATTTTAGCTCATGATTCTGCAGACCGTACAGGAAGCATGGCACTGGCATCTGCTCTGGAAGTTTCCAATTGTGGTGGCAGGTGGGGGCAAGGGGAGCAACATGTCACATGGCAAGAGGGAGCCAGAGAGAGAGGAGGAGATGTCAGGCTCCTTTAAACACCAAGCTCTTGCCTGAACTACCAGGGTGAGAATTCATTACCAGGGGGAGGGCAGCAAGCCATTCATCAGGGTTTCATCTCCATTGCCCAAATACCCCACACCAGTCTCCACCTCCATCATTGGGAATCACATTTCAAAATGAGATTTGGAGGGGACAAAAATCCAAATGATATCATTTATTCTCTGAAATTCTAACTGGCTGACAAACCAGTATCTCCAGGCAGAAGGATGTAATGTCCTCTAGTTAGATCACAATGGATTAACAGTCTTTCTCTCCTAGATTGTTTTTTTTTTTTTTTTTTTTTGGCATTTCAAGGAGTGGTTATAACATTAGGAATTTCATACACAGTATTTGGTAAGTAAAACAGATGTTTTTAGATAGAGAGGTGTTTTCACTCAGATGAGACTTGTTTGTCACCTAGATATTAGCAGCCTCCATAGCTATAGAATAAGCCCTGGGTTGCTTTTTATTTACAATTTCTCAGATCTTATGTGATTTTTCATTGATTTCTGCATGCTGCATAAATCTTTAAATGTCAGCATGTTAACAGTGTGGATCCCAAATAGAAGGAATCCTCTGGCTTTGACAGAGTTAAAAAGGACCATAACTAAAAGACCTAGAAAGTTCACAGGAAGTTCAATTTAAATGATCAATGAGGCTGAGATTCTTAAACTCTGTAAAATGGTGAACTAGAAATATTGAACTCCAGTCTAAAAGATCAAATGCTGATGTATAAGAAAGATCAAAGTGTATACAATCACAAAAATAATAAAGGATTAATGGAGAGATTTGTTCAAACGCAGTATGGAATACCTATCAAATTCACAAATCACAATTCTAAAGAATTATGAGGAAAAGTATATAGCATAGCATAGTTAATAAATTTAGAGAATATAAAATTTAGAGATGACAAACCCATAAGAGGCTAGAAACTGTAAGTGGTGGGTCATGTTTTCCTTGAGGCTGACTTTAACGTTGATGTCATGAGAGGATATTTTTCTCTCCTACTTCTCTCCTCTCAGTAGAATAAGGATAGATGCTATTGTATGAAGTTTGTTTAGGGCCAGTGTGACAACTCTTAAAGTTACATTTACTGGTCCCACATAAATATGTATTAAACATAAAATAATCAACTTGTAAGTTGTAAAAGTTGACAACTTACAGTAATTTAGGAAACCATTAATTCTAAAAGAGCAGTGATTTTATAGAATTTGCAGGCACTTAGGTGGTTTTCTTAGAGTAGGAAAAAAGCTATCATGCTGTATGTGTAATTTTCTGAAATTTTACCACTTAAACTAGATGTATCTGAAAATGGTTTCTATATTCAATAGGCTATGAAATAAATTGCCTTTTCTGGGTAGTACTACAGGATAATGTAAAGGTCACTATTGTGTTTTGGACTTTTAACAACTTTTATTGTGCTATAAATAACTTTGGCTAGCATTTTTATTTCATGAAACATGACTTGTATAAATTGGATTTTAAACTGTATATGGGAGGTGAATTATGTTGAAAACGTGTACACAGCACATTGATACAAGACTCTTTAAAGTCCTTTTTTGAGGTTTCTACTAATGTTAAAGCTAATATCTCTTAGCATCTCTAGTTATTGAATTTTGAGTTTAGTGAATATGGGATAAGAAAATTATGTGAAAGTAGTCAGAAATTTAAACAATATTATCTGTGTTGGGCTGTTCTAAAATATTTCAAAAACTATTCTTAAGAATAAGTTCTTCATATTATTCTTGATATAGTTCTACCTTCCATATAACACTGACTTTTTTTTTTTAATGGCAGAAACAGGGAGTGTCATTGTTGACAAGGTGTCAGAGCAACATCAACATCTTGGTGACCAGCTCAGCTGGGTTTTGACAGCTTCACTTGAGAAAGGGCACAGTGTGATAAAGATAACATCATTAAGAGTGAATACAAAAAATAAGAGGTGACACGGTTCATTTAGGACATACCCTAAAATATTTCAAAGCCATATTCAGGTTTCATCTTTAAATCGTACTACCCCCAAACCTCTTTTTTTTAACTTGTTCAAAAATGATTTTATTAATTGTTTCACTCATCACCTTTACAGAATAATCACTCTTGGTGAACATTGCTTGGCTCTGTGGTAGAAATAACATGGCCAGGCATGGTTCCTGGCTTTAAGGGACACAGGACAAGTATGCAAAAAAATAGTGCAAATGTTAGCCCTAAGAGAAGCAAAAATCCATATGCACATTTAAAGGAAGGAATGAGGAATCATTTTTAAGAAATTAGAGAAGAATTCATGAAGGAAAAGAAATTTTGAAATTACTCCAGCTATAAGCAGAGTTAGTGTCTGGGTAGAGGACCTTCTTGAGAAATAAGAATACCAGTGAAGTCAGTGGAGAAAAAAAGTGAGTATTTTTTGCTAAATCACCGAGTGTACGTATTTATTCACTTTTGCAGTTAACACTTAATAATGCCTGGTTCTGAGGCTGTATTCTACTAGGTGCCCAGTGTACACTGATGAACAAAACTGACTTGGTCTGAGCCCTTATGGAGCAAATTATAACCTATTGAGAAGGCAGACAGAAAACAGCAAACAAGCATCATAATATTCAATTGGTGACAGAGAGTGAAAATAAATAACAAGGGAGGTTTATTTCAGATCATCAGAAATGTTTAAAGAAGAGATATTTAACTTCAGACCCGAAAGATGAAAAGTAACCAACCAAGGAAAGAAGAGTATAGTTCCAAACAGAATAAAGCATGTGCAAAAGCCCTGAAGGGGTATAGAACTTGTGTTTGAGAAAGGAAAATCAGTGGCATTGGAGAGTAGTGAGAGGGGAATGTAGATAGAGTTGACACTGGAGAGGGAGACAGGGAACCAGATCAGGCAGGAACTTTTCAGCTGCAGAAAGATGTTTGGTTGGAACTAAATATGAGATGGGAAGTCATGAAATAATTAAAGAGATCGGTAACATTATGTTACTCTGGATGCCATATGCAAACTAAATATATGGAAATAAAGAATGGAAGTGGGGAAAATTGCCAAGAGGCTGTGGCAGTAGTCTATGTGAGAAATGATGGTGGTTTCCATTGGAGTGCTTGAAGGTGAGATAGAAGTTTTTGGAGCCAAGACATACTTACTAGGAGCTGCTGATGGCCATTGAGACATGAAGCTGTTAAGGCAGGTTAGGTACTGAGCATGGGGCAGTCATATGATTTAGCTTCACATCTTACACTTCTGGAAGCTTTCACTGACCTTTGCAGCTTTTGGCAAGTGTTCCTTCTGCAGTGCTTGTGTAATACCCATAGTTATCTGTCCGCATTACAGTGTAATTACCTGTTTTTGTGTTTGTTTCCCCAGTAGACAGTGAGTACCTTCAGGCCTCAAAACATATTTGTCAGTGTCACTTCTCACTTATAAACTCAGAATAATAATTTGTTAAATAAATTAGTTTAGGCTGAATTTGGTAATTTTTTATTTTTTATTTTCTGAGATGATCAGAGGGAAGGGTAGGATAAAGAGATTCAAGCAGTATCATTTAAAAGAAAATGTTTAAAGAGCAAGACAGTAAATTAATCTGTATATTAAGTTGTAAATAGTCTAAAATTCATTGGGTTTGTTATTTTAAAATCATTTAACATGCCAAAAAACCTGTTTACTTTTAAATATACTTCAGGGTATTTGAATCATATACTCTTACTAAAATGTGTTTACCCTCTAATCTACAAGTATCATATGATTTGATCAAAGCCCTGTAAGTTTGATGATTTACCCAAATCAGTTTTAAGTCCCATAGATAATTTGAAATACGAGGATATTAGAGAGGTGAAAGACCTCGTTTATATTTATGTTTCACCACTAACTACTGGGTCACTTTATCCCCATAGACCTCCTTTATCACTTTTGTTTAAGCATGTCTAGGTTGTGTTCAGAGCTCTTCTAGGCTCTGCAGGTGTTTTTAGAAAGTGGTGGAGGAAACTGCATTGAAATAATTTATAACCTACCCTGGCATATGTTTCTGCACTCAAGTAAGTTTGAATTGCTTAAAAAGTCTCTTGAATGGGGAATTGTTAAAGGCCTTTTAAAGAAAAAAGTTATCATGCACCAGCAGGAAACATGCATGTGGAATAAAGTGAGTCTGAGGAAGATTTAGAGAAAAAAATAAATAGGATTCATTCTTCAAGTATAACCACTTCACTCCACCACCCACTTCCCCTTCTAACGAAAACTGCCCATTTCCAGCCATGGTTTCTAGGGAGTCAAGTTTATACCCCTATAGTCCTTCATCTCTGGCCTTTCTCCCCAACTGAGAGAAGCAGAGATGCCTGAGACGGCAGTCCTGTGTGAGTGGTACCCAGAGCTGCTTTAGATGTAGTTTTTTAGTGTTATCTATTTTCTGGTCTGGTCCACGTATGTTCCTAAAATAAACTCCCATCTCCTTGAAGTAGATTGAATTAGTCTTCATTTGCCACCAAAAGTGCAAAACTAAAAATAATGTTGATCAGTTATGTATGAGAAAATGAAAATCCATTGTTTAAAAAAAAGAATTAGGGAGAAAGAAACCTATTTCCAGTTAGAGTCGAGGATGGCTCTAACTTATTTTTCATTGAGAAGTGTCCATCTCTGGGGATGTTAACGTTCTTAAAGCCCTGACTGCAGCTTCCAAATGTTTGTATAGTTTCGTAACCCAGTGGCAGGACAACAGGGGCTCAGCTCCCTCCTCGTGCTTGCCAAAGACGTAACTAGGTCATGGCACAGGGGCTCAGCTACCTCCCTGTGCTCGCCAAAGATGTAACTGTGTGTGTCCAGGTTTTTGGGCTCACTTGCCCCAGGAATGGGGAAAGGACCCTGGCAGCCTGGTGAGCTTACCACTTGTATAAATATCACCGACCCAAAGAGAAAGAGAAACAGTGAGAGCTCCCTTATTGCCATAGGAGGATATCCCAGAGAGGGAAATCCATATAGGTAAGGGAGCAGAGGGATTTTAACCCTGCAGTTACTCCCACCCCATTCATGTTCTTGTCTAATGAGAGAAGTTCTTTCAAACTTCCTCTGGAGTGATTGATCTTTGACTGATCCCAGATTGTTTGCTTGGGCTCACAACAGAGCCCCTCCTCCCAGGGCATTTGGCGGGCTTTCTGAACAAAAGAAGCTCACCTGGAATTTCTATCTAGCCCACTCCGGGAAAGATAGACAATGAACTTTACATTCCCAGATGGGGGCATGGATGGGGGTATGGTGCTAGGAATTTCCTGCCTTTGAAACATAGGCAATTTTCCTTAACACAATCCCTCAGTTTCAGGTCTTGCCCTAGATCTCTGGATGCTGAATCTCCTGGTGCACCAGAGCCACTCTGGAAAGCCTGCTGCAAATATTGATTCAAGGGCCTATACAGGAAGTCTAGAGTATGCCTAAGATTATGCAGGAAGTCTGGGGTATGCCTAGGCTCCTCTAATTTTAACAAGCTCCGCAGGTGATTCTGACACAGCCAGATTTTAAAACCATGCCCACTGACCTCAAGCAGTTTTGACTTAGAGTTGCACTCAAATATTTTGAAATGTATGTCTGTCTGCTAATACATCCCTCTGTTCTTAGTTCCTAAATTAAAAACAAGGCTTTATTTTTCTTTCTCTATGTACTCTGCTGGTGATAGCATGATACCATTTGTGTCTTTAAATCTGGTCTCACTGATTTTGCTTCCTATGGAAATAAAAAATAAGTAACTATCATTCTTGGAAAATTTAAATTGATATTGCAGAAAAAGCATGACATCATTGAGTCCCATGTAAAATTTACCCTTCTGAAAAGATCAAACACTAGAGCCTCTTTTAAAAAATTATTAGTATGCTTTTTGATTGACAAATTATAATTGTATACATTTATGAAGTACAATGTGATTTTTTTGATATGTATACAAAGTGGAATGAGGAAATCAAGCTAACATATTCATTACCTTATCACCTCACTTACCTATTTTTTTAGGGTGAAACATTTGAGACTGAATCTCTTAGTGATTTTGAAATAAACAATACTTTATTATTGACTACAGTTACCCTACTGTGCAATCTTAAAGCTCTTATCTTAAAAAGTATTTGCCTTTTTGCCCCATTATTTTGGACATAGTGAAACATACCTGAGATGGTTTGGATATTTGTTTCCTTCAAATCTCATGTCGAAATGTGATCCCCATTGTTGAAGGAGGGGCCTAGTGGAAAGTGTCTGGGTCATGGAGGGGAATTCCCTGATAAATGGCTTGTACCTTTACTGTGGTAATGAATGGGTTCTCACTCTATTACTTCACACAGTGCTGGTTGTTTAAAAAAGCCTGGAACCTCCCCAGCCCTCTCTTGCTCCCTTTCTAGCCATAAGAAATGCCAGCTCTCCTTTTGCCTTCCATTATAATTGAAAGCTTCCCGAGGCCTCACCAGAAGCCAAACAGATGCTGACGCCATGCTTGAACAGCCTACAGAACCATGAGCCAAATAAACCTTTTTTTTCTTTTTGAATTATCCACCTTCTAGTGTTTCTTCATGGCAACTCAAAATTGATGCAATACCTAAACACAGAACATTTCTAAATCATAGGAATGTATAGTTTGAAATCATTACAAATTCCTGGTCTCCAGCCTTGTTTAGGTTCAATTTATTTATGTCTTCATTCTCAACAGCTATAATTAATCATAGTATCATCTAGTGTGCCTAATCTCCTGATTTTCCCAAGACTGAGGGTGTTCCCAGAGCATGGACTTTCAGTGCTAAAGCCAAGTAAGTCCTTGGCAAGCTGGAATGAGTTAGTTACACTAGGCTCATCAGATCTTCGCTCTGACTGAATTTTCATTACTTCTAATAAGAGGTCTAATTTATTACTTATAGAGAAAATAGAGGCTATTAGGTAGAAAATTTCTCAATATCACTTCATACCCATTAAAAAAATATCTGCGAGGGACCTGCTTTTATTAGTTATCTCCACTTTTCATGTCTTATTCACATCTAACCACTCATCATTTCTAATAATTCTTTTTCTTCAGTCTAGTGTTAAAGAAAATTTTGCCAAGCTCAGTCATGTGTCTAGGAAACTGTCCCTACATGACTCTAAACTTGGTAGAACCTTTTTTTCTATGTTCACTTTTTTTTAAAACACGCAACCAAGCATGGCCAAATCCTAGCAAGGAGAGGGGGTTATAATGTTCTTATTTTTGATTTTTTTTTCTGTATGAAATAAACTCCCCTTTCTATCCTTACATGTAGTGCTTTTATTTTCAAGCTATACATTTCTTGAGTGATCCGCTCTCCTTTGACTGGCAAGCAGATAGACCCTGCTTTGTTTTGTTTTTTAAATATCTGGCAGCCTTTGTTATTACTTAAACAATATAAGCATGGACAAGTATTGCACATCTTAAACACAAAGCACATGCTTTCTACACTCGATCATCTCTTGTTCTGTCTGTATCCTTCCTTCCTTGTTATTTAGTTTGAGAAAGAAATATGCTTTTCTCTTCGCCTTCTCCATGAACTGCACTTTTATTGTCATTTCAATGCACTTCAACAAATATGCTCTTGTATAATCACCAATGACCATCTTGTAGCTGAAGTGTACGGAAAATGCTTACCTCTTATCTGTAACTTACAAATGGGTTTATATTTAAAATCATAAATTATAAAAATTTATAGAAATAAAATCCAAAGATTGGCTTTGTGAAAGAATAAATTAGATACATTGCTAACAAGAGCAATAAAGAAAAAAAGAGATAAGATCCAAATAAATACAATCAGGAATGACAAAGGGGTTATTATCCCTGACCCCACAGAAATACAAATTCCCCAGAGACTGGTATGAACACCCCTATGCGTGCAAGCTAAAAAACCTGGAAGAAATGGATAAATAAAGCCTCCCAAATTGAACCAGGAAGAAATTGAATTCCTGAACAGACCAATAATGGGTTCCAAAATTGAATCAGTAATAAAAACTTGAGAAAAAATCCAGGACCAGATGATTTATAGCTGAATTCTACCAGCTGTATAAATTCTAAAGCTGGTACCATTCCTGCTGAAACTATTAAAAAAATGAGGAGGAGGGACACCGTCATAACTCATTTTATGAGGGCAGCATCATTCTAATACCAATACCCGCAGAGACACAATTAAAAAAGAAAACTTCAGGCCAACATCCTTGATGAAAATAAGTGCACATATCCTCAGTGAAATGCTAGCAAACTGAATCCAGCAGTACATTAAAACTCTAATCCACCATGTTCAGATAGGTCTTACCCTGGGATATAAGATTTAGTCAACGTGCTCAAATCAATAAATGTTATACATTATGTGAACAGAACTAAAAACTAAAACCACATGATCATCTCAATAGATGTAGATAAGACTTTTGAGAAAATTCAACATCTCTTTATAATAAAAAACCCCAACAAACTAGACATTGAAGTAATGTGCTAAAAAATAATAAGAGCCATCTATTAAAGACACACAGCCAATGTCCTACTAAATGGAGAAAAGCTGGAAGCATTCCTCTTGGAAACCAGAAAAGGCAAGGATGTACTCTCAGCGCCCTATGCAACATAGTACTAAAAGTCCTAGCCAGAGCAATAAGGCAAGAGAAATAAATAAAAGGCATCCAAATAGAAAGAGAAGTCAAATTTTTCCTGTTTCAACATGATAATATTCCACACCTAGAAAACTCCTTAGCCTCTGCTCAAAGTCTCCTTGATCTGATGTTAGATCTGATGTTAGATCTCCTTGATCTAACATCTTTAACAAAGTTTCAGGACACAAAATCTTTGGACAAAAATCAGTAGAATTCCTATACACCAACAACATCCAAGTTGAGAACCAAATCAAAAATGTAATTCCATTCATCATAGCCACAAAACAAAACATCAAAGAATACAGCTAACCAGTGAGGTAAAATAACTCTACAGTGAGAATCATAAAACACTACTAAGGAAAACCAGAGATGACACAAACAGAAAAACATTCCATGCTTATGGATAGGAAGAACTAATATTATTGAAATGGCCAGAATGCACCCCAAAATTTATAGATTCAATGCTATTCTTATCAATGACATTCTTTACAGAAGTATGAAAAACAATCTTAAAACTTACATGGAACAGCAACAAAAAAGAACCCAAATAGCCAAGGCAATCCTAAGGAAAAAGAACAAAACTGGAGGTATCACATTACTCAACTTCAAATTACACAGCAGAGCTACAGTAATCAAAACAACATGATACTGGTACAGAAACAGACACACAGACCAATGGAACAGCGTAGAGAGTTCAGAAATAATTCTGCATACCTACAACCATCTAATCTTTGGCAATGTTGACAAAAACAAACAATGGGGGAAGCACTCCTTAGTCAATAAATGGTGATGGGAAAACTGGCTAGCCATATATAGAAGATTGATACTGGACTACTTTCTTACACCATATACAAAAACCAATTCATGATGGATTAAAGAATTAAATTAAAACTATTAAAACCCTGAAAGATAACCCAGGAAAGATAAGTGAGGAAATACCACTGTGAATATAGGTCCTGGCAAAGACTTCATGACAAAGATACCAAAAGCAATCACAACAAAAACAAAAATTGACAAATGGGACCTAATTAAACGGCTCCTGTGCAGCAAATGAAACTATCAACAAAGTAAACAGGCAACCTACAGAATGGGAGGAAATGTTTGAAAAGTATGCATTTGGCAAAAGTCTAATATCCAGAATCTATAAGAAACTTAAGCAAAAAACATCCACATTAAAAAATGAGCAAAGGACATGAACAGTTTTCAAAAGAAGATATGCATGCAGCCAACAAGCATATGAAAAAAATCTTCAACATCACTTATCATTGGAGAAATGCAAATCAAAAAGTATGAGATACCATCTGACACTAGTCAGAATGGCTGTTATTAATAGTCAAAAAACAATATATGCTGGTGAGATTGTGGAGAAAGGGGAACACATATTCTACTGGTGGGAATGTAAATTAGTTCAGCCATTGTGGAAAGCAGTGTGGCAATTTCTCAATGTACTTAAAAACAGAATTGCCATTCAACCCAACAATCCCATTATCAGCTATTACTGTATACAAAGGAATGTGAATCATAGGGACACATGCATGTCTATATTAATCTAAACATTGAGTACACATGGACACAAAGAAGGAAATAGTAGTCACCAGTGCCTACTTGAGAGTGGAGGGTGATGATAGAAAAACTACCTGTTGGGTACTATTGCTTATTACCTGGATGAGGAAATAATATGTACGCCAATTACCTGGATGAGGAAATAATATGTACACCAAACTCCCATGACTTGCAATTCATCTATAGAACAAACCTGTACATGTTCCCCTCAACCTAAAATAGAAGTTTTAAAAGGTTTATTTTTTAAAACTAGATGACCATAACTTATAAAAATTAATAAAACAACATCCATAATTCTTCATTGCAGAACTAAATAGTTCTTCTCTGAGGTTTTTGTCACTATTTACAGTTCTATAAATCAGTTACAACTCTTTGCTTAAAATGATTCTGGCTGTATTTATAGCCCTATGGAAGTTCCCTCTCAGTCTTTTTTGTTAAACTCTCATCTAGTACCCCAAATTTACTCAAATATTGATGTTTCCAGCTTTACAACCTCATCTCACTGTTCCATTTACACTATAGATTCTCCCTGGCTGAGTTACTTTTTCTAGCATCATGGCTATATCTACAATCTAATTCTGAGACCTGCCAAATCTTTCTCTACATACCAAGTTCCATATGACTTTTCTTCAAGTGCCACAATCTCAACACTCCCTCAAACTGATTTTATTATATTCCACTTCCCCCATCAGAAACATCTTACACTGATGACAGAGCCATCAACCCAGTTACTTGGTTATTATCTTTGATGTCTCTTGCTGACAATCCACATGCAGCCAGTTATTAACTCTTTTCTATTAAGTCTCTTTTAAATTTCTTAGCTCTTTCTCTCTGCCTAAGAATGGACTCTTATTTGAAAACTTTGTGTAGTAGCCTTCTAAATAGAGTCTTTACCTCTAGGCTTGGACCCCCTTCAATCAATTTTTTACAGTGCTGCTAAAGTGATTTTTTGAAAACATAAATCTGAGCATTGTGGTTAAGATCATGAGCTCTTGAATTAGACAGATCTAGATTTATGCTAGTAATAATACTTAGTCGCAATAACTTTGAACAACTTGTTTAACCTCTTTAAACCTCAGTTTTGTCACTGGCAAATTGGGATAATAATACCTATATCAGAGCATTATCTTGAGAATCAAATAAGTAATTGATATGGTTTGGCTGTGTTCAACCTAAACCTCATTTTGAATTGTAACTCCCATAATTCCCATGTGTCATGGGAGGAATGTGGTGAGGGGTGATTAAATTATGGGGGTAGGTCTTTCCTGTGCTGTTCTCATGATAGTGAGTCTCATGAGATCTGATGGTTTCAAAATCAGAGTTTTCCTGCACAAGTTCTCTATTTGTCTGCTACCATCCATGTAAGATGTGACTTGCTTCTCCTTGCCTTCTGCCATGATTGTGAGGCCTCTCAAGCCATGTGGAACTGTACATCCATTAAACCTCTTTCTTTTGTAAATTGCCCAGTCTCAAGCATGTCTTTATCAGCAGCATGAAAATGAATCAATACAGTAATCTATTTAGCACAGTGCACTATAAATAAATAGTACTCAATATATGGTTGCTTCCATTATCATGATTCTTCTTATTGTCTTTGTTGCTACTTATTATAGCTCTGTGTGGCTGAAATTCTTCAATTTTTCTCATTGAGTTTATGATAAAATCTTAACCCTTTGATATGGAAGGCTTTTTCTAATTTTGTCTCATTTGGCTTCTCTAACCTCATTTCCTGTAGTTTCCTTTCTCACTCTATCCTCCAGTCATAGTAAATTATTTACATTTTTTTCCCACAGCAGTTATTCTTTTTCTTTCTCTTCTTTTTGTCTTTCTTCAATATTCCTTACATTAACTGTTGTTATTCTGGCAAAATACAATGCATCCTTGAAAGTAAGGTTTTATTTTAATCTTTCCTAAAGAACTTCTCTTTCTACCATTTTTATCATAGCCTGTATCAAGAATCCTATTAGTCTCTTAATTTCTTGTGCACATATGATTCTATCATACCATATTATTCAGCACATATGATTATCTTCCCCAATAGGCTATGAATGTCTTGAAGCTACCAACAGGGTCTTATTAATCTTTGTGTTACCAATTTCCAAGCTAAAAATGGGCAAATAGTAGTTAGTATTCAAATGTTGAATGATATGCAGATTTTAAGATGTTCATATTAATAGTGTTCCAACATGGTAATCATTACATTATTAATGATTCTTAAAAATATATATTGATTATTCAATACCCAAATGAGTACTGTAAGTAGGAGATTGTATAGTAGTTAAAAACTTGGTTTAACCATTTCAAGGAAAGGATAATATTTGAACTTTATGATACAAGATTTAAGTCAAAGAAGCAGATATTTAGGAAAGGGAGCTATAAAAGGAAAGACAGAAGGAACTAGTATATAGCAAATGTTCTCTGTGTTCTAAGCAAGTTGGACCTCAGACAATGGTTTTTGTTAGTTGCCTTTTCACTTAACTCTCACTTACCTTTTGAGATGGATAGCTGACGACAAATATTTAAGTAAGTTGATTATGTTCACACTGTATTAGATAGTGAAGATGGGATTCAAATACAGTTCTGCCTGACTTTGAAGGATTGTTTTCTCCACAATAGGCTGATGCACCACACATAGAATGACCATATTAAATCAGAACAATGAGAGTAAATAAGCCTGAATTTAGATTGTGACAGATTTTCAAAGTCAGTCCAAGGAAGCATTTGGTATTCCCTATTAAGTAACCATAACATTCTTTCAGCTGTTAGTACAGTGGAATTGTAGAGGCTGTATCAAAATCAAGAACTGGCAAAAATGTACAGCAGGTCTGTTAATACTATACTTTTATGCACCCATGACAGGCAATGCTATTAGATCATATGCTATTTCTTACTGGGCCTGGGTATAGCCTCAAAACTCTTATTAATAAATGGATATTCATTAGAAGATTTTAATTGATTTATAACAGCTCATTCTTCCTAGAATCACTTTAATTTTCTTACAGGGAATTACCTCAACACCATTTTGAGCAAGCTGAATAAAATTGCAAATCAAAGTAAGCCATTCTTTTTATGGAGGGAGAAAGGTTTACTAGAGATTATAACATGTTACTCCTGCTACATTTCACTGCCCCATAGGACCAAACAGTGAGCATGTGACTTAAGCTTGACCAGGAAAAAACCTTCTTTTCAAAGAGTTAAAATCTCAAGCAAAGTTATTCAGGATTGAAGTAAGAAAAACCAAAAACAAAAAAACAGAAAAACAAAACCCCACCCCCATCTCCCTCCCCCAAAGAAAAACTCCAAGACAACTACATTCCTTTTAGAGCAAAAACCCTAATGATTAGAGGCAATAGAGGATGACCTGGTACTTTTCTGGTTAATTTTTTTTATTTGTAAGAATCTTTTCTACTCTTCCTATCTATTCTTTGAGCTTTCTGATAAATTATTCTGGTAAGGTTTTTTTATGTATAAGTTAGTCAATTTCTGTGGCTCACAACAACGAAAAATTATAATCAGTACCATTCTTATTCAGTCAGAGTTGGCAGATGATTTAAAAACCAGGAAGCCCATGATTTAATACCAATGGCACGTGGTTTAAATCTAATAGGATTTAAATATGGAAAATATACTTGGTGTTTTTTTTTTTTTTTATAATAGTCACATTGGCTAAGCTGAAACTATGGTTTCCAGAATTCTCTTGCCCATATGGTTCCAAGTAAGAGTTGGCCAAAAGAGAAAATTCTGTGAGATTTGGAAGGTGGAAGTGAAGTCGAAGCCATTATGAGCTAAAGATTTTCATGGTTACTAATAGTGAGAGACAGTTGCAGATGCATCCTCACTGTTTTGTTCATGTCTAGATCTTCTTCACAAATGTTGTCTCTAAACCAGAGATTCTAGACTTAAAAATACATGTAGAATCAGGAGACTTCCATCTTATTTTCCACTACCTTTTCTTTGTGATCCTATTCTGGAAGTTGGATATACCTGGTTTTCTGGATTCCTTGATAAACTCCAGTTTGCCCACACACTCTAGTGCCTCAGAAAGATACTTCTCTCTAGAACAGGAGTAATCATACATATATAAGACAAAATAGATTTCAAGGCAACAACTATAAAAAGAGACAAGGTCAGCATATGAATATCAAACGTTTAATTTAGCAAGAGGGTAAAACGATTTTAAGAATATATACGCCCAACATAGGAGCACTCACATATTTAATGGAAATATTATTAGAGCTGAAAAAGAAGTCTGAGACCATAATATCTAGAGACTTCAATACTCTACTTTTAGCATTGGACAGATTTTCGAGACAGAAAATCCACAAAAAAAATTGCACTTAATCTGCACTATAGACCAAATGGACCTAATAGGTATTTACAGAACATTCAATCTAATGGCTGCAGAATACACTTCTTTTCTCAGCACATGAATCATTCTCAAGAACAGACCATATGTTAGGTCACAAAACAAGTCCCAAAACATTCAAAATAATTGAAAAAAATATGAAACATCTTCTCTGACCACAATGGAATAAAACTAGATATCAATAACAAAAGAAACTTTGGAAACTATGAAAACGCATAAAAATTACACAAGTTCAGTGTCTATTACAGTAAGTACATATCATGTAGAATTTATTTGAATAAATGACAAACTAGTAGAAAAGCAAATCAATATTATACCTGGTTACCATTTTTTAGCCAGAAGATCAACTGCCATGTTACTTTACTCACACCAACCCTAGAGTGAATGAGATTGTCCTTAAGAACCTTCACTTAATAGTCATGTTAAGAAAAGAATGAGAGGACTCCAGTAAGGACAAAATGTCAGTGCCAGTGGATCATTGAAGACATTATGAAAATTAAAAAAATTCTTGAAATGAATGATAATGGAAACATAACATACATAATCCTATGTGATACAGCAAAAGCAGTACTAAGAGAGAAGTTTATAGTGCCTACATAAAAAAGGAAAAACTTCAAATAAATTATCTAATAATGTATCTTAGAGAACTAGAAAAGCAAGAAGAACCAAATGCAAAACTAGAAGAAGAAATAATTAAGATCAGAGCAAAAATAAATAAAATTGAAAGAAGAAAAACAATACAAAATTTCAGTGAAACAAAAAGGTGGTTTTTAAAAAGTTAAACAAAATTGGCAAACCTTCAGCCAGACTAATAAAAAGGTAGAAAATCCAAATAAATAAAATCATAAATGAAAATGGAGGCATTATAACTGATACTGCAGTAATTCAAAGGTTCATTTAATAGCTACTGGGAGCAACAATATGCCAATAAATTGGAAAATATAGAATAAATGGACAAATTCCTAGGCTCATACAACCCATGTAGATTAAACCAAGAAGAAATCCAAAACCTGTACAGACAGACCAATAACAAGTATTGAGTTGCCCAGTGTAAACAGTAAGTTTTCCAGTAGAGAAAAGCCCAGGACCTGATGGCTTCACTGCTGAATTCTATCCAACATTTAAAGAATAACTAGGCTGGGTGTGGTGGGTCATGCCTATAATCTCAGCACTTTGGGAGGTTGAGGTGGGCAAATCACTTGAGGTCAGAAGTTTGAGACCAGCCTGACCAACATGGAGAAAACCCATCTCTACTAAACATGCAAAATTAGTCAGTCGTGGTGGCACATGCCTGTAATCCCAGCTACTCTGGAGGCTGAGGCAGGAGAATCACTTGAACCTGGGAGGTGAAGTTTGCAGTAAGCCGAGATCATGGCATTGCACTCCAGACTGGGCAACAAGACTGAAACTCTTTCTCAAAAATAATAAAAATAAAAATAAAATTAAATAAAGAATAATACCAATCCAACTTAAACTATTTTGAAAAATAGAGGAGGGAATTCTTCCAAACTCATTCCATGAGGCCAGTATTACCCTAACAGAAAACCAGACAAAGACACATTAAAAAATAATAATAATAAATAAAGCCACCCAAAAAAGCCACAGGCCAGTATCTCTCATGAGTATTGATCTAAAAATCCTCAGTAAAATACTAGCAAACCAAATTCAATAATATATTTAAAATCTCATTCATCATAATCAAGTGAGATTTATCCCTGGGAGGCAAGGACAGTTCAACATACACAAATCAATCAATGTGATACAGCATGTCAATAAAATTAAGGATGTAAACCATGTGATTATTTCAATTGATGCTGGAAAAGCATTTGATAAAATTCAACAGCCCTTCATGATAAAAACCCTAAAAAATTAGAATAGAAGGAACATACCTCAACATAATAAAAACCATATATTACAGACCTACAGATAGCATCATACTCAAAGCAAAAAACTGAAAGGCTTTCCTCTAAGATATGAAACACAACAAGGGATGCCTACTTTTACCACTGTTTTTCAGCATAGTACTGTAAGTCCTTGTTGAAGCAATCAGACGAAAGAAAGAAAGGGCATCCAAATTGGAAAGAGTCAAATTAGTCTTGTTTGCACATGACATAATCTTATGTTTGGGAAAACCTAAAGACTCCACAAGAAATAAAGCTATTAGAACTGATAAATTTAGTAAAGTTGCAGGATATAAAATCAACAAACAAAAGTCAGTAGCATGTCTATATGCTGATAGTGAACAATCTGAAATAGAAATAAAAAATGTAATTTCATTTACAATAGTCACAAATAAAATTAAATACCTAGGAATTAACCAAAGAAGTGAAAGATTTCTATAGTTAAAACTATGAAATATTGATGAAAGACATTGAAGAAGATACCAAAATATGGAAAGATATTCCATGTTCATGGATTGGAAAAATCACTATTATTAAGATGTTTATACTACCTAAAGCAATCTACAGATTCGGTCCAATTCCTGTCAAAATACCAATGACAGTCTTCACAGAAATAGAAAAAAGAATTCTAAAATTTATATGGAGCCACCAAAAGTCCAGAATAGCTAAAGCCATCCTGAGCACAAAAAAACAAAACACTGACTTCAAATTATACTACAAACCTATAGTAACTAAAATAGAATGATGTTAAAAAAAAAAAAAAAAAGCTGAAGGAATGCAATAACCTGACTTCAAATTACCCTGCAGAGTTATAGTAATCAAAACAGCATGGTACAGCATAAAACCACATAGACCAATGGAACAGAATAAAGAACCAAGAAACAAATCCACACACTTACAATGAATTCATTTTTTACAAAGATGCCAAGAACATATACTGGGAAAAAGAAAATTTTTTAAATAAATGGTGCTGGGAAAACTAAATATCCATAGGTAAAAGAATGAAACCAGCACCCCCCCCAACCCCGACATACAACAATCAAACCAAAATTATTAGAGACTTAAATCTAAGACCTCAAACTGTGAAACTACTAAAAGAAAGCATTGGGGAAACCATCCAAGACATTAGCTTGGGCAAAGAATTTCCTGAGTAATATAAGAACAGAAATCCAAAACTAATATGGACAAATGGGGTAACATCAGTTAAAAAGCTTCTGCACAGCAAAAGAAACAATCAACAAAGTGAAAATACAACCCACAGAATGAGAGAAAATATTTGTAAGTTACCCATCTGATAAAAGATTAATAACAAGAATATATAAGGAGATCAAATAACCCTATAGGATAAAATCTAATAATCTGATTTAAAAATGGGAAAACATTGAAATAGACATTTTTCAAAAGAAGACATATGAATGACAAACAGGCATATGAAAATGTGCTTGCTGAGCACATTTTCACTGATCATCAGAGAAATACAAAACTACAAAAATGTATCATCTCACCACAGTTAAATTGGCTTTTATTCAAAAGTCAGGCAATAACAAATGTTGACAAGGATGTGGAGAAAAGGGGAGGCCTTCATACACTGTTGGTGGGAATGGATGTTAGTACAGCCACTACAGAGAATAGTTTGGACATTCCTCAAAAAACTAAAAATAGAATGACCATGCAAGCTAGCAATCCCACTGTTCACAATAGCCAAGACTTGGAAGCAACCTGTATCCATTGAATATAAGTATCACATTTTCTTTATTGAGATGAATGGATAAAGAAAATATGGTACTTATACACCATGGAGTTCTATTCAGCCATAAAAAAATAATGCTTTCAAGTTATTTGCATCAACATGGAAGAAACTGGAGATCATTATGTTAAGTGAAATAAGCCAGGCACAGAAAGGCAAATATCACATGTTCTCTCTTATTTGTAGGATCTAAAATTCAAAACAATTGAACTTGTGGTTACACAGAGTAGAAGGGTGGTTACCAGAGGCTGGGAAGTGAAGTGGAGGACTGGTTTGGGGGAGGGAGGTGTGGATTGTTAATAGGTATAAATAAATATAATTTGAAAGAATAAAACCTAGTATTTGATATCACAGCAAAGTAACTATAGTCAAAATAATTTAATTGTACATTTAAAGTAACTAAAGGAGTATAATTTGATTGTAACACAAAGGATAAATGCTTGAGGGGTAGGATACTCCATTTTTTGTTATGTGATTATTACACATTGCATGCCTGTATCAAAACATCTCATGTACCCCACAAGTATATACATCTACTATATACCCATAAAAATTAGTTTATAAAAACATGAAAAATAGACATAGATGTACTTGCTTCCAATACATGACAACATAAGCCATGGCATGTAGTGTCAGAAAACGTTTCTTAAATTGTTAGTCGTGGTCTCATCTGTAATCAAATGCCTATAGAAGGCATGATTTTGAATGACCAAGTAGTTGTTGGTGTAGAACACTTGAATAAAAATGAATATAATGATTTTGGTTGGGTTTCATTGGAAAATGTAGAGAAAGAAAATGAGCTCAGAGTTTTTAATTCTAAGATCAAGGTTTATGTAATAGAATAGAAAAGTTCTATTTCTGCTGTAAGAGAAATAGCATTTCCTAGAAAATTTCTTAAAACCACCCCCAAAGGCTGGTGAGTGACTGAATTATAATTCAACACAATCTTTTAGGGATTTTCATATTTGAATTAAGGCATTGACTGGGAAGGACTAGGGCCATGAACATTGGGATGGAGAAATAAGAGCTGATTCTGATAATGTAGAGAAACCTGAACTTTTACATTTTATGTAGGCTGATTTGCAAGTAGAAACAGTTTTTCCTCACAAATTTTAGGAATTCACTCTCCCCCTTTCTCAAGAACTTAATCATCTGGGCCTGAAACCTTGATGTGATGAGGAATGCTGATGTCCTCTGGATATATCCTACTACCTCTCTTGTTTTTAGATATATTAGGTTGGTGCAATTGTATCAATTTTGCACCAACCCGATAGAAGACTCAGTTTTTTTTTATCCTTTTGTATCAGGTAATAATTATGACCAGAATAGAGGTACAGCACACATCAAAAGAATTACATAACTTATATTTAACTGAAACCTGGGAAATATGTATGGAAATGAATTAAGAGGATGTTGGTCAAAACGGGTGGATATAATTTTAAGTCAGGTTGAAGGTATTGAAATTGATTCACTTAAGCAAAAATTCCATATTCAATGTGCTCTAAGTGGCTGGTAAATAGTTCTTTTGGCTTTGTTAGTTGACTGAATGAAGATGAGCTACAAGAACTCCCTTTGTATACTGTAGAAGACAGTATCAAAAGGCTTAGGGATATATGAATATGGGGATAGATTTAGGTTTTAAGAACTAAATACCTTGGCAAAGTGAATATTGTCAGCCTTGAAAAGCTTTGTAGTAGCTTTCTGTAGCCCAGGAAAGACAATAAGTTGTCTTGCCATTAAAATAGAATCCCTGAAATAAATAGGGATGACAGAATCCCAAGGTGGCCAGGGGCAAGTGGCCCCACTGAACTTAGAAACAACAGGCATAGTAATGGGTAGCAGATTTGAAGCAGTAGTAAGAATGGTTTCACCTACAGAGAATTTTGTCATTAGCTGCTTGTTGATGGTGGTTCAAGGACTGAAATTCATGGGCAGCTTTCTATAAAGCTGATTTCTTACTTGATTTGTAGATATAGACAGGAGAGTCTGGTGAACAGAAGTTTACCTTGGATCATCAAACCAAGAATGGATTTCCATTTGTGAGCCAGTTCACACTTTCAGGGCACCTTGGATGAAAGGGAACCAGGTTCCTTTAGGGAAGGATCCTGCGCTGCCAAAAACTCATCCAATATATTTTTCTCTAGCTTTCTCCAAAATGATCTGTTGCCATTTACAAGGGGGCATTGAATAAAGGGAAGGTACCATATTATTAAGGAATTATATGACAGTGACTCTGAGCTCCCAATAATTCCTAGAGATACAAGATACCACTGTGATCCACCAATCAAAGGAAAGACTTTGGAGGTCAGGGTATTAATGATATTTTAGGTCTAGTTGTCTCTCTGGGAGACCACTGGGTCCCCTAACTGACCCTGGGGTTATTTCCTGGTTCTGGAGTGTTTAACTGGAATAGGCACACTAAACAAATTGACACAATACCCACGTTGATTTTTTGACCCATGGATTGAGGGTTTTGATTGGTAGGAAAGGTCAAGGGAAAAGCCTCTAGAAGAGCCTCTACCTATAAATATAGTGTGCCAAAGACAACATCTCATTCCTCAAAGAGCTTCAAGATTAATGCCACATCAAAACCTTGAAAATGTAGAAATGATGATTTCTAGCATATTCCCATCTAACTCCTATTTGGCCTGTGCAGAAGAAGACAGATGTTGGAGATGTCTTAATCATGTGGTAAATTTAATTGCAGTGGCTGTCTCAGATGTGGCTTAATCACTAGAGCAGATAAAAAAATTTCCTGTCATACAGTTACTGATGCGGTGAATGCTTTTTGTTTGTTTGTTTCCTTGCCTCTTGCTAGAGACTGCCAAACACAGTTAGCTTTCATTTGTCATGGCCAGCAAGACGTCTTCCCTATTTTACTACAGGGATGTAGCAACTTTCCTGCTCTGTCATAATCTAGTCAAGGGTTCTTGGTTATCTCTTCATTTCACCCAACATTCAGTTGTTCCACTATGTTGATGATGTATGATGACTGCGCCTGGTGAGCAGAAAGTGGTAACTACCCTAGATATCTTGATAGTACACATGTATACCAGCAGGGAATAAATAAATTCCAAAGTATTAAAATACCTGTACCTCAGGAAAATTGTTTAAGGTTACGATGATCTGGGGCATGCCAAGATATGTCCTTCCAGTGTCAAAACCAAGTTTTTGTATTTGGCTCCTCCCACCATATAGAGAGAGACTCAGTGTTCCATAGAACCCTTCAGATTATAAAGATAACATATATCTTATTGATTGAGTAGCTTGGAAGGCTGCAATTTTGAGTGATTCCCAGAGGAAGATTCACTACTGAGTAATATCACACAGCTATGGTCTATAAGGTCTAATGATACTTGAAATGTCTGTGACAGACAGATGTTTTATGGAATCTTTGTCAGGACCCTATAGGTAAACTATGGTAAAAACATTTAGGATTTTGAAGGATATCATGCCATCTCTCAGTTAACAAGTCGCTTTTTGAGATGCTTCTGGCTTGATATGGGATCCCACAAAAGCCTGAACTATCATTTTGGGTGACCATATTATCATTTAATCTGACCTGCCTGTCATAAATTTGGTGTTGTCTCACCCATTAAGCCCTACATTTGGGCCAATGGAGCTTCGTTTCACCACTAAAAGGAAATGATATATACAAGATTAAGCTTGAGTGCTTCCTGAAGGCACAAACAAGTTGCATTTGCAATGACACAGATTCTCAGGGTGCCAACTCCTCTTATGTATTCTTTTATCTTTCAACCCACACTTATTGGCCAAACTACTGAGAAAGGAATTTTTTTTTTTTTTGGATTTTCAGATGCTTCTTTCTGGTATACTGGACACTATCTGAAATGATAAATGATTTGTTTTATAGGGAACATGATTTGGTGTCAAGGAGATCTGCAGAAGTGGTATATGGAAAAACATCTCCAAGTACATAATGTGAAGATATTTGCATCTTATGTAAGTACTCAGCAAAAAGCCTTCTTAACAGAGGGGATCTTAGTAACTGGATAGTCGAGATAACTTGTTTTGTGGGTGTCAGTCACCAGTCACTTGTTTGTGCCCAATAAGCACATGAATGAAATGTTCATTGGTTCAGCAAACTGAGCTTTTACTTATGAATGACAATCTGGTTAGAGCTATTTCTGAGTGCCCCACCTGCCAATAGAACAGGTCAACATTTGGTTCTAGTATGGCACTATTCTCCAGGGGGACCAGCCAGTGGCCTATTGGCAGATTGATTATACTGGGTAACTTCTATGGTGGAAGAGACAATGCTTTCTTTTTTTTTTCTGCAATAGATATTCTGGCTATGATTTTGTTTCTCCTGCCCAAAATGCTTATTCTAAAACCATCATCCTTGAACTTATAGATGCATATTCACTGTCATAGTTCACATGGCATTGTGTTTGACATGGAAATTAAGTTCACAGCAAATAAAATGTGGCATTGGCTAATGCTAATGGAATTTATTGATGGTATCATGTCCCCATCTGATATGGTTTGACTGTGTCTCATCTTGATTTGTAGCTCCCACATTCTCATGTGTTGTGGGAGGGACCCTGGTGGACATAATTGAATCATGTAGGTGGTTTCACCCACACTGTTCTTAGGGTAGTCTCAGAAGACCTGATGGTTTTAATGGGAGTTCCCCTGCACAAGCTCTCTTGCCTGTCACCATGTAAGATGTGCCTTTCTCCTCCTTTGCCTTCTGCCATGATGGTTGAGTCCTCCCTAGCCATGGGGAGCTGTGAGTTCATTAAAGCCTTTTTTTTATTTACAAATAATTCAGTCTTGAGTGTGTCTTTATTACCAGCATGGTAACTGACTAATATACCATCAACCCAAAGCAGCTGACCTGATAGGTTAGGGTTTTGAAATATTCAGTTATGGCACTGGCTGGATTTGAGGGTTGGGGATAATGTCCTCCAGGTTATAGCATATGCCCTGAATCAGTGACCAATGTATAGTATTCTTTCTCCAAAAGCTAGGATTCCAAGGTCCATAAATGAAGGGCTGAAAATGGAAATATCTTATTATTATACTTAACAATCCAATAGTGACATTTTTGCTTCTGTCCCTGTAACTTTGGATTTTTCTGGTCCAGGGTTCTTTCCTTCTCCATATCCAGCTCTTTTTTTTCATAATGAGAACTTTCAAATTTGAGAGTTTAACTTATTATTATTATTTAAGTTCTGGGACACATGTGCAGAACGTGCAGGTTTGTTACATAGGTACAAATGTACCATTGCAGTTTGCTGCACCCATCAACCCATCATCTACCTTGGGTATTTCTCCTAATGCTGTCTCTCCTCTACCCCTCTACCCCCTGACAGGCCCCAGTGCGTGATTTCCCCCAACATGTGTTCAACACCCACTTATGAGTGAGAATATGCAGTGTTTGATTTTCTGTTCCTATGTTAATTTGCTGAGAATGATGGTTCCCAGCTTCTTTCATGTCCTTGGACATGAAAGGAGATGAAATCATCTTTTTTTATGGCTGCATAGTATTCCATGGTGTATATGTGCCACATTTTCTTTATCCAGTCTATCACTGAGAATTTACCTAAGTCTTATTTGCATCTACCTGGACATGGTGTTTGGGAATCCAAAAGCCAAGAAGAGATTGATACTGTGTCTTTTAGGCTCCTCCTTTCACCTTCTACACCTACTTTACTCAATAATCAAGTAACTTGGGTTTGAAACTTGGCAATATCCATGCCAAGTCATAGACTACTTAATTGTTATGAATCTCAGAATTTGCCAGAATTTAGCCAAAGGGCTCCTTTTTTCCTTTTCCCACAAAACCACATATATTGCACTTCTCTGGGCTTGACATATTCCATTTAGCTTCAACTTGTGTCTTCCTTTTCCAGGTTGAGAGAGATTTAAAAAATACATTATTCTCTTCCTTTTCTTAATTTTTCAAGACAGCTGGACTATCGCCCAGTCATATTGGCAAATCACACCCCTAATTTATGCAAGAGATGATAAAGCTCCCTCCTTGCGAATTTTTAGAAGCATATGGAATAAAAAAGTGCCAGACCCAGCTTTGCACTCCAGGAACGTGTGGGAGAGCTTACCAGCACTTATGGGGTAAAGGAAAAGGAGTCATGACTGAAACTCATAAAATAGTCTAAGTTTTCTTTCATTACCCTCACTTTTGGGTATTTTAGGATATGTTTCGTAAAGGGCTATATTTATGAAAATATAATATATTGCTTAAAATGTTCTAGGAATCTTGCCATTTAAAGGAAATTCTTTATTTTTTATATTTTGGAAATCTTTTCTGTGAGTCCCCCCCACTCGTTTTTAAAAAATCAAATGTATATCATCTTCATCTCCAATGGTTTTGTTTTGTTTTGGGCAAGTAGAGGTAGTTTGAATTCTTGCTTTGTAATCCAGATGCCTATTTTTATATAAATTAAAAAAGAATGATGTTTAATAATTGTACCAGTTTATGAGGTACCTAGCAATGCTTCAATGCATATAGTATATAATGATCAGTTCAGGATAATTAGTATATCCATTATTTCCAACATGTATCATTTCTTTATGTTAGGAACATTCAATATCCTCCTTCTAGCTATTTCAAACTATATATAACTGTGTTAACTATAGTCATCTTACAGTGCTATAGAACAGTAGAACTTATTCCTTCTATCTAGCTGTAATTTTGTATCTTTCAACAAATATCTCCCTTACCTCTCTTTCCCCATCTTTTAACGTGATTATTTCCCTTTTATACTCAGAAGAATCTCATAAAGTTGGATTGTAGTTGAGTGCTATTTAATTCAATGATAATATTTTCAACGATAATGTTTCATTTAATGCAGAAAATTGAAAAAAAAAGGGGGAGGGAGTATAAATTAAGGTTTCATTTCCTACTTTCTCGTTTCTTTAATGCTTTAATTGTAGCCTGGTGAAATGTCCATCACAAAGGGAGTCTTGGATTTCCCTGGATACATTCTCACTAATAATCTCTTGTATTTGATATAAACATTAATCTATGTACAGTTCTTTCAGCACCTATTAGCACTTATTCTCAGAACATCAACTCTCTCCATATTTGAAGTCAATGAGAGCTCTAGTTAATGGGGCAGATCTATTCCCTAGAGGTTGTACCTAGTTTCATCCTAGAAATAAATTTAAATATGTTGCCATAGTTCCAAGTGCTAAGCAAGTTTTTATTACAACAAATGTTCCTATCCACTCAAGTGGACAAAAGCACTGAGCCTGAGCAAGAAAACAAAGGACACTCTAATCAATCAAGAGGTGGGAAGTTCCCAGATTAAAATTAGATTCTCTTAGTCTACTTGTTTATACATATTTTATGTGAAATAATATAAATCTAAATGCAAACATGGTAGTTACTTGCAAAAATCACAGTGAAATTCTATGATATTAAAGTAGATTACCATTCATTATTGTTTATTTATTGTAGTGAAACATCTATTATATGCTTTCTAACTTATAACTTCCTCTTTCCTGCTGATAATCCTTTGATTTCCTCCAGGAAATACCCCTCCTTAACTTTCAGCCTTTTGCTTTAGGTTGGCCTCTTTCTCTGGGTCAAAAATCAAACAACCCGGACCTCAGCTCATCAGCACATTGCAATCTAATGGAAGCAATGATTGGCTCAGGGATGGTCCTGTGATCCTCTTAGAGTTAAGTTACAGTAATGCTTTTTCTAGGTATGCTGAAATAAAGCCTGTTTTTCTTAGTGGACATGAACCTTAGAGGATTAGTGACAATTGCTGGTGCAGTCATTTTGAATCACATGGAAAATGCAGTCAACTGCAAGGAAGTAGGTCCCAGTGAAAAAGAGATAATGAAAATAAATGTTGTATCATCATTTGAGCCCTGAATGAAGATAAACCTGAATATCTATCTCCTGACTGCCTAGTTGTTTGATACAATAAGTCCTCCTCTCTCCTGCTTTTTGGCTTAAGTTCTTATCAACAGTAGAAATAATTTAAACTGGTATCTTCATCAAAACTAATGGCACTTCTCTTGGCACTGGGGATATTAACAGAGATAAAACTCTGCTTCTAAATTCAGGGAACTCTCAGTCCTTGAGGTAACACACACACACACACACACACACACACACACACACACACACATGCACACATACAAACACACACTTTCGCTCTGACACTCATTATTCTAACATAAGATTTATGCATGGAGTTTGGTAGCACAGGTTGGGGCGAGAGTGGGTCAGAGAAGCTTACAAAAAATGTGGCATTGGAATGAAATCTTCAAAGAAATGCACATTTAAACCAAATCAGTCTGATTCCTATCTAAGTTTGAATTGCTTTAAAAGGAGACTCTGACACATGATTTAAGTACAAGCATTAATCATTTATCTGGGAGTTAATGCCAGGAAGCACAAGTGAAGGAGAAGGAAAAATGAGACAAATGGGAGCAAAACCAGCAAAAGTCACATTAATGAGTAAATTACTACAGGCACCTCAGACTCAGTCCCATTGTTTATCCTTCAAAACTCTATCACTCTAGGGAAGGCATGGCATAACCCATGACTCGCTTCCCTTATTGTTTGGGTGTTGCCCCGGTATCTTATTGCCCTTGCACTTCTTGACTTCACCTATGTGCAGAGGCATATGCTACTGTGGCACTGGAGAAAGTCTTCAGGGAGAAGAAAACAGGTATATGTTATCAGTGTGCTGGGAATCAGGTGCAGGAAAACTGAGGTGAGCCTAAGGGAGAACCGATAGCATCAACTTCATCTGCTACAATGCGAGTTGTGTGTGGGAATTCTTATCTTCTCTCTATTATTTCCCTGAATTCCCAGAGACATATATCCTGACACTGTTCATTGGTTCTGAGCTGCTAACTCCAGTGATTGATCTGTCTCCTTGTAGCTACTTTCTTCCTTCTGTTTGTGTTAAACATCATGGGAAGTTCAGCCACTGATCTTCAATTTTCCCTGAACGCTTATAGAAGGTATCTTTGCAGGGTGTGTTTTGATGGACATATATGTGCAGCACAATCTTCAGAAAATGAGGTAATGGGAGAGATTTCATCTCTGCAATTAAAATACTTTGTAGTTTAGTGTGACACATTCTTGGTGTTGCAAAGTCCTAGGTTGCTATCCTGGGCTGAGTTCCTTAGAAGCAAAACCTAAGACAGGGATTCTTGGATGACGATTTACTGTGGAAGTGGCTCCAGTGAAATCTTTAAAGTAATGAAGAAAATAGGATAAGACAAAGAAAAGGCTGGGCAAAAATACGGGTTCAACTGATGTCACAGTGAGCTCCAGAATAAAAATAGAACCCACAGTTTTATTCTTGACAGGGACGAGGGGGCAGGCTTTTTGTACATCTTTATTAGTCACTGGCTATTGGCTACCACTTGGGGAAAGGGTGTAGCCTCTGAGGCATTTCTGAACTAGGCTGCTCCCGTTTTAACAGGCAGTTTTCCAAAGGGTGCGCTGTGTGCTGGTGACCATTGGCCCACAGAAACTGGGGAAAAAGGTGCACCAGCACTTGCTTGTCACAGGGGATCTGTGTGGGTTACTGACATCTCTACTGTGACCACTCTGCTACGGCAATTTATCACTTACTGGTCAGGCTCCTCAAGGCCCTGGCCTTCTGCAAAGGTGCTATCTCCATTTATCTCTCAAGACTTCCCTGCTTCATTACTTTATGTTTATCCTTATTGCTTCTACATGCAAATCAACTTTTGATAGTATACAAAACAATTTAGCTTTCAATCCCCTTCTACAATAAGGCCTTCCTTGGCCTACCAAAAGGCTCATAAATGTGCTTAGCTAACCAGCGAGCCACTTGCTAGACTCACTCTGGTTCTTGTATAATTTCATGGAAAAGCTGACAGAGACCTTGAAATTTCAGCCTTCCCTTGTCCTCACCCATTTCTGAGTGTGGAGCTGTTGTTTATCACTGAAATGAAGGTCTGTGTTAGCAGAAGGGTTCATAGTCCATTTTGATTTTAAACAGCAATGATTTTATCCCTGCAAAAGATGAATAGTAACTAGATGAGACAAGTTTGCTTTTGGTGGATAAAGTGGCATGTGCCAAAATGCAGAGAAGTGAACATGGTGAACTTAGTAAATGTGCAAATAGTTCAGTCTGGCTTAAAGTCAAGTTGTGGAGGGAAGCGGGGCCATGGGAAATTAGCTGCAGAGGCGGGTAGGTAGAGATGAGAGCTTTAATGATTCAACACGTGACGTCAAGGAGTTTAGGTTTTGCCCTGAAAGCATGATAACACATTCAGATTGGCATTTTAAAAAGATCATTCTGTCTCTATTTTATCTGTGAAGCATGGAGCAAGACAACACGGGGGCAGGGACATCAATTATGTAGTTTTTTTTTTTTTTTTCCTTACAAAAACATAAAAATGTTTCTAATTAAAGATGATGACAATAGTGATGAAAAGAACTGTGAGTTTAAATGACATTTAAACAGTGAAAAGGACAGGACCAGATGATAAATTGCAGGTAGACAAAGGGACGTTAGTACTTGAGAAAGATTATCAGGTTTTTGGCTTGCATACTATCATTTTGCTAGGTGTTTCTCTTTCCTTATTCTTATTATTTCTATTCTCTCAATAAAACAAAAATGGTATTATACTTTACATACTGCCCTGGGGCCTATTATATTATGAACATCTTTCATTATAATGAACATGGCATGAGTAGCTGTTTAGTGTTTTATTATTAAAATGTAGACTAATTTATGTAACTAACAGCTTATTGTGGACGTTTACCTCTTTAAATATATAAACCATAATGCTATAAGTATCTTTAAAGTCAAACATTTGTTCATGTTCTTAATTATTATTTTAGGATATTTATAGAGAAGGCACTACTTAATTTTTAAACCTTTTGATAATTATTGTTGAATTGTTCTCCAGAAGGTTTATATTTCAAGATATTCACAAAGCCACCTACCCTTTGATTTGAAGAGTCTTGGAAATTCTACTTTCTGAAAGAAGCTTTCTCAGAATTAGATGATATAGTGGCATAATTTAAATGCTTTGATGACTACCACTTTCGCTTTTGCCTGAGCCTTTCAGTAGGCCAAGGTATTGAATATACAATGGGAGAAGAGATAGTCCTTGGGAAATTTGATGATCTGGTCCTCACAAGACCATATTTTCCTTTTCAGTCTTATAGATAGCTGTCACTAGTTTTTCTTTTGGAAAAATAAATAATCTAAATGAAAACAACTTCAAAATTTATTTGGATAGAATTTATTAACCCACCAGTGATAATTAGTAAATTTGTTTATCTACCTATTTGTTAATTCAACAAAAATTTGTTGAAAGCTCATTCTTATTCTAGATAATGTTGATATAAACTCCTTCCCTCTCCTTATTTAGGTAATTTAGACTCATCCAAAATCATGATGATGATGATGATGATGATGATGATGCAGAACCTGACATTTATGTGGTGTTTTTTATGGGTTGGGCACTGTTTTGTCAACAAATCTATGAAGCTATTTTTTTGAGACTATTTTCTTATAAAGCAGACAAAGAAGAAAATAAGACACTTCAATGAAGTATAGTGGCGTTATCACTGCTGCAAGTCACAGAGTGCAATAGGAGAACAATGGCGTGGTCCCCGTTTAGTCTTGCAAGGGTAGATTATAGTAAAGTCTTCCTGGAGAGGCCTATATCTAAACTGAGACATCAAGGCTAAAGTGGAGTTAGTTTCATGTGCCCTCAAATATTTTATTTTTATTTTTCATTTTATAAACACTTTGGGACTCCATATTTGCTGTTCAAAGTGGTGTCCACCTGGAGGAAATGTTGCCTCATCCTGTGGTTTACGGTGGGAGAAGGATTCTTAAGACTCTTCTCTGATAATATTGTCTATTCACTATCTCTTCTCCCATTGTATATTCAATAACTCCTCACGGTCTACTGCAGGTTACGTAGCCATAGAAACTTGCTGTAATGAAAGAAGCAATAGCATGTAAAAATAGAATGGGGCACTCACAAGTTGTCTCTGTAGCAGCCCCATTGGGGTGTGAGGTGGTTGCTGAGAATGGAGATAATTTCATTGACAACTTAATTATTGTTTCTCAATATCTGAAAAGGAATCCTCAGGTTTTGTTTTTTGAAGCTGTTATAGTTGTCCTGACAGCCTCAGTCAATTTTAATCTTTGAGCACTCCGATAATAATCTCTAGGTGATTGAATAAGTCACCCTGGGTCCATTCTGTGATTTAGACACAATTCAATCAGATTTGTTTTTAAAAACAGACTTTAGAAAGAAGGTAAAATTAGAAATTAGAACCAAGGAAAAAAGTAGGACACACTCTGTATGTCCTCACCAGGAAAGTAGGTTTATATATCTAAATAGATAAACCTTTATTATACTCTGGACACCTCTAAGAATCCTCACAATTCAGCTGTGTTTCTCCAGTGCCTTATATTACACCTGGTGGGTAAATAAAACAAGAAAATGGAAAAAAAAAAAAAAAGGAAAAGTATATGGATAAAAAAGACTACTTATTTTTTCAAAAGCTTAGAAAAATTGAATATATAAACCAACACATGAGCAATAGTAGTGATGTTATTCTAAGCTTTTGAAAATTTATTTCTCTTTTGACATAACCAATTACATGGATAATATTGGTCCAAACCCTGTTCCCAATGTTCTTTCTGCTACATTGTGTTCTCTTTTGACTTATTGCAGCCTCTTTTTTGGTTTTATTCTTCTAAATTCAGATATTCTCAACAACCTGCATAGGTTAAGAAATATTGGTTATTATTAGAAAAATTATAATATTCCTATTATTTATTGTTATAATAATAGACAATTACCCTATTTTAAAAGCTCTCTGAAAAGCAAATGTTGCTGTCAAAATAGTTATTTCTGGAGCTGTTATAGTTTTTAAAAATATATAAAGTTTTACATCTGAACACCCTCTGCAGAGACAAAACGACAAAGCCATTAAAGAAATTTTTTCTTTTTGATAAATACTGTGTGCTAAACATTTCCAAAATTCACTGTGTTTAATCCTTATGACAATCTTGAAGTGTGCTTTTCATATTAGGACACTTAGAGAAAGAGAAAATGAGAACTTTTCAAAAGGAGGAAAATAATAAAATATGGCTAATTATGCCATTCAGGTGTACAGGAGAAAGACATCTTATGGATGAGATTCTTGAGGGTTTTTTTGTGTCTGTGAGATGATAGAGCTTTGGGGAATATTTTAAAGACCAAAATCCCAAATCTTAGGAAAAAGTTGCCTCTGAATGATATTTCCTCTCTTCTCCTGCACTCCCACCCTGCAAGAATGAATAGTTAGATTAGAGGAAGTGCCTGCTGCTCTTACTGGTGTCCCACACAGAGAAGCATTTGCTTCTGACCCAAAAATGAAGGCAGGGCTCTGGAGTAATCAGATCTGCCTTTGCAGTCAAGGCAGAAAGACTTCAGGACTGGTTCATGGTGATCTCTTAGCCAGGAACACTGGGGAGCTATTGTATTTGTATTTTAAAGGAACCCAGCTGACATGAAACCAAAGGAAATCATTTCAAAAAAGGGAGGAAACTAAAATATCAATCATACAGACTAGTCATCTCTTCTTTGATGCATTATATTATTATTATAAGTATTACTCTCAATGTTCAAAATCCACTTTAAAGATTAGTGAAACTGCTAATATGTTTAAAAATAAAGCAGGCTGGGTGGTTTGAAAGTAACTCAGCTATTTGGATCAGTTTTTTTTTTTTTTCCTGTACTTTCCTATGGAGATAATCTAAGTGCAGCATTTCTGCTAAAGACAAAATCCGATTGACTTCAATGGGCTTTTGGATCAATGGAACCATCAAGGAAAGCAGCACTGATTTAAGTTCCCTTCTTTACTCTCACATGGGTAGCAACAGCCTGTGGAAAAACACAAAGAAATATAAATTGGCATGCTGCTATGTAATAGCTTGTTTCTAGACTAAGAAAAAGGCAATTTTTTTCCATTGTAATATAGTTTACTATCCAAAATTATGAAGTGGTTTACTAATTTTCTTTTAAAAGCAACTTTCTTGGTAGAAAATTTATTCTGCAAAATATTATCAAATTTGGAAATTGTGTGGTTCATAAAGCCTGATCATAAAGTACATCTTTTAAAGACTGGACAACATTTTATTACAAATATATGCTCATATCTTTATTTTCCTTTAGAGGATTGTACTCATTGTGTAGGCTGAGTATCCTCAATAATGTATAATTCTCTCTCTCTCTCTCTACATATATATACACACACATATACATATATATGTGACACACAGATGTGTATATATATCTGTGTGTATATTTATACACACATATACATATCTGTATGTGTATATATCTGTATGTGTATATATGTGTATGTATATATCTATGTATATACATATACATCTGGGTGAGATATATATATATATCACATGTACACATACATATGTATTTGTGACACACATACAGATGTGTATATAGATCTGTATGTATATCTCTATGTGTTTATATACATATATACACACATAAAATTAGTATGCATATACATGTGTATATACGTGTGTGTATATATATATATATCTGTATACATATCTGTATGTGTGTATATATACATGTGGGTGAGATGGTTCTTGACCTTTTTCTATGTGTGAGAGATAACCTCAAGGGAATAATTTGAAGAGTAAGACTCCAACCCTTATAAAGAAAGTATCTTTCAATACACTTTCAGTATTAACATTGTACAGACACTTTCTGTATTATCATCTGTACGTGTATATGTGTGTTACAGTTTATCTTATTTTTTGTTGGAGAATGTACACATCACTTCTTTTATTACAGAAAAAGCAAGGTTCAACATTCAGGAGAACAGAAAATATCCCAACCAATCATATAAGGAGAAAGTAGAAAAAAAGCTGTATTTTAACAAAGAGGTATTCTAATTGGTAAGACAATGACCAACCATTAAGACATTTAAGGTTTAAGGACATTTGTGCTCAGCTCCACTTTTACACAATGTCAATGCATGCCTCAGTGTATTTTCTTCTGAAGGAGAGGTTTGTGGATGCCATTTTTCTGTTATGGAACACTGGTGGTGGAATGAACACTTTCTTGCCACGACACACTATTATTTAAACAACTGGTGTTTGAATTTAGAAATAAGCTCATATATACTTGAATTCCATGGTTTAAATAAGCCACTGAGTTAAAGTGATAAGAAATTAAAGGTAGAAAATAGAAGGATAGGATTGTCTCAGTGGCTCACGCCTATAACTTCAGCACTTTGAGAAGCTGAGGAGGGAGGATCACTTGAGGCCAGGAGTTCAAGAGCAGCTTGACCAACATGGTGAAACACCCTCTTTACTAAAAATACAAAAATATTAGTTGGACATGGTGGCATGTGCCTGTAAATCTCAGCAACCAGGGAGGCTGAGACACGAGAATCCTTTGAACCTGGGAGGCGGAGGCTGCAGTGAGCCAAGATTGTACCAGTGCACTCCAGCCTGGGCAATGAAGTAAAACCCTGTCTCAGAAAAAAAGAAAAAAGAAAGAAAAAAAAGAAAATAGAAGGATTTACCAATTTAAAATTTGATAAGCATGTAAAAACTCGATTCAAGTACTATAAATACACAGTGCCTTCTCACTTTCACCAGTATCATGACTAAATTCTTCACATCATATTCTGAAAGCTGTTGAGTTTTCACAAGCTCCTTCTTAAGAAGAAACTCTGTGAGTTTGAGCTCATATTCCCTTTTGTGCTAAATAAATTCTGTACATTATCTTAAAAGGAACGCCAAGTTGTGTGCATCCTTAGTAAGTGACTTTGAGCTACAAAAGTGGAAATCATCTTAGCCCTCAAGGAGCTGATGCTGCTTGCTGCTGTATGGCTGGTTAATGAAACGTTAGTGCTTAGGCCCCAGCTTCCCACCTTGGAGGTTTAGCCTGGAGAATGTTGGGGCTCACTTAAAAGAGAGGTAAATAACATCTAATTCATGAGGCATCTAGAGCCCAGACTTTCACCAAACTATCTTTTTTTTTTTTTTTAAACCAAACTGCTACCATATTTAAAGTATCACTAATGATAGCTGGGGGAAAAAGTGTTAAAGTGAAAGATGATTGAATGAAAAAGAAAAGAAAACACAAGCTTCCTCTTGGAAGCAAATATAGGTAGACTTTTGTCCCAAAGATTCCTAAAAATATAATCGTACACTTTAAGAAAGTGAATTTTATGGCACGTGAATTCTGTCTCAAAAAATTGGAAGTAGAAGAAAAATAGATCATTTTTTAGTGGCATACTGTTATGGACTGAATTAGGTCTCTTCAAAATTCATATAGTTAAGTTTTAACCACCAGTACTTCAGAATGTCACTGAATTTGGAGATAGGGCCTTTAGAAAGGTAATCAAGGTAAAATGTCACCAGAGGGTGGACCCTAAAGTAAATGACTGGTGTTCTTATTAGAGGAGGGGATTAGAACACAGACACAGAAAGATGACCTTGTGGAAGCAGTAGAAGAAGATGGCCATCTACCAGCCAAGAAGAGGGGCCCTCGGAAGAAACCAAACCCTGCCAAAACCTTGATTTGGGACTTCTCAGCTTCCAGAACCGTGAGGAGATAAACTTCTGTTGTTTAAACCATCCAGTCTGTGGTGTTTTGCCGTGGCAGCCCTTAAAAACGAATGCACAGGCTATCTTAATTTTAGTAGTTTTAGTTGATTTCTTTTAGACCTAGTTATATAAGGCAGTGTGTTTGTATGTGTGTATGTGTTAGACAATCTAAGATGTCAGAAATGACTGCCCTTCTCTTTTTAAGGTTTATTTTTGTTGTTTATATCCATTCAAATAGTGCCATTAAGTCACTTGTTCAACTGTTAATATTCTTTTTGTATGATTGCTAATATACTTGAAATTTCTACTGTGATTTCCCTTTCTTTGTAGTTAGAGGTAGTGATTAGATTTTACCGTGAAGCTTGAATGATCTGTTTAAATGGTGCCTTGTTTCTTATCCATCCTCATCATTTAAATTGCTGTGATTAGCTATAACACCAAAGAAACTAAGAGTATAGTATGAACATCTGAACATAACATAATGGCTCTTCACTCTCTTTCTCCCTTGTGTACAAACTCCATTTTTTGGAATGGTTGTCAGCTTCCACCAACTTGAATGGCTTTTCAGTAGCCTTGGCTTGCTTAATCAACAAAGGGAAAAGAACTGAGGCCTCCTAACACTAGCTAACCTTTACTTAAGGAGATTTTCTAGAATTTGTAATGTGCTGGTTTCTTTCAGCAAATTCAACTGAAAGGGTGAATTACTGAGGTTTTCTTCTTTAGGAAGACAATATGCATACCTGATTTTTATGACTTTACTTATTTCCTATATAAGTTTTTTAAAATTCAAGAAATGTTCCAGCCAGCTGTTCTCAGAATTTTCTCAGTGTGTGACTTTGAAACATGTTGGCAGGAGAAGAAGGTGTGAATATTCAAATGAATTTTCCTAGAAAGGATATAAAATCTACTTAAACGTTTAAAAAATCTATTTAATTCAACTTTTTTTTCCCCAGCAGGAAAGTACAAATACATTGGGTGAGAGCAAATCATTGTAATAGCTACTTATGGGGGAATCAGAAATATTCATACTTTTTTTTCTTTTATTTTTATAGCAAATATTTCTCTTCTAAGTATAGGCCTTACCATACACTGGGGAAGAGGTTAGGGGGAAATACAGCTAGAGACTAGGTTTATGAACAACTTATAGTTTAGCATGGAAGACAGACATTAGACAAATAATGACACATGATTGTATGTTTTATAACATAAATGATTACTTATTGGTTTGTTATGATCAAGAAGAGAAACACGTTGGTTAGAGAGTATGGAATATTGGGATTTATCCTTGTCTATGTGGTAAGTGTTCCCCAAGATTGGTGAGGAAGGCAGAGAGAGCCTAAATCACAGTGCTAGGTTAAAGATTTTGGTCTTTATGATAAGAAGAATAATAAATCATGAAAAGACTGTAAGTAAGAGACAGTCATGAACAGAATTGCATTTTAAACATATTACTACCACAGCAATAAAGAAAATAGAAGATTGAGAGCAAGAGGAAATGAAGGGAAGCAAAAGAGCTGGTTTTCCTAACAGTCCATGCTAGAGAGGATGGTGACTTCAACGTGGGTGTTGACAGTAGGGATGTGGCACAGGGAACAGATTCTGAGATACTTAACAAGTGAAACTGACACAACTTAGGATGTGAGGGGTAAGGAATAAAGAGCAAAAAAGGATACATCCATGATTTCTGTTTTGAATAACTGAGTGGATGAGAGTGCCATTTACTGAAACACAGTGTATGTTGGTTGTATTTTACTGACATGAAAGCAGTATGTTGAATGTTGCAGGCCCCATCAATTCAAGGGCATAAATAGAAATCCTATTACTACTGCTACTCATTTACATGGAGCTTTATGTCTTACTTATAAATTCTAGTTCTTTGTAGTAATTTCTAGAAATTCTGAGGGAAGTTGTGTGTGTGTGTGTGTGTGTGTGTGTGTGCATGTGCACGCGTGCATGTGTACATCTATATCCATGAAACAATCGAAGACAATTATCTTTCCCAGATGTCATTTTGATGGCTCTATACCCTAAGGCAGAGGTCCCAGCCATCCTGCTCTTGTTGCCCTCAGTTGCCCTCTGCTCCCACGATGCCCTAGTTTTCTTTATACTTGAGATTTGTTGACATGATTGACAACCGATGTGAGACATTAGCTGGCAGCGTTAGCTGCTCTAGACGCTACTCTGAATTCCTGTTACCAGTAGAGTTCTCATGGTCAAAAATTGTCCAATTAATTAAGAAATGAAAGGCTCCTTCTTTTTTTCCTTCTCAAACTTATGGAGGGTTCTGCTGGTAGAATTACTCAAGTTCCAAAGCATTTCAAAATCCTTTCACTTCATGCATTCAGCCTTGGGAATGCACTCATGGCCGGGTGGGTGCTGGGTTAAGATGGCTTTCTGCTCCTGGCAGTACTGTACCTGGAATGATTCTGTTTGTCATAACAGACTTGGTTTTAAAACAGTACCTTTGGGCATTAGTTTTTCTTGGATCCCTGAAATGACTCCTCTTTGGCATCCCACAGGCCTTACATTTTAGTTAATGACTTTAGGTAGTCATTTACGTTCTTTCTTGCCTTATGTTGAATTCCCTCTCAGGAACTCTGTTGTACCTTTCTGCAGGATGATTTACATTTTGGGCTTCCAGAGTCCATCAGAAATGACTGTGTATCATACGTTTCTATTTCTATAATGGCAAGTTCTAATTTCTCTTTCCTAATCCCACAGTGCTCCCAAAGTCTCCTTGGACTACTCACAAACAAATAAATGTTATCTGTTTTTATATTTGGAGAATGAGTGACCTGACTCAATATGGCTTAGTAGACATGTGATAATTAGAAATTATAAAGGGTATTTTGCTCTTTAATTTCTCACATCTAATATTTAAAGATGAAATAAGGCTTAACCAAAGTTAACTAAACTACTATAATTTTTGAATAATAACTCTGTAAAGTGGTGTGTGGGTGGGTAAGTCACCACTTCCTAGTGTTTAGGGAACTGACGAGAGAGATCCAGTAAAACTAGGAGAATTTTTAAGGCTACACAGGTGCACATCCCAATCCTAGTCCCTCTTTTAGACTTGCTAGTAAGAATAGTATGTTAAATTTATTTTTCAGCTTACCTGAAGAAATTTAGAGTACTTTTTTCTTTGTCACATGGGTTTCTGTATATTTGCCATAACAGGCTTGGTTCTAAGTCACTATTTTGGAGTATTAGTTATTCTTGGATATTTTGGACAGGGTTTGAGTAGAAAGCTGTATTTTTATATGTTAAAATCTAAGAATAGCCTTGGAGCCTTTGGAACCATTTAACTATTTTTTGAGACTATTAAAGGTGATCTTTCTTTTTTCATTTTAAAAATCATATATAAAAATTTAGGTCTCTAATGGAAAAAGTCCCAGCATTAGGTGATTATATAAGACATTAACATGTACATTTTTCAAATCACAGGAAGTTATAGAATTAATAATTATTGTAGAAAGAAATTTTTATATGTTTAAAATTTTCTATAATTTTGAAACACTAGGCCAAGTGCAGTGGCTCATGCTTATAATCCCAGCACTTTGGGAGGCCAAGGAAGGAGGATCACTTGAGCTCAGGCCTGCCTGGGCAAAAAAGGAAACCCTCATCTATACTAAAAATTAAAAAAAAAAAATTAAGCCAGGTTTGGTGGCATGCACCTCACAGCTACTTGGGAGACTGAGGCAGGAGGATTGCTTGATCCAAAGAATTTGAGGCTTCAGTGAGCTATGATTATACCACTGCACTCTGGCCTGGGTGACAGGGTGAGACCCTATCTTAAAAAACAACACATCCAAACAAAAAAACTAATATTGTAAATTGTCCATACTTTTCCATTGTATTTATTTATTTTTTGAGACAGAGTCTTACTCTGTCACCCAGGCTGGAGTGCTGTGGTGCGATCTTAGCTCACTGCAACCTCCATCTCCTGGGATCAAGCGATTCTCCTGCCTCAGCCACCTGAATAGCTGGGACTACATTCATGCACCACCACATGAGACTAATTTTTGTATTTTCAGTAGATATGGGGTTTCACCATGTTGTCCAGGCTGGTATCAAACTCCTGACCTCAAGTGATCCACCCACCCCAGCCTCCCAAAGCGCTGGGATTGCAAGTGATAAGATAAGCCACCATGCCCAGCCTATATTTAATAATTATTTATATAATTATAGTTATATAATGCCTAATAATTTTATAGCAATAGATATACAAATAGCTTCACAACCAAAATGTCTCATACCCTTATAAAATAGAAAATTTTTCTCTATTTCAGATGTTTTACGTACTTTACAACTCTATACTATTTATGTTGTAGTATAGCTTTTTTGAAAAAGCAATTTCTATATCTTTGAACTTATAATTTCATTAGATATTCATTAAGCTTAAATTATATAAGGGGTATTTACAATGATTCCTTACAATAACTGCATTTCATCATAATTACATGGTAATAACTAAAGTTTCAGGATAGTTATAGACAAAAAACATAAAAGGGCACGATGGCATGTCTGTGCCTTGTTTGGTACATTAGAATCAAAATATTAGTTAGAATTTCATATTTTGACTGAATCGTAGCATGGACAGATAAAATACAAGGCATTCATTTAAATTTGAATTTTAGATAAACAAACTCTTAGTATAAGTATGTCCTAACGATTGCATGCAACATAGTTATTCTAAAAACTTTTTGTTTTTTATTGAAAATTCAAATTTAGCTGGACATCCTGTATTTTTTGCTACATCACGTAACCTAAGTAGAACTAACATTCAGAGTGACTGTGTGTTATAATGGCTATAATTATTTAAAATATTATATTATTTCATCCAGAAAGTTCCTCAGTTGCCTACATTTTTCAAGTGGCAAAGTAGCATGATTAGGTACAAATATTCTTGCAGCTAAGAAATAGCGGCAGTTCTCTGGGTTAATTAATAGGGTATTATAGTGGCCTTTGCTTGTGGAAGAATTATAGTTCCAAAAGAGAAATCCTAAAGATTTTCTCTTCAAAAAAGTTTCTATAATTGCATATAGCAAAAATAATCCTAGATGACTCATAATTTAGATTTTGAGTTGTTCTAAAGATTAAGGGCATTAGTTCTTCCTTTAAAAATGTTAATTGGATTATTCAAATCTGTGAATTTTCTTCTACAAACAGCATTAATTACATCTTTGTATTAATTTTACTTCTTGGTAAACTGTTTTTTTCCTGCATATTTTCTTTGTAAAACTATAGATATATACAGGATTTTTTTTTAAAAAAGGTCTTAGTATGTGGAGTTTTCTTGAATGAAAATACAATATATCATGATGATTATGAGAAAATTTGAGCCATACTGCCCAGGTTTATATCCTGAGTCTACATTTGAGAGCTGTGTGAACTTGGACAAATTACTTAAACTTGTTGTACTTCATATTTCTTATTTTATCCCAAAAGATTGGAACAACAATTAAAATCTCTATATATATAGTATTTATGTAAAACATATTCGCTAGTGCATGAAACTAGCAAGTGCTGTAGGCATGCTCACATAATAGCCTTAATTTACTTAATATTTTATGGTTTTGTTGTAAGAAAATGTGGCCTCTACGATTTCTCCTTTTTAGGGTTTAATTGTGGGCTATGGTCACACTTAGTACAAGTCCATAAACTAAGTAAATATGGCTCTCACTCTATATGTAACACCCATCACTTCCTTTGCCTGGCACTATCAAAGACGAAGGGAAGCAGAGCATTATATGTAAAAGGGTGGTTGTGGGCATATGTTTTCTTTCACTTTCATTCTCCTTAAGATGGGAGAAGCAAACCAGTTGGTAATGGGAAACGTGATAAACAATGGCAAAAATGCAATTGCCACTATCAAAGGAAAAATAATAAATCGAGGGGAAATAATATTTCTATTTGAATAATCAGACAGTATTGAGACCCCTCCCCACTCAGGCTAGGGACCATTAATTTACAGTAGAGACAGTATACATAGCAGTAGTTTTCTCCAATAGCTCTCAGTAATTCTGTAGATATGTGAGTCATTGGAGGATGTTGAAGTGGAAAACCCAAAACAGGTAATAAGTTAACAGCATTGAAATAAGGCAATTGAAGTGATGAGTAGGCAAGAAAGCAAAGCCAGCCAGCTCTGAAAAGATGGGAGGTCATGATGAAATTAAAGTGCAACTATGAGTGGAGAAAGGGACATAGGAACTGGAAGCAAAGGAGCTGTGGTCAGAGCCTGGGAAATTGGTAGGCAGAAGCCCAAAAATGAAGTTCAAAAGTACTCAGTGAAAATGTGGTGTAGCAGCAGACATGAGAGTGCATTTCTGACTTGGAATGGAGAGAGTCATAGAATAAATAGTTGTGAGATTATGCTTTCACTACTCCAAGATGAAGTCAAAGTCAGGAAATGGTAAAATGTCATTCTTTCCGTGACAATGCAGAGGTCTCCCTTCCTCTGGCTTCTGACACACCATTTTCTCTTTGGTAGCTTCTCTATTTTGGCTCAACCTGTAAAGATTTCTGAAGGCAAAATCTTGTCCTTTTTTTTCCACCCACTAATCAAAGCTATTAACAAATTCTAGCTAAATGGAAGCTTGTGAGTGTGTTAATTGATGAAGAAGACCCCAAAGGTGTCACAGACTTGACTACCTGAAGGAAAAGGATTATAGATAAAAGAGTCACCAAAAATCAAAGCCAACAACAACATAATCACCAACAAAAGAGCAAGGATTAAACTATGGCAGACTCCTCATTAGTCACTGTTAAAATGTCAGAGAATACAGGTGAAGAAGGCTTTTAAAGTACGGGTGGAAAATAACTTTGAGTCTCCTACTATAGTCTCAGTCAGATTTTCAGTCAGTTTCATTTTTCCGTATGCATTAACAGGAAAACTTAGGCATACTTTATGACAAAGTTATTTAAGAGATTATTCCAGGAAAATAATGCTGAAAAATAAGAAAGAAAAGATAGAGAATACAAGAAGTGATATGATTAATTCAGGCATGGAATAAAATAAATTACAATATAACAGCTGTATAGTGGACCTCTTTCTAAAAAGTTGGTATAAATTAGGATGATACAGTGGACCCTAAGAATAATGTCTTCAAGAATAACATGCATTTTGAGAACTAGAAAGAACAAGTAGGAAGCTGTAGTCATTAGGGATATTATGAAGAGAATGTATGTTAATCCTCTCAAAAAGAAAGAAGTCTCAAAACTATATAAGAAAAACATAATTCAAATATGAGGTAAATTAATATAAAGCATGATTTGAGCTGGAAGGATTTCCTTTTGATTTTGAGCCCAGGCATACTTTTTTTTTGAGTGGCACAGGGATACCATTAGAACAAAGGGGAAAAATTGTATCATCATTATACTATTTGATAATGAACAATCTCTTCATATTCATAATAATTTAAGCACCGCTGTATTGACTTCCAACTTTAATCAACCTACAGGTAATGTATGGCAACCTACAGGTAAGGTATGGAATATACTTTGAATACTGAAATGAATGTGAATTTTATTAGCCTTGATAAGGTAGAAAATTAAACTTATAATAACAAGATATGAGAGGGAGAAGGCAGGTTACCAGTTCTACTACTACTGGGAAGTAGTTTTATAAGCAAAAACACTGCCCTGCCCTCCCGACCACAGCCTCCCATGCCAACATAGGAGAAATAGAGAACACATTTATTAAGAAGTAAACATTAGAGATTTATATGCATGTAAAGACAGTGTGGAAATATCTACAAAGTCTAGACAGAATTTCACACAAATTTATATGTAAAAGTAGAAGAAATAACAATTAAAACTTCTATCTCCTTGAGAGACTAGAGAACTTGGCTTGTGATTGTTTTTCTGTATAATTTGAGAAACTTCTCTTAAACTTGAAGGTACGTGTTTGTTTACAGTTCCAAATAGCAGAGGGCCTACACCTTGCCTTGTAACATTAAAAGATCTGACTCCTTATCAGACTTATGTTTTCAAGGAGACACCTGAAGGAGGAGAGGAATGGGAGACAGTCTCCTTCCTTCTAATTATTAAACAAAGCCAGCATGATCACCTTATCCTTACAATGTGAAAGCTTAACAATTTTGCCCTCATACAGCATCATGTTACAGAGCGAGGCGTCAAAGGTTATAGCTCATAGTTGATGAAATAAGAAATTGAAATTGAATTATAGTATATATTATGAAGGCACAGGTACTAAAAATAATGTTATAACCAGAAAAATTGAGAAGAGGTGGTGAGAGTTGTGTGAAATAAATCTTCATCAGTCATAGCAGGAACTAAAGGTGGTAAATTAAGAAGCTGCTGTATACGCACTTATTTAGCAGTATTAGGTAACCTGCAGAGGAACTTAACCCAGAAGTGCTAAAAGGTGATAGCTGTTAGAAGCATGATTGGGGTGGGGATAGATGGAGTTCTTTATTATTATCACTCCTATTGATCTATAATATTTAATAAAGTAAGTGTAAATAATTGGTCACTTTAAACAGAAACATTTGAAGATGTAGAAGCCAATGTTCCCTGGTGCCACAAGTAAAAACATAAATGTAATGTCACTTTGACATGATAGTTAAATTGTACAGCTTTAGTTAGGAGAAAGGAGTTTTTTTTTTTCTTTGAGATATATTGCATAGCATAGTAAAGATAATAAATAAAAACTGTACATTTCAAACTCTGAATACATTTCAAATGTTCTCACCACAAAAAATATTTAAGGTGATGATTATGTTAATTAGCTGGATGTAATCATTTTACATTGTATTTACAAATCTTAACATCCTCTTGAACCCATAAATGTATACAACCATAATGTACCAATTTACAATTAAAAATAAAAGCTGAAAAACATCAGAAAAATTCTATAGCTCTCTCTTAAGGGAGATATTAGTAAGTCAAGTTCTATGTTATTTTGTTATATACCTTAATGATTACTAAAGTGCTCATTGATATTCTGAAATATGTTTCTCTTTGTTTTCCTATAAAAGTTTGGAAATTAAATTATTTGCTTTGTACTATCTGTCAGGTGCATTATTTAGGAGAGAAGATCCAAATATATGTATTCTAAATTCCTATATTCTGAATTGTGACAATGATAGTTTATATGGAGAAAGGATGAGATTTGACTTATCTCTATTCTTAAAAGTGAGGCAGATACTAAAAGAGGACAAATAAAGGAAAATTTTGTTGACATATTTTCTAGCCAATGAAAAATGAGAGGTTATTGCTTGTGCTTGAAAGAAATAAAAGTAAGTCATTCTGTCAGAGGTGACTCTATATAATCTCCATCTATCTTCTCTATCTCTCTCCTCTCTCTCTCCTTCCATCTCTCTCACCATTCATTTACTGTGGGTACACAGGCCTTTATCTCCTTAGCTACCATAAAAATATCTTCACACAATCGATGATGAGCAACATTTTTTAAAAGCAATAGTAATGTATTCTGCTATTTCCTCCTCTTTTTAATGCAAAATTTCAAGCAGTTTATCAATGTCAGACAGACGTTCTCAGACACACTGTTTAACAAATGTATCACATAGAAAAGTTTTCTGGCTCAGTCTCCTAAGAAACTAAGGAGAAAAGAACTAATAATTTTCTGGAAATTGTAGTTGGTTTCAGTAAGCAGCTGTATTTTTCTCTCCATCCCCAAATTCATCATATATGTATAGTCCTAGCGTTTTCTGTCATTTAATTGTCAGTGAGCTACATTTTTCAGAGGATATAACTTTGCACAAATTTAATTAATGCAACAGACATGAAAACCTACTATGGAAAGACAGCACTTTTCTAATCACTGTGGTAAATAGAAATATGTATATTTAATTTTCACTCTGAGTCATTTATATGACTCAGGTGATAAGACATAAAATAAACTCTAATGAAGTATAAGATGCCATGCATCTTACAGGAATAATGTACTATGGATGCAAAGAGGAGAAATAAGTGATTTAGAAAGAGAATCAGAAATTGCATTTTATTGTAATGGCTCACAATTGCGGTAGTGACTAGTTGACTTTTGATTAACAGTCTGTCAGTAATCTATTGTAAGCGTTTAGGATTGGCCTGACATAGAGGATTTAGGGAGCGTTCTTGAAAGGAGATTGCACTAGACATAGCCTTTATAAGTAGAGATGGGATTGATGAGGGACACTTCCCAGGTAAAAGAAATAGAGTGTGAGTAAAGATATAGAAATAGGGAAAAATGTGTTTGAGGAAGTGAGTACTCTAATTTGTCTAAAGTTTTAGGTGAAAACATGAGTTAATGAGAAGCAAGATTAGAACAGTAGGTAGAAGTGAACTTGTAGAGAGCCTTAGCATCAAGCATTTGGACTTTATTAACCAGGCTCCTTCAGGGTTCTGAACAGGAGAGTTATATAAAAGAAAGAGGGAAGACTTTGGGAGGCCAAGGCAGGTGGATCACCTGAGATCGGGAGCTGGAGACCAGCCTGATCAACTTGGAGAAACCCTATCTCTACTCAAACTACAAAATTAGCTAGGCATGGTGGTGAATGTCTGTAATCCCAACTACTTGGGAGGCTGAGGCAGGAGAATAGCTGGAATCCAGGAGGCAGATATTACAGTGAGCCTAGATCGTGCCATTGCACTTCAGGCTGAGCAACAAAAGTGAAACTCCATCTCAAAAGGAGAAGAACAGCAGTGGAGAAGAATTGGTGGAAGAATAGGCAGACTAGATTAATAAATATTTCATACTTCCCATTTTCCTTTTTGCCCTTTTTCTCCTTCTGAATCCATACCAGGAAAGCAGATCTAAAAGTTATGCCATGTTGGGTCCTAACCTGACCAGTGTAAATTTAACTCTTTGAATCATTTAAATTGAGTTAATAGGAACCAGATAAAACCATAACCAATTTTGCTCTCTGCACATGTCCTGTGCATTCTGATTTCCTGTTTTGAGCATCGTGCCTGGAGAGACCAGCCTGGCTAGTGCATAATGTTCCTCTTTGCCTATTTGCTTAGTTATTTCAGCAAACCCAAATCCTTTTTAGCTTTCTAGAATTTACAACCCTATCATGTTCCTTGGTCAGGCCCTGAAAACATCATGAGTAAAACAACCTGATCCATAGTCAATGGAACAAATCATTGTTTTCATTTATAGCCGGAAACACATGTAGCAAATTCAATTTCAGAAAAATACTGAAAGGGGGAGTTGATAGGTTTTTATTTTCCTAATTCACATAGTATTCATTTAGGAGCAATTGGTATGAAAATCCATTGTTTACTATTTTTCTGCAGTAACAATGTTTCTTGCAAAGAAGATGAGAAAGAGAATCAGAAATTGCATTTTATTGTAACGGCTCACAATTACTGTAGTGACTAGCTGACTTGATTAATAGTCTGTCAGTAATCTATTGTAAGGGTTTAGGATTGGCCGTTGATATAATACTAGATAAAAACTGAAGAAATAAGGTTTTATATTGATAATGCTTTTTGAAAAAAATCAGCTACTTTAAACTGATTATTTTGTTATAAATTTTCAAAGTGATGGCTCTAATAGGATTATCGAGCAGATAGTTGAGTACTTTTTCATTTTTAAAAACGTGCCATTAAATGTTGTGGCTTTTCATGTGGCTTTTTATTTCCCTTGCATTTGCATTGATGCTTTCTGTGAAAATGCTTTGTGGCTTAGCATTTACTTAGTATATTATTAATAAGCTCTGAAATTTTGCATAAAAATAAAACTATATTTCCTTGAAAGATAGATTTGAATTTCTATTTTTTTAAGAAGAATGTTGAGATGGGGTAGGCATAGGATTAATCATAATGGCCTCATGGTACTAATGAAAATATCTCTGATAAAGACAAATTGAGCACAGTAATTTAAAAGGCATTTCTGTCACATGTTATCTTTTCTTGTCAATTTTAAAGGCGGTATTAGAGTTTACTTGGACATATTTAATGTGTAATTTTGAGACATCTTACTCCAGTAAGTTTTATTTACATTATTTTATTTAAAAAACAGAAAGAAAGAAATCTTTTATGCTAATAAAATTTATACAAGAATTTTTTACTTTTATGTAAAAGTTAATGATATTTTTCCTTTGCCCTATTATTGAATGATAAACATGTTTTTGTCAGTTCAATTTTATTTTTAATTGGCAGGGCAAATATTGTTGTTACACTTCATAGATAAGGAGACTGAGACCAAAGAAAATTAGGTAATTTGTCAACATCATACAAAGAATAAAGGAGCCCACAAGTCAAATTGTTAGACCCTAGTGAATACTTTTTTTAATGAGAAATGATGCCTTTTGCCACTGAATCTAATTTACAGGGTATTTTGTCATAATGCTGTAGACACTGTTTTGGGAGGAAAAACAGAATAACATTACAGCAAATTCTGAAATAAAACATGTTCTGATGACATAAACACTGAGAGATATTATAGCAACACTTCAGTGTATTGATGATAAGAACAAAGCATCTTGGTGAAATTAAATAGGCCAAATTATTGCAGTTCAGAGGTTTAATTAGAGCTATGTGTGTGTGTGTGTGCATATATACATGTCTGTCTGTCTGTCTGTCTACCTACCTACCTACCTGCCTATCTATCTGAAGTCATTTAATAACATATCATAGTTTTGTCAAATCTGTGTATCCAAGTGACATGGTCTGGATCTGTGTCCCCACCCAAATCTCATGTTTGATTGTAATCCACAGTGTTGGAGGTGGGGCCTGGTGGGAAGTGGTTGGATCATGTGGGTGATTTCTCATGAATGGTTTAGCACCATCCCCCTTGGTTGTGATAGTGAGTGAGTTCTCATGAGATTTGGTCATTTAAAAGTGTGTGATACCTCATCTCTCTCTCTGCCTTCCTCCTATTCTGGGTGTATGAGGTGCTGCCTTCCCCTTTGCCTTCTGCCATGACAGTAAGTTTCTTGAGCCCTCTCAAGAGGCTGAGCAGATGCTTCCATGCTTCCTGTACAGCCTGCAGAATCAAGAGCCAATTAATCCTCTTTTCTTTATAAATTAACCAGTCCCTGGTACTTTTTTATAGCAATGTGCGAATGAACTATACACCATATTTCTATCTATCATTTAAGTATTTTTAATGTGTCTTGCCCTAGAAAAACAGCAAGTTATTTGGTGGGGAAAGTGAATATTGAGTCTTCATGGCTTACCACTGGTGTTTAGTGCAGTGCCTCTATCAGTGACATTCAATAAATACTAGTTGAAATAATTGTATTCATATATCTTTATTCAAAGTGGAGAGAGCTTCTTAGTTTACTTTTCTCTCTTAAAACTTTTATGTACAGTCTTTCAGTATCTGCATATGATAATGTAACTGAGAGGGGACTTCTAGAGTGAATATCTTATAAAGGCCTTTGAAATTATGTGCCTTAACATTTCCTAACAGGAAATCTAAAATTGGACAGGATTATTTTTTCTACAGTCTAAGGTCTAAGCCAGAGCTTCTGTCATTTCCCCAAATGCATGTTAAATAACCCAGAGATCCATTCTTACAATGGATTTAATATTTGACATTTTCCTCCAGTTCATATTCATATTTTGAAAGAGTTCCAGTGCCACCCAGACATGCATATAAAACTGTTTTTATCCCATATGTTCATTCTTCACGGGGTATGTATTCCATTACTTGCAATAAAAAAGAAGAAAATGTGCAAATCCCTTATATAAGGTCCTTAGCCAGAAACAATTCTATCTCCATGGAATCTCATAAATCTTTTCCAATTTATAAGCAAGAACTATATGACACTCCAGTGCTATTTCCAAAGAAATCCCTCTCTTCTGAGATTTCTTTCTCAGTTCTTTTCAATATTTCCAGGAGGCTCAATGTTCTTCCTAATCAGTAGGCTTTAGAAAAATTATAATTGAATTTGAAAACATAATAAATGCCTATTATTTAAAGTATGAAGAGGTACTATTATTAACACAAAAGGAAAATAAAGGCACATGTAGCCTGATTTTTCCCCCTTCAAGCTTGAAAAACTTAATCCTGTCTTTTTCTGGCAAGAGAAGAGATTCTGGTACAGGAGATACTGTAAATATCAAAGGATATCAAGAAGGGGTAAAGAAGACAATATGTATTTTGGCTTAGGGTCAGTCCTACCAAATATTCCCATAAAAGGTAAAGTTATAACCACTAAACTGGATAGGTTATAGACCTGCAAAGGATCAAAAACATAATATTCAATAGACAGAAAGAAAAAGCAAATGAAAAGTACAAATGTGACATCTCACTTTGGCTCTCTCCTGTCTCATCTTTGCCACCTCCTCAAACATTGTCTCAATTTTATTGTAACTGATATTTTTTTCAGGACAAATTAAATGTGTTTTTAAAAACCTCATTAGTCTTAAATGTTATTTAAGTTTCCATCATACATGTTTGACCTTTTAACTAAAGAAGCCTGTGTTTACTGTTGCTAGGTGTAACATCAGCTTTTAAGATAATTATGAGTGCATTTCAAGTAACACCTCTAGAACAGTTAAATTCTAGAGCTTTCACTTATAAGGGAAATGTCTCTATTTTTATAAAAAGTCACAATTATTTTATGATCATAAAACAATTATGGTGGCCATGATCTTAACATATGGATAGAAAAGTTAAATGGCATTTGCTTACTTGCTTGTTTGTTTGGATTGCAAGTTAAAAGCAGGAACTAGATAGAGGAAATAAATATATGTCCTTTTTTAATATATTCTGTTAGCTGAGAGAGGGAGATATTCAATTCAGGGTTTAATAAAATATAAGTTGAAAAATAATGTTCATTGCAGTCATATTACCATTAACATGGAGTTAAGCTGTACCATTCAAGGGTCCTTTATCACTGAATAATTTGAATACCTTAAAGACAAATGTGCAATGCCAAACTTATGTAATATCTTTGAACTGGGAATAAACTCCAAAAAAGCTGTGACTGCAAAAATGATTTCAGCAAAAGTTATGAAAACATTAAATCAAGTCAGGGTTTAAAAATTGATTGTTCTACTTTAAATATATTTAGAATAAAATATACTGTTTCAAACATATAATTATGTTTATAGTTATCAATCGATCATCCTCTGTCTATTGTACTTGATTCTTATCAGTAATGGTGATTATGTTCTATAAAGTCATTTGAATACTGAATTTAAACATTTGAATACCACTCCTCCTAAGAGAAATCTTCTGAATTTCTGATCATATCATTTTTGTCCACTGATTAATATATCACCTTGTTTTATGTATGCTTCTAAATAAAGACATTTAATATATGTTGACGCACTAACATTGAACTTCTGGCCAAAAGCACTATAACTCATACCTCAACAATGCCTATTTAACACCCACATATTTTCATCAGAAGGCACATCACAGCCTTCTTACATGTGGGAACACTAGACAGAACTACAGTACTATGCTCTGGGGTCACTTGAAACAGCAAAATCACCCAATAAAAAACACAGAAATCTGAAAAACATGGCACTAAGTTTATCCATCAAAAGGATATTCATTTATAGTATGAGAGCTGAAACAAGAAGGCAAAATGTTTTCTTGTTTGACTTCAGCTGGGAACATGAATGTCCCAGCTGAAGAGACTCTTAATTTTTCACCACCCTGCACATGAATGCGTCCAAGAATGACTATAAAAGTGCTGTAAGTCTTGATTTTGAGGTTACAAATAAATTTTGATGAGTAGGCAAATTCATCAAAATAGAACTCATGAATAATGAAGATTGATTGTATGTGTCTATAGCTGTGTGTGTGTGTGTGTGTGTGTGTGTGTGTGTATTTGTTAAAGAGGTTTTTCATGCTCCAATGGTAAATGTTTCTGCAAAAAATAATTTTGTTAAAAAGAAAAAAACAGATTTTAAAATAGATTGTTATATGGTTTTGAAAAATTTTATACTGTCAGATGTTTACCACTACAGCTTTGTACAGAACAGTTTCACCATCCAAGAGTTTCCCAATGGTACACCTACATAGACAATCCCTCTTCCTGCCTCACAATCTCTAGCAACCACTGATCTGTTTTCTCTACTTGTAGTTTAGCCTTTCCAGAATGTCACCTAAATGAAATCATATAGTATATAGCCTTTTCAATCTGGCTTTTTTCACTTAGTACAATGCATTTGAGATCCAGCCATATTTTATCATTTTTCTTCAATCATTTTTCCCTATATTATATGAATGTGCCACAATTTGTGTATGCATGCATTTGTTAAAGAATATAATGAGTTCCTTTTAGTTTGGGGCCACTCTGAATAGAACTGCTTTAAACAGTTATACACAGCTTTTTCTATAAACTAAAATTTATTTATATTATCTATGTCCCTAGGAGTGGGATTGTTGTTCCATTTTGCATTTCCCCCCAAGCAATGTAAGATAATTCTCACTGGTGATTGATATTGTCAGTTTTATTTTATTATTATTTTATCATTTTAGCCATTTAAATGAGTCTTTAGTGGTATCTCATGTCATTTTAATTTGCATTTTCCTAATAGTGTTGTTGAACATCTTTTCATAGGCTTACTTCCCATCTGTATATGGCTTTGGTGAAATAATTGTTCAAAAATTTGCCCTTTCAAAAAAATGTGTTGTTTGTCTCCTTATTGTTGAGTTTAAGAGTTCTTTACATGTCCAGGACGCCATTCTTTTGTTAGGCATGTGCCTTCTCTTTTATTCTCTTTCAAAGAAAAACAGTTTTTAAGTTTGAGGAAGTCCAGTTTGTCATTTTTTCTTTTATGGATTGTGCTTCTTGGTGTTATATCTAATAAAGTTTTGTCTAATTCAATATCACAAAAATATTCTCTCATATTTTCTTCCAGAAGTTTTATAGTTCTACATTTTACATTGAAGTGTATGATTTATTTTGAGTTAATTTTTGTATAAAGTCTGAGGTATGGGTCAAGTTTATTATTTATTTATTTATTTATTGCTATAAATGAAAGTCTGATTGTGCCAACATAACTTTTAAAAAGCCTATTCTTTCTCTACTAAATTGCCTTTGTGTTTTTGTCAAAATTGAGTTATCTGTAAATGTATGTGGGTCTAATTCTGACCTTCTAGGCTGTGCCATTGAGATAATTACCTGTCTGACACTGATTCCATGCTGTCCTAATTACAATAACTTTGTAACATACCTTGACATGAGGTAGTATTCAACACTTCCTCCTTAAGGGGAGGGGCAGCACCTTTTCAAGTGAAGGGAATCAAATAATTTAACAATATACATTCATGTATCACTTAACAACAGGGATGTGTTCTGACATATGCTTTGTTAGGCATTTTTGTCAGTGTGTGAACATCATGGAGTGAAATTACACAATCCTTCATGGTATAGCCTACTACATACATACCCAGGCTATATAGTATATTCTGTTCCTAGGCTAAAAACCCATATAGTGGCAGGGCGCGGTGCCTCACACTTGTAATGCCAGCACTTTGGGAGACTGAGGTGGGTGGATCACCTGAGGTCAGTAGTTCAAGACCAGCCTGGCCAGCATGGTGAAAACCTGTCTCTACTGAAAATACAAAACTTAGTTGGGTGTGATGGCCTGCGCCGGTAATTACAACTGAGGCTGAGGCAGGATAATCGCTTGAACCTGGGAGGCGGAGGCTGCAGTGAACTGAGATCACGCCATTGCACTCCAGCCTGGGCAACAAGAGTGAAACTTCCTCTCAAAAACAAAAATAAAAGCAAAAACAAAAACAAAAACAAAACCTATGTAGCATGTTGGTGTACTGAATACTGTAGGCAACTGCAATACAATGGTAAGAACTTGTGTCTTTAAACATATCTAAATGTAGAAAAGATACTGTAAAAATACAATAGAAAAGATACAAAGTGGTATATCTGTATAGAATACTTACAATGAATGGATCTTACAGGACTGGAAGTTGCTCTGGGTAAGTCAGTGAGTGAGAGGCCAGTGAGTATGATGGCCTAGGGCAATGCTGTACACTACTGTAGACTGTATGAATAGTGTACACTGAGACTACACTAAATTTGTAAAAAAATATTTTTCTTCAACAGTAATATAGCTTACTGTAATTTTTTTGTACTTTATGCACTTCTTAAAAAAATATTTTATTTTTTTTGTAATAACACAGCTTAAAACCCAAACATTGTATGGCTATACAAAAATATCTTCTTTGTTATATCTTTATATTACAAGCCTTTTAATATTTTTAAAACTTTTCCTTTTTTTCCCTTTTTAAACCTTTTGTTAACAATTAAGACACACACATTAGCTGAGGCCAACACAGTGTTAAGATCATTATCACTGTCCTTACCTGAATGAATATATCACTAGAAGGTCTTCAGGGGCAATAAAACACATGTCATCTCCCACAGTAACAATGCCTTTTCCTGTAATATTTCCTGAAGGACTTGTCTGAGGCTGCTTTACATTAACTTTTCTTCAAATAAGATAAATAGGAGTACATGCTAAAATAACAATAACAAGTATAGTGTAGTAAATATGTAAACCAGTAACATAATTATGTATTATAATCATCTATTATCTATAGCATAGTAAATAATACTGTACTTCATAGCACATTAGTCATCTATTATATATAGTACAGTAAATAATTAAATAATTACTGCACAGTATATAACAGGTGATGATTACATGTTCTATAAAGATATGTGCTATACTTTTATATGGCTAGCAGTGTGGTAGGTTTATTTACATTAGCATTATTCCAAACACATGAGTAATGCATGGTGCTATGACAATATGGCAGCATTATCAATAAGGTGATAGGAATTTTTCAGCTTTATTATAATCTTATGGGACCACCATCATATATGAGGTCTGTTGTTGACAAAAGTGTTATGTGGTGCATGTTTGTTTTAAACTACCACAGACACTTTTCCCTTTTTCCCCCAATATAAGCATTTTAATGCTGTAAACTTCCCCCAAGCACTGCTTTAACTTCAGAACAGTTATGTTATTTTTATTTCCATTAAGTTCAAAATATTTTCTAGTTCCCTTTGCGTCCTCTTTTCTTTGCCATGAATTATTTAAATGTATATTGTTTCATTGTCAAATATTTGAAGATTTTCAAGTTATTTATTTGCTGACTTCTAATTTAACTCTGTTATGGTCTTCCTTTTACATTTCTATTGTTTTATTTTGTGGCTAAGAATATTGTCTATGTTTGTGAATATTCCAGGTATACTTGAAAAGAACGTATATTCGACCATCATTGGGTCTATTCTATAAATATTAATTTGGTCAATTTAGTTAATAGGGTTTTTATATTTTCAGTATTTCTGCTTATTTTTCATCTACTTGCAACGGAGATTGGAAGAGGAGAATTGAAGTCTTTGGATATGTGTCTATTTCTCTTTTTAGCTTTTATTAGATATTTTTTATATGTTTTGAAGCTTTATTACTAGGTGTATACACATTTAGGATTTTTATTTCTTCATAGTGAATTAAGCTATAGTAAATATGTAATGACTCTTCTCAGTAATTTTCTTTGTTGTCAGATATTTACTTTATCCAGACATTAATATAGCTACTCCATCTTTCTTTGTTTTTAGTTTTAATGGATATTTAATAGCTGTACATATTTTATTGGTATATGTGATATTTTAATACAAACATATACTGTGCAATAATCAAATCAAGGTAAATAGAATATCCATCACCTCAAGTGTTTATCATTTATTTGTGTTAGAAACATTGCAATTCCATTCTTGTAGTTTTTTGAGATATATAATAAATCATTGTTAACTACAATTGCCCTATTGTGCTGCCAAACACTGGATCCTATTCCTTCTATATGTTTTTGTGCTAATTAACTAAACTTTCCTTATCCTCCCTTTCCCACTACCCTTCCTAGCTTTTAGAAACCATCATTCCACTCTGTCTCCATGAGTTCAACTGGTTTTTAGCTCTTGCATATGAGAGAGTTGTGAGAAAATTAATTTCTGTTCTTTATAAATTATCCAGTAGTAGATATTTCGTTATAGCAGCACAAATGGACTAAGATACCCTAACCAATAGTTATTTTATGTTAATGTAATTTGACATTTGCATATTAAAATTCCTAAATTTTTGATGTTTTATATGACTTCGATTCAGGCTCTTATAGAGAATATGACAAAAATTTAGATTTAACCTACCTAATGAGGTTTGGATTCTTGTCTCCAAATTTCATATTGAAACGTAGTCCCCGATACTGGAGGTGGGGCCTGGTGGAAGGTGTTTGGATCATGGGTGAGATCACTCATGAATAGCTTGGTTCTGTCTTTGCAATAGTAAATGCGTTGTAGTGAGACCTGGCTGTTTAAAAGTGTGGCACCTCCCCCTTCTCTCTTCTTCCTCCTCTCACCATGTGATATAAAAGCTCCCCCTTTGCCTTCTGCCACCACTCTAACCTTCGTGAGGCCCTCACCAGAGGCAGATGCCAGCAGCAGGCTTCTTGTGCTCTCTGAAGAATTGTGAGCCAGTTAAAATTCTTTCTTAATAAATTTCTCATCCTTAGGTACTTATTTATAGCAATGCAAAAATTGCTTAATACACTATTCTTCCATATATCATGCAAAATATGTGTTTTAATTATTTTGATAGACTACCATGTCAAGAAAATCAAGGTCACAAGCTCTGTCTGCTACTCTTGTACAATTCCCTATTTGGTAGATTGAACAGCAACTCCTGAAAGATGTTCTTCTCTCAGTCCCCAAAATCTGTGAACATGTTTCCTTAAATGACA
>NW_016107698.1:61097-63902 GCF_001604975.1 Cebus imitator
AAAAAAAAAAAAAAAAAAAAAAAAAAAAGGACCTAAAGAGGAAGACAAATACATCAGAGTGAGAGACAAAGATGTGAACAGATGTTGGAGTGATACATTTGCTGGAAGGTGGCCCTCAGCCAAGAAATGTGGGTAGCCTCTAGAAGCTGGAAAAGACAGCAAACAAACAAACAGACACACATATACACACACAAACAAAATAAAAGAATTATTCCTGGAGCTTTTAGAAGGAATGCAGCATTGCCACCCCATTTTATATTATTTTTGGAGTGTTAGCAGAATATCCATATATTTAATTATATTAGCTTCCTTTAATGCTGTAACAAATTATCATAAACTTAATGCCGTAACCCACAAATGTATTATCTTTTAGTTCTGGAGGTGAGAAGTCCAAAATGGGTTGCAAATGCAACCACTAAGCCCTGGTTCAAAATATTTTAAGACAAGATTCAGTCTGTAAAATAGAAATTTGTGAGATAATCTAGCTAATCGGATTAATGGTTTACTGAACAATTGACATAAAGAAGGTCTTCAGGCAAATAGTTTGTGAAACAGGTTTACTGTGCACTTGTTACCACGTGCACTTGCTATATGAGTGGAATAAGAACGAGCATCCCCTGCCAAACCACAAGGTATATGAAAGAGATTTATTACAAATGGGCAACAAGGGACGATAGAAGCCCTGGATTCAGGACAAGCCAGTCCCCCAAGTCTCAGAAATCTTTCCTGTTAGTCATAGTCTTAACTGTTTGTGTCCCACTTGCGCTGCAGATGAGAGACCTGGGAAAGCAGCCCATCCTGACTTTTATATCCTAGGGCATGTGACTCATTGGGCTAAAGCATTAAAGGACATTCTGATTCTAGGAGGGACTGGAACAGAACCTAGGATGTTCTAGCCAGCTCCCCTTTATCTCAGTACGTTTTAAAGTTACTTTGGGGAATTGTAAGTGAAAAAATGGGGAGAATCAGGTTATCCTAACCACCTGGGGAAGTGTCCTGCATGATTACATAGCAGAACACATTTTAATAAAAATTTAAATTGCATGTTTTGAAAGCTATATCTTTTTAAAATTAAATTTGCTCTGATTTCATACATAAACACACACACATGATATATGTGTGTGTGTATGTGAGTGTATTATGTGTATACACCAATATTTCTACATACATATACCTACATACAGACACCACAAACATACCTATAAACACATACACTTATTATCTGAAATCTCAAATTTGCCAGAGGCATGTAAATTGTGATCTTTTTCAGGAATATCATCTACAAAACTTGACAGAGGTGGCCTTAACTTTTGTATCAAGGTTTCTTTTGTATTTCTACCTTTTTAATTATTTATTCCTTTATTTATTTACTCAACAAAAATTCATTGATCACCACTTTTGTACAAGTCGTGTATTAGATACCGTGAGAAGAAGAAACCAAGGCATATAGCCCTCACTAGAGTATTTTACAATTTAGTGGGAGAGACCCAGATTTAACAAATAGCCTTAAAAACAAAGCAGAATTGAATCAATATCACATAAAAGTATGTGCAATGGACTTTGAGAGTATAAAGGGAGTAATTAATTATGCTTGGAAGGAGGGAGAAGGAGACACTTAAATTGGATCTTTAGAATGTAAAGCATTTAAACAAGTAGAGAATGGAGAAAGAATTATTTAAGTTTTACTACTTATAGTCCTGGAGTTTATCCTGTTTCTTTTATATCATTTTCCTATATTATTGCTATACTTCTCAAAAATGTAGTATTTAGAAAAAATTATCATACATCATACTTTGCTATTTTGTGTATTGTTAGGGCCTAACTAGACATTTGTAATGGAATGGAAAAAAGATAATCAGGCAATAACTATATGTTTTTATACACACATGATGTATAGACCTTCACTTAGAGTTGGTCACTATCTTAGTCTGCTCATGCTCCTATAATAACCTACTGTGGATGATGTGGCTTAAGCAACTCAAATTTGTTTTTTGCCTCTATGGAGGCTGAACATTCCAGGACGAGGGTTCTGTTTTTGGTGAGGGTTCTCCTCTTGGCTTGCAGATGTCTGCTTTGTCCTCACATGCTTTTCTTTGAGAGAGAGATGGGGGCGGGGTGTGGGGAGAGAGAGAAAGAGTAAGAGAATGAGAGAGAGAGGGAGAGAGAGAGATCTCTTTCTCTTTGTCTAAGGCCACCAGCTCTACTGAGTTAGGGTCTCACTCTTATGACCTCATTTAATCTTAATTACCTCCTAAAGATCCTACCCCAAATATAGTCACATTAAGTATTAGAGCTTCCATATATGGACTTTGCATGCACACAGTTTGGTTCATAGCAGCCACAAAAAGTCAAATGGAATGACAATATATATTTTAAAAGGCAGTGAGTGCTTGCCCTACTATGTGCCAAGCACCATTTTTAACATTGAAAATAACCACAGGGATACCCCTAGTTATATGGATTATATTTTGGCAACAAAGCTTCCAAAGATTAAATGATGGCAACTAAATAAACACAATGTTTGTGGCTTCAAACACATTCTATGAAGTAAATAGGTGATAAGATAAACTAGAAAGAAAAAGTAATACTTATTTAAATAAGTTAAGATTTTATAGCTTTGCTGAATCAGTAATGTTTGAACTAGATGGAAAGAATGAAAGAACCAGTCAGATGAGGATAGGAGAAAATAATTTTCTAGTCAGAGGAAGTAAGTGTATAAACCTTGAAAAGTGTTCATGTTGTAGTTTGAAATGAAGAGTGGCCAGTCTGGCTGGACTATGATAAACCAGTAGAAGATAGTTTGGA
>NW_016107698.1:64692-117401 GCF_001604975.1 Cebus imitator
CAGTGTGTAGTGCTCCCCTCCCTGTGTCCATGTGTTCTCATTGTTCAACACCCGCCTATGAGTGAGAACATGCGGTGTTTGATCTTCTGCTCTTCTGTCAGTTTGCTGAGAATGATGGTTATGCCCCAGTCTCCAGTGAAAATGGAAAGAAGCAGAGTGATTCAAAACACATTTGGAAATAGAGTTGCAGGGCCAGCAATGTTTGAAGTTAGATGAGGAAAGAGAGAATCCAAGATTACAATTAGGTATGGATTTGAGCTATGACAGAAAAGAAATTAAGATTATTTTATTTTTATTGTTGCTGTTCGTGGTGGAGGAGGGGAAATCAATAATTTTTCAAGTCCATGATTATTGGAGATTTAGTATTTCAGGAGAGCTGTGTAATTTACCATATAAATCACTGCTATTGAATATTGACAGAAATACAATAATGTCACAGTAATCAAAACTGTCACACCAGCTAAGTGGAGGTCAGAATTGTTATGCATAATATAGCAAATTATTCATTATAAGCTACAAGATATTTGCAAAAGGGAAATGTAAGATAATCTTTGCATTCAAAGATTTAACGTTCTGAATTTTAAAATCTGTAAGCAGGCAAACCATTTAAATTGGTTGAAGAACGAGATGAAGAAGCACGTGCTATAGGGCTGTTACACAGATGCCCATCACACTGCCCAAGTGTATGTCTTGCTGGTGCCGAGAAATCTCAGTTCTGCTTTGTTGTTGTGCATCAAAACATGACCTAATGAAATCCTCATCATATTAATAATGGTGAAAAGTGTTATTACTTACATTTAACAGATAAGGAAATTATATGCTATGTTGTTAGTCACAAAATCAGGTCATAGAAGATCTTTGGGCAAATCTCTTGCTAATTACAAGGACCTATTAATCAAGGCCTTTTAGTGCCACCTGATAAGTGAATAGAATTTGCACTTCTGAATAATTTGACAAGGCTCTGTCACTGAAGTGGGGCTTTATGGAAAATTCCTGTTATCATGTATGGTTTGAGTACATTTTAGTTAAATAATACACTAGTCCAATGGGATTCCATCAGGGTCAGATTTCTTAAACAAAAAGCACTGATGAAAACCCCAGATCTTTGCAAAAATGTTTCCAGGTAATCTGAGGTCTGGTTTTGCTTAGGATACGAGAAACTTTAATACACAATTAAGAAATGTTTTTTCACTGAAAGGAAGAGTTTAGATTATCAAACAAGTAGGGTATAAAATACAAATGTTTAGAAGTTTTCAAAACAAATTTTCTATTTACTAGGAATGAAGTCACTCTCACCTAGAATTTCCCTTAAGTGATTACTGCAAACTTATATTAAGATACTATAGTTGCCTGCAAAACTGAAGAAAAATGAAATATTTATTTTGGAGGAAAAATAATTTGTTAAACTAAACATAAGGTTTAAAAAATTCTCATCAGCATTAACTACCTTATGAAACTTTCTGAAAATATGTTTAAAGCTTTACTGAAGGTTTTTAAAAAAGTACACATACAGAAAGTTCCTACCATGTTTTTTCTCTTGCCATGAAGACAGTCCCAAAGATATCAATAAAAGTTTTTATATGTGTTCTTATCAAAATAAGGATTTTAGTTTGGACTCTGATGTCTTTATGGGTATGGCTTTAAGGCATATGTCCATAAAAGAAAAAATTCTGCCCTTGTGAGGGTTATGTCAAGTGTTCAAGTCAAAACCTCTAATAAATTCTGGAATATGAAAGTGGAATGTAAATTCATTATGATTTTATAAGGAACTCTATAACCTCACTATCAAAAAAGAAGAAAAAAGAAAACCATTGACAATTGATATTTAGTTGTTTCTGAAAAAGTAACTTTAATTTTTTTCTGATCTTTTTTATTTTATGACTTCCTAAAATTGTGCTCCAAGTACTGCATAAGATGCAGTATTTGACTCAGCTAAATTATGGGGCTGCCGAAACCTGGAAATATAGAGCTTTATTATATATATATATATTATATATATATATATATATATTATATATATATATATTATATATATAATTTATTTTTTACACATTCATCGGTTGATGGACACTTAGGTTGACTCAACCTAAGTTGGCTTGGGTTAGCTGTTGTGAATCATGCTGCATGTACATGGGCATGTCGATATCTCTCTGATGTACTGATTTTATTTCCTTTGAGTTTATACCCCGTTATAGGGTTGTGAATCATACGGTAGTACCATTTTTAATTTTTGAGAAACCTTCAGGCTAATTTTCATAATAGCTGTACTAATTTACATTTCCACTAACTGTGTGTAAGGATTGCCTTTTCTGTACATCCTTGCCAATGCTTTATACCTTTAGTATTTTTGATAGTAGACATTTAAACAGATGTGAGGTGATAGCTTATTGTGATTTTAGTTTGCATTTCTTTGATGATTAGTGATGTTGAGCATGCTTTCAGAAACCTGTTGTTAGTTTGTATGTCTTCATTTGAGAAGTGTCTATTCAGGTCCTTTGCTCATTTTTTTTTTTTTTTTCCAGATTATATGTTCTCTCGCTACTGAGTTTGTGTTGCTTACATAAAGGATCAACCCTTATCAGAAGTATAGTTTGCAAATATTTTCCCTCATTTTATTGGTTGTCTAATCACTCTGTTTGTTGTCTCCTTGGCTGCTCTCTTTCCAATTTGGTTGCCTTTATTTCTTTTTCTTGTCTAATTTCTCTGACTAGGAATTTCAGTACTATGTTAAACAGAAGTGGCAAAAGTATAAATCTTTTTCTATCTTGTTTCTGATCTTAGAGAAAAAACTTTCAACTGTTTCCCATTAAGCATGATGTTAGCTGTGGGACTGTCGTATATGACCTTTGAGGTACATTCTTTCTATATCTAATTCATTAAACTTTTTATCATGATAGTATATTAAATTTTGTCAAATGCTTTCTCCATCTATTGAGAGAATAAGATAGTTTTTTTTCCTTCGTTTGGTGAATGTGGCATATCAGATTTATAGATTTGCAAAAGTTGAGCCATCCTGACATCCCTAAGATAAATGTCACTTGATCATGGTGAATGATTATTTTACTAGTTTTTGAATTCGGTTTGCTGGTATTTTGTAGAAGATTTTTACGTCTATGTTCTTCAGGGATACTGGCCTATAATTTTCTTTTCTTGTAGTGTCCTTGTCTGGCTTTGGTATCAGAGTAATAGTGGCCTTATAAAAATGAGTTTTGAAGTGTTCCCTTTTATATATTTTTTTGTAATAATATGGGAAGAATTGGTATTAGTTATTCTTTAAATGTTAGAATTCAGCAGCGAAGCCAGAAGGTCCTGGGCTTTTCTTTGATAGGTAAGATTTATTACTAATCAAATTTCCTTACTCATTAATGGTCTGTTTAGATACTGTATTTCTTTATGATTCAGTCTTGGTAGGGTGTATGTTTCTAGAAAATTGTCTATTCTAGGTTGTCTAAGTTGTTGGTGTTTAACTGTTAATATTATCTTATGATCTTTTGTTATTTTCATGATTTGTATGTCTGTGATCTCCTCTTTCATTTACAATTTTATCTTTTGAGGTTATTCTCTTTTTTCTTACTCTAGGTAAAGGTTTGCCAATTTTGTTGTCTTTTCCAAAAATCCGACTCTTACTTTTGTTTATCTTTTTTATTTTTATTTTTCAGTCTCAGTTTCATTTTCTACTACATTATTATTTCCTTCCTTCTACTACGGGCTTAATTTTGTCTTCTATTTCTAGCTACTTGAGGTGTAACATTAGGTCGTTTATTCGTTATTTGAGATCTTTATTCTTTTTTGATATACACATTTATTACTACAAACTTCCCTTTTAGAACTGTCCTTGCCGTATCCATATTTTTTCTTATATTTTGCTTCCACTCTCCTTTGTCTCAAATTTTAAAATACTTTTAAATTTATTCTTTGTTTCTTAGTTGTTCAGGAACATAGTATTTTATTTTCATATATTTGTGAGTTTTCTCAAATTCCTCCTGTTTTTGATTTCTAGCTTCATACCATAAATGTCAGAAAAAATAATTTATATGATTTTAATCTTCCTAAATTTGTTAAGCCTTATTTTTTGACCTAATGTGTGAGGTATCCTGGAGAATGTTTCAATTGGGCTTGAGAAGAATGTGTGTTTGCTGTTAGATGGACATGTGTCTGTTAGGGCCATTCGGTCTGGAGTCTAATGCTCTCTTATTGGTTTTCTGTCAGGATGATCTGTCCATTGCTGAAAGTGGAATATTTAAGTCCCCAATTATTATTGTCCTCTAGTCTATTTCTTCCTCAATTTTGTTAACATTAGCATTATATATTTAGGTCCTCTGATGTTAGGTATGTATGTATTTATACCTGTTATATCCTGTTGATGAATCAATTCCTTTGTTATTACATAATGACATTTGTTTGTGTGACAGTTTTAGACTTGAAGTCTATTTTGTCTGGTATAAGTATAGCCATTTCTAATCTCTTTCGACTTCTATTTGTTTGAAATATCTTTTACTATTATTTTATTTTTGGTTTATATGTATTCTTAAAGGTAAAGTGAGTCTCTTCTAGGAAGCATATAGTTAGGTTTTGTTTTTCAATTCATTCATCCACTCTACGTCTTTTGATTGGAAACTTTTATCCATTTATATTCAAGATAGTTATTGATAGGTAAAGACTACCAAGATAAAAATCTTAAGGATAATCAAAATATAGTTTTGAATTAAAACATTTTTAGGATAGATTACATGGCTACATATAAATGATACAAATACAAATGTGCATTTGTGCCACATTTATATAGCTAGATAGATGTGAGCCTTCTCCTTCTATCCATGTTCCCCTTAAATGCAGAATAAAGTTAGAGAAGTCCACTGTTTTATTAATCCATCATCCCATTTTAGGAATTCTTAATAAAGAATGAGATAAAAAGTCATAATTTGCCATTTGGATTTAGATCAGGGAAGAGTAATTTGAACATTTCAGATATAGAGTCTATGCATCTAAAATATTATTTAATTTATTTGTGCCCCAATTCCCTAGAAAATTAGGAGTTATTCTTAACTAAATCAGCTATACTCAGCATATGTCAGAATTGGCTTTCTTTTACCTGTGATTTACCTGAGACCACATAAAAATCTAAGTATTTGTGTGTGTGCAGTGCTGAGTACAGAGTAAGTATTCTATTTCAATTATTTGATGAGCAAAGAAAATACATGAATGAATACATATATGCACATATATAATCAGGTAGTCTACAGCAAATAGTAGGATACAATAATTAATGGGATATATTAATTATTTACTTACTGTGATACTTCTCAATTATAAAGTATGTGCATAACTATGTTAACATAACTCAGTTTAAGAGAAACTAAGCTTATGTAAATGTTGATTACCAGGGATTTTGAAGTGAATATGGCGCTTGAACTAAAATTGCACTTCTGGCTATGGAAACACCCATCGGACTCCATAAAAGTGTACAAAACTCAGCCAGGTATGGTGGCTCATGCCTGTAATCCCAGCACTCTGGGAGACTGAGGCGGGCAGATCATGAGGTCAGGAGTCCAAGACCAGCCTGACCAACATGGTAAAACCCACTCTTTACTAAAAAATACAAGAAAAATTAGCCTGACATGGTGGCGCATGCCTTTAGTCCTAGCTACTTGGAAGGCTGAGGTAGGAGAATTGCTTGAACCCTTGAACCCAGTAGATGAAGTTTGCAGTGAGGCAAGATCATGCCACTGCACTCCAGCTTAGGTAATGGAGTGAGACTTCATCTTAAAAACGAAATGTTTAAAACTCCTGCTCTAACAGGCAAGCTCTCTGTCCTATCTCAAGGAAAAGACTACAGTGAGGTTCAAACCAAGAAACACTGAGCTGATATGGGCCTCAGTCAAGGCAAAGCTTAATGACACACTGCAACTAGCTAAGGGGTTATATGGGCAACTTTTATTGTTTAATAAATTTCATTCCTTTATTTTTCATGAATGAGTGAATTACAAATTGATCCCAGTAAAATTATGCATTAGACCTTGGGTTTTAAAATTTTAAATAGGTTCTGTTGATGAGTTAATTATACATAGTCTTCTTGTTAGAGCAAATATATAAATTTTACAATTAAAATTTTCAAAAATTTAAGTAGAAAAGGAAATTTACTCTTCCACTCTTATGTCTATTTCAGGAATAAAACAGAGAAAGAGAGCTTTACTTTACAATGTACTGTTCTCTTGCAGACAGATAGTGAGACCTAGATCTGAATATACATGGAAGTAATAGCAGTATTATTAGGCTATCTCCCAAACACTATTTTTCTACTTCTTTTAATTAAACCATCTTATCAGTTCCTTTATACTTACTCCAAATAATAAGAAATGAAAAAACAGAAACCCCAGCAGTTTATCAGAGTGTTAGTGGATATGCATTTCTCCTCCAGTTGCCACAGATTGCTTTTATATCTGTAATAACATTTCTGTAGCTTAAAATGTAATTTAATAAAAATTCTTTGCAATAGATTTTTTTTAATTTGCTTAAAATTTTCATCTCCTTCTGCTTCCTACTTGATTCTTTCAAAATTCAAATAATTTGCATCCATCCATTTGTGACAAAATAACTTGGAAAGTCTTTGAAATTTTTATAGATTTTCATACTACTATCCATGAAATAATTAAAAAAATACATTAATGTCATAAAATAAGTCGCATAAGTTTTCAAAATCATATAAGCAATATATAAACACAATATTTTAAAAATATTATAATGTCATAGATGAGGTTAACCATCCTACATATCCACTTCTTTTTTTCTTTGACATAACCATATTATAAGTCGTAGTTCTAGTGTTTTAAAAGTGAAATTTATAAATGCTATGAAGAGATAATTTGTAATATTGTTTTATGTGATTTATAAATTTGCCTGAATTATACTATAAATCTCATCGCTGAATCTTTTTAAAAATTTTTTTAGAGATTTACCTGTGTTGAATTAGCTCTTTTCTTTAACATATACATATGTATTTGTACATATCAGCTTTTATTTATCTAGTTCTTACTTGATAGATGCTTAGTTTGTTTCCAGTATTACTCTATTATTATGTGGCAGTGAATATCCATGTGTATGTCTTATTATTTTATGTGCCAGCAATGTCCCTGTCACTTTTTTTTTAAACAGTAGTCACATCTTCAACTTTTCTACACATTGCTAAATTGCCCTCCAAATTTGTTTATCAATTTCTATTCCCACAGTAAGGACCTGACTACATTTGACATTGTACTGACTTCTCAATTTTTTTCAGTTCTGTGGGCAAAACTATGTTCTTTTTGTTTTGATTTTGATTTTCCTGCTTAGCAATGAGATTAACTATTTATTTGTTAGACATTGAAATTAGATTTTCTAAAACCACAGTTTGGCATACTGTGCTTACTTTTTGATAGAGTTTTTTGCTTATTTCTTATTTATACGTATGATTAGAACAAATATTTACAAATAATCTATGCAGCAAGCATTTTTTCCCAATCTGTGGTTTGTTTTAAAACGTGAAGTTGACTCTATTAGAAAATACAAGTTTTCAGCCAAACTTATATCTCCATTTTCTTTATTATTTAGGCTTTCTGGGTTTTTAGTTTGCTCTGTTTTGTAAAGAAAGCTTTCTCTCTCATGGCCAATAGAGTCTTTTAGAGCTTAGACACTCAGGCAAGAACACGTGATTTTGGATTCTAATTGTTAACTGTGACACTTCAGTAAGTTTATTAACCTTTCTGTACCATAATTACCCTTCCTGTAAATAAAATAATAATAAAATAATAATTGGACTTACCTTACTCATAGAGTAATAGGACTATTGATAGAATCAATGCCTGAACAGCACTCAGAGTGTCTAAGATATAGCAAATATTCTACAAGTGTTAGCAATGTATAATATCATTCAAAGCATTTTCTGCCATCTTTGAGGGCATTAATTTATTTAAATTTTGGGATATGTTGTATTATGGCCATATAATTTTATTTCCTCATATAGATAATCAAATTTTCTGATATATATTAACCAGCTAATTATTTGACTGCTGTTTAGTGAATCCTGTTCTGTTATTGATTCCTATACTGGCATCAATCAATTTTTGGTTCATTATTCCGTTCCAGCAATCTGTGTATTGATGTGGCAATATGACACTGCTTAAAATGTTAAAACTTTATAAAATATTTTTATACCTATCAGGGCAATTTTGTGCCAGTCCCAAATAACTTTTTTTTATTTTTCAAGATGCTGTTCTCATGGTCTCTTTGTGTGTGTGTTTGTGTGTGTGTGTTTGTGTGTAATATCAATTGCCACATAAATCTTAAAATTCACATAATTTTGTAATTTTAAAATAAATTTTGTGTAGTTTATAAAATCCTATTAAGATTGAGATCACATTAAAATTACAGATTAATTTGGGAAGAGTTTGATCTTTATGATATTTAGTCTTTCCATGAAAACATATGATAATTCTGTATTAAATTAAAAAAAGCTCTCTAGGCCTAGAACTTCAATTTTAAATTATTGATTTATGTATATGTAGAATAAAAGTGCTGAGAAAAACTAGCAGATACCAATGCTACCCTTTCTTTTGACAGATGAGAAAATTGAGACTGAATGAAATATATAGGTGAATTAGTCCATTCTCATGCTGCTATAAAAAACTGCCAGAGACTGGGTAATTTATAAATAAAAGAAGTTTAATTGTGTCACAGTTCTGCATTACTGGGGAGGCTTCAGGAAACTTACAATCATGATGGAAGGGGAAGCAAATATGTTCTTCTTCACATAGTGGCAGGAATCAGAAGTATAATAGTCAAGCAAAGGGGGAAGACCCAAAAAAAACTATAAAATCTTGTCAGAACTTACTATCATGAGAATAGAATGGGGGAAACTTACCCTTTGATTCAATTACCTCCCACCAGCTCCCTTCCACCACACATAAGGATTATGAGAACTACAATTAGAGATGAGATTTTGGTGGCTTCATACCCAAAACATATCATTTTGCTTCTGGCTCCTTCCAAATCTCATGTCCTCAAATTTCAAAACACAATATTGCCTTTCCAACAGTCCCCCAAAGTCTTAGCTCATTTCAGCATTAACCCAAAAGTCCAAGTCCAAAGTCTCATGTGAAACAAGGTGAGTCCCTTCTGTCTCTGAGCCTTAAAATCAAAACAAAGTTAGTTACTTCCTAGATATAATGTGAGGATAGGCATTAGGTAAATACACCCATTCCAAATGAAAGAAATTGGCCAAAATTATAGGCCAATTTCTTGGGACCTACAGGTCCCATGCAAATCCAAAATCCAGTGGGGCAGTCAAACCTTAAAGTTCCAAAATAATCTCCTTTGACTCCATGTCTCACATCCAGGTCATGCTGATGATGCAAGACATGGTTCCTATGGCCTCAGGCAGCTCTGCTCCTTTAGGTATTCAGTGTACAGCCCCCTTCCTGGCTGCTTTCATTGGCTGGCATTGCGTGTCTGCAGCTCTTCCAGGTTCATGGTGCAATTCCAGGATCTGGAGAATGATGGCCCTCTTCTCACAGCTCCACTAGGCAGTACCCCAATGAGGACTCTATGTGAGGGGCTCCAGCCCCATGTTTCTCTCCCACAGCCCCAGCAGAGGTTCCACATGAGGGCCCCTCTCTGCAGCAAACATCTGCCTGGACATCCAGGTGTTTCCATATATCCTCTGAAGTCTAGGGAGAGGTTCCAAACCTCAATTCTTGACTTCTATATACCTGCAGGATCAACATTACATAGAATCTTCCATGAATTGGGGCTTGCCCCAACTGAAGCCACTGCCCAAACAGTACCATGGCCCCTTTTGGCCATGGCTGCTGCTGTTGGGACACAGGGCACCAAGTTCCTACCCTGCACACAGCAGGGAGGCCTTGGGCCTGACCCATGAAACTATTTTTTCCTCTGAGATCTCCAGTCCTGTGATGGGAGAGGCTGCCATGAAGGTCTTTGACATTCCCTGGAGACATTTTCCCCATTGTCTTGGTGATTAACATTTGATTTCTTGTTAATTTTGCAAATTTCTGCAAGAGGCTTGAATTTCTCCTCAGAAAATGAGTTTTTCTTTTCTATTGCATTGTCAGTCTGCAAATTTTCTGAACTTTTATGATCTGCTTCCCTTTTTAACATAAGTTCCAACTCCAAACTACATCTTTGTGAATACATAAAACTGAATGCTATTAACAGCACCCCAGTGACATGTTGAACACTTTGCTGCTTATAAGTTTCTTCTACCAGATACCCTACTAAATCACCTTTCTCATGTTCAAAGTTCCACAGGTCTTTAGGGCAGGGGCAAAATGCTGCCAGTCTCTTTGCTAAAACAGCAAGAGTCACCTTTATTCTAGTTCTCAACAAGTTTCTCATCTCTATCTGAGACCATATTAGCCTGGAGTTTATTGTCCATATCACTATCAGCATTTTGGTCAAAACCATTCAACAAGTCTGTAGAAAGTTGCACTCTCCCACATCTTCCTGTCTTCTTCTGAGCCCTCTAAACTGTTCCACCTTCTGCCTGTTACCCAGTTCCAAGTTTCTCACACATTTTTGGGTATCCTTATGCCATCACCCCACTCCCAGCATCAATTTACCATATCAGATTGTTCTCATGCTGCTATAAAGGACTGCCTGAGACTGGGTAATTTATAAAGGAAAGAAGTTTAATTGACTCACAGTTCTACATGTCTGGAGAGGCCTCAGGAGACTTATGCTCATGGCAGAAGGGGAAACAAACATGTACTTCTTCACAAGGTGGCAGGAAGGAGAAATATGAGAGGCAAGTGAAAGGAGAAGCCCTTCTCAGCTCTCATGAGAACTTACTATCATGAGAATATCATGGAAAAACCACCCCCATGATCCTATTACCTCCCACCATGCCCCTTCTACCATATGTGGTAAACTCCAAAGTGAGATTTGGATGGGAACACAGCCTACCCATATTAAAGGTTATTTTTCAAAATCAACAAAATACTTAATAATCTCAGACATAAATCTAGATCTTTTATTTACTTCACATTTTTTTTGAAATGTTGGTTTATATTAGGCCAAACTCTTTTTCTTCCTATTTAAGATGCCATTCCCACCTGGTGCTTAGTAAGAGAGTCTATTCATAGCAGATGAATAAGATACTACTTTTACCATTGAGAAGAAGTGATAATGAGAGAAACAGGCAGATACATTCAGTGCTATATGGGAACTAGTAATAGGACTAGGAAAGGGGATCTAGCAAGGAAGCACTGATAGAAAAAGGCAAGCTATAAAATATTTAAAGATTATCTAGCCAAATATGAGTGACTATGGCTCAAGGCATAGCCTCAAGATATCTTAAGAACATGAGCCCAAAGTGATTGGGTTACAGCCTGGTTATATACATTTTAGAGAGACAGAAGTTACAGGCAACAACATAAATCAATACATGTAAGGTATACGTTGATTTGGTCTGGAAAGCTGAGATATCTTGAAGTGGGAGCTCACAGGTCATAGGTGGATTCAGAGATTTTCTGATAGGCAATTGACTGAAAATCTTAAGCTTTCCTAAAGAATTGAAATCAGCATTAAGACATTCTTTAGTTAAAAAAAAGGGACGTTGTGGAAACCAAGGTTCTTGTTATGTGTATGAAGCCTCCAGGTAGCAAGCATCAGAGAGAATAGATGGTAAATATTATTTATTAAAGAGAGATTTAAAATCTCTCTTAGTTAAAATCTCAGCTAAATCTCTCCTAGATCAGAAAAAGACTTGGAAGGGGAAGGAGATCCTCTGAAGAATGCAAATTTCCCCAAGAGATGGCTTTGCAGGACCATTTCAAAATACATCAAAGAAATATATTTTGGGATATAATACTTGGATATCCTTCAGGATGTGATATCTGTCATGTGATGCTATATTGGGGTCAGGTTGGAGTTGGGTATATTATTGCTATAAAGAGTTCGTTTAGTCAGTCTTATTATCTCTATTTAGGCAGTGGAGCCTAAATTCCAAAGGGGAGAGGGTATAATGGATAGGGGCATGCCTAACCTCCCTTCATGTCCTTGCCTGAACTATTTTTCCGTTTTTTGGGGGGATCCCCTTGGCCAGGAAGAAATTGCATTCAGTCTGTTGAGGGGCTTAGAATTTCATTTTTGGTTTACAGGAGCAAGCAATCATTAGTGGAGTAATAAGGAAGGGAATGCCATTTAATAACGAATATTGAACAATGGCTAGGTTTTCTTCACAGAGAAGGTGAAGGGAAACGCAGCTCACTTACATAGTGTACCATGAATAAAATCGTGGCTGCCTAGACAAACATTCTGAGCTCAGAATTAGAACAAAGTTTGTCTAAAGACCTAAGTCAAGTGTGGAGGAAGCAAATAGGCTTAGTACTGATGGAGGTTCCTAGCATGCCTTTTAAGAGTTTGGATTTTTAAAATAGTTATTGTGAAGGCACTAGACGTTAATAGAAAGCAGTGACATAGATTTTCAGTTTAGAAAAGCAGGAGGATGTGGAGCAGGTGGAATGGAGAGAAGAATCTGTAGGTGGAGAGGTAAGTTAGATGAGAGGTAACAGCTCCTTCTCTAAGGCATTTGTAGCAGAAATGGAAAATAGTGTGTTATTTTTATTTTTTATTGTTACTATTTACAGAGATGAGGGTCACACTATGTTGCCCAGTCTAGTCTCAAACTCCTTGGCTCAAGTAAGTCTCCTGCCTCAGTATCCCAAAGTGCAGGTATTAGAGGTGTGAGCCACCATTCTTGGCCTGAAGACTATGTTTTGATCTGAGCAGAATATATCATTTGCAGGTCTAGGGAGTAGATAGAATGTCTATGTATGGAGATGGCATTTGCCTTAAATGAACTATTATTTTGTAAATAGGGATTATGAAAGAGTGTTTTAAGAGATGGAGGAAAGGAAGAGAATAATATGATTGGTTTAATGCAGGTAGAGTGTGAAGTACACTTAAGTCTTCCAGGGTTGTGGTTCAAGTAAGCAACTGGTGAAGTGGGTGTGGAGGATTCGCCTGGGGTGCTATTAGCATAGAGAGATAAATTTGAAGTCATGTATGTGATTGGCATTGCCTGAGAGAAAGGGGTTAGATCAGTAAGAATCATGACTTATATATATGTTGCCAGGAAAATTCTTAGCATGTATGGGCCACACAGAGAAAGAAAAGTTATTAAAAGGCCAAGTAGAGTAGCAGAAGGAGTAACAGGGAAGAATGCAATTGCAGGAGCCAGATAGGCAACAACCATGGTATTGTTAACTTCTGCTTTTAAAAGGGCTCATGCTTTTATGCAGTGAATAGATCTAGAATAACGAATTCATTGACTCAGACAACCTGCATAGCAAGTTCTCTTTAGAATTCAGTGATATGAATTTTGGGACATTTTAATTCTAGGCATGTTGATAAGATGACCATAATTTATCTTCTCAATTACTTTCTCTTACAGCAGTAGAATGTTTCATATCCTTTAATAATCATGCCTCATACTTTCATTCTTAACCCAAGTTACCAAGTAGCACATATTTTTTCTATTCAATTTTCATATTTGATAGAGTAACATAAGGGCTCTATAAATAATAAATATATACATATCTATATAATGTATCTACATCGAGTATATGACATTACTATTGTCATTATGTTACCAGTAATTTATGCCTTTCTACAGATGGAAGAATTCTGGCACAGTATAGCTGAGCAACTTTCTATTGGTAGCAGGGGTGGGTGGTAGAGCCTTGTGGGTTCTTAATCCAACAGACCGTGCTGTCTCTATTGCTCTTTTCTTGGTCATTGGGTATGTAACACCATCATTTCTACTAGCTAGGTCTTTAAATATGCAATTAGAAGCACACTAATAGACACAAAAGCTATTACCCCAACGGGCTTAAATCATTTCCCTAATAGCTCCTCTGCAGTGCAGTAAGAAATGAGTCCTAGGCAATGACTAAACATCTTAAAGTCTCTGAAAATTTTCATTTAAAAAATTCCAACAATTTTATACCTCTCTAATGAATATGTTTTTCTGCATGTTCAGAATCACATTATCCTATTTCTTCAGGCAAACTTTGCAAGCAAAGCCCTCACAGACAGACCTACTGAGAAACAGGCTCATAGCCTTTGGAGATAAACAACTCTTTTTCTATAGCCTGCTGTACTGTTACTTGAGACATTCATTAAAGAAGATGCTTCAAGGCTACCAGGTTGGGTGGTTTTCAAGAGAATTGTAATTCTCTGTTATTGTATTTAAGAACAGTCTTGTTGTTATTTCTCTCTCTGGTGGCAGTTGCTGATTAAATCAGCCTACGCCAATATAGATAGTTGACCTGTTAAATCTCTTCCAGAACATTTCTGTGCTTTATGATTGGTTCTGATTTTCATGAAATTGTTCCAACTGTGGTCATAATAGTCCCATTTGGGCTAGTAACTTCTACTTAGTCATTTCAAAATGGTCCCATTTTCCCATCTTATGAAACTCCTGAAATTTAGCACCCTGGGTTCTTAATATGAGAAGTGATTGGCTAGCTCTGGTTAAATCCAGGCACAGTAGAGAGAATGTCAGCGAGGGTCTTCTGTTGACCTCTTCCAGGCCATCTGTACCGGACATCTGCTGCTCATGCCTGCCTAGAATTCATTCTCGCTTTCTCTGCTGTCAGCATCTATATATATATATATTTTTTTTCTTTTTGGGCAAACATCTCTCCTCATATCTTAGTGTATGTGATTAGTATGAGACTAAATTTCCAGAGTGGACATGTGACACTGATTGCAGGATGGTAAACCTACAGGTAAATCCAAATGTATGTAGCCCATACAAAAAAAATGTAAGAAAAATGCCTAATTTGTTAGGTCCAAAAGTATTGGCAAAATAACAATGTAAGGAGAAAGTGTGAGAAATTATTTAAGTCAGATGCAGTGGCTCACACCTGTAATCCCAGCACTTTGGGAAGCTGAGGTGGGCCAATCATTTTAAGTTAAGAGCTGGAGACCAGCCTGACCAACATGTCAAAACCCTGTCTCTACTAAATATACAAAAATTAGCTGGGTGTGGTGTCATGTGCCTAAAATCTCAGCTACTCAGGAGGCTGAGGCAGGAGAATTGCTTGAACCTGGGAGGTGGATGTTGCAATGAGCTGAGATTGAGGCACTATACTCCAACCTGGGACACAGAGCAAGTCTCCACCTTGAAAAAAAGAAAAGAAATTAAGGTATTTAAAATCCTTGTTCAGAAAGGAAATAAACACATTCATTGACTGAATTCAAACTTTTTAAAGTTAAATATACATATTAAATTTTTTGAACAAACTTTAAAAATATAGAAATAGAGAACAAAAGTTATAAATGAGTACAAAAAAATAAAATGAAATGAAAAAAATACAAATTCCAAGGAAGTTCATAAGAAAGAAAAGAGCAAGAAAAATAGAACAAAACTAAATGCTTGGTAGAATTAATATGTTTCAGTAATCACAATAAATTTAAATAGATTAAACTTGCTAGAGTTGCTATATTTCTAGAGGTTTATTTGTTATATGCTGATAATTCTAATTAATCAGCATGATATAGGAATTTTCAATTTAATGTGCCTAGTAAAATATTTTATTGCCATATTTCCTTCCCTTCCTTTTTTGGGGAATTTATTCCTCTATTTTCACAGTTTTCAAGATTAACTATTTAAATTTTGATCTTTGTAATTTCCTGTATTAGTCCATTTTAACACTGTTATAAAGATACTACCTGAAACTGGGTAATTTATAAAGGAAAGAGATTTAATTGACTCATAGTTCCACATGGCTGAGGCCTCAGGAAACTTACAGTCATGGTGGAAGGCAAAGGGGAAGCGAGTACTTTCTTCACAAGGCAGGCAGGAGAGAGAGAGAGAGAGTGAAAAAGAAAGAAAATAAGAAAGAGTGAAGAAGAAAGAAAGAAAGGAAGGAAGAAAGGAGAAACACCAGGAAAGTTCCTGAAAAGACTAAAGAGTGAGAAAACAACAACAAAAACAAAAACTAACGAGGGTATTATAGAGGTCCCAGACAGAGGAATGTGCCCTGTGTGTGGAGAGGTTGCTCCATGAGACTTCTGCTGCTTATTCCAGGAGGCTCACTGGCTTGCCTCTGTTGTCATTTCCATGCTCTTTTCATCTCCACTACTATCTTAATGAGTGTTGCACCTACTTTATGCAAGAACATATTTTCAAGGCCTTCCTATCATTCATAAACTTTTTGTGGCTCTAAAACCCCTCAAAATACTATTTTCATGATTCCTTTCATTCACTTTGAAGTCGTTTATAATGGCAACTACACTTTACTACGGGAACATAGACTCAAATACTTGCGTAGCCAGGCATGAATATATATATCTCTAGAGATATAGAAACTCTAGCAAGTTTAATCCACTTAAATTTATTGTGATTACTAAAACATATTTTATATGTATTTCTATAGATATAGATAAATAGAAAATAAATGAAATAGGAGAGATATGGTCACATAAACAAGTTACTATGTAGAGTTATTTGAATGACACAAAAATATCCAAGACAAGTACTTTTTTCAAATAAAGTCAGTTATGTTCAAACAAATTCAATTATGTTCAAACAAAGTTAATTGTGTTCCAAACTTGAACTATTGACTAGAGGGGAGGTTAGAAAGAGACACCATGGATGGGTAGTTAGTAGGGTCATTGGGGATTCTCAAAAGCTAAAGATAAGGAAAATCTTCCTACCTGTCTCTTTCTTTGGTTTCTTTATAAGAGAAGCCAGTTGATGAAATATAAAGCATAATAAAAAAATAGAAAAATCAAACTTTTATCATGATTAATGAGCTATCTCAACCTAATTTACATATAGAAAGTGGATTAAAATAAATTAAATTTAGAAAAACAAAGCTAAGTGGTTGATAGGTTTCAATAGGTAGTCAGATTGTTTGGGTGGTCAGGAATGTATAAAAGTTAACATCTTCATCTGCATGAGAAAATCACAACATCACAACCAGATCAGCTTTACCTAAGATATTTAAATCCGCAGTTTAATTAATGTTTACCAAAGTTAGAAAAATTTTCTCAAACTCCACAAACACTTTTGTTCCTCAAGTACTAAATAAACACTTTCAGATAATGAATCAGATATGGGAAAACTGAGAAAACTCCAGTGCACAGTAGATACTCAATAGTAGGTACTCGGTAAGTTCATTCAAATGACTGGACTTCCATTCAGACATGGTTCCAAGGCCCAACTATTACTAACTTCATAACTGTAGAAAGGCCCTGAACTGCCTTTAGTCTCAATTTTTCAATCTGAAAATATATGAGATTTTCAATATTTTCAAGACCAGAGAGACTCATGCAAGTATTTGAAATCTATGCTAAATATATTACAATATTAATGTTATGTCAAAAATACTTTGTAGCCAACTGTTTTGAAATTCAAATACTTTTGAATTTTAGATAATATATTAATTATTATGTAATCCCAATAACAAGGACTGATAGTATTGGATAGTCAAACACATTAATGAAGTATATCTGCAGGGAAATTTGTTAGCATTCACACTAAGTAGGATAAGTAAATGTTATCAATAATTTTATATCAGTATAAATCAGGTTAAATTCAGATTGCATAGGTATTGACTCAAGTTATTTATTTATTGTCAACTTTTTCAGATTTTGGTATACGAATTATAAATGGGATAGGTAATCTCAATTAATGTTAAAGAGGTGGACTCCAGGATAGTTTCAGTTAACCACTGGATCCCTCATAAAATATTATCATTAAACATTGTATAAAGATGAATTTGGACATTTTTAACTCTCTAAAGTGTCAATGTGTGTGCATAGCTATCTTGGTTATATCAGAGAGTCATCTATATGTCCTTTTTCCTTCTTTTATAAAAGTCTTTTTTCTTTTTGAAGGCCTTTAAAAAATTTGATACAGATAGTGAAAGTTATCGAATTATTGCCTCAAATATTTTTTAATAAGTGAAAAATGAAGTATGATTTTAGTTAGCTTGAGACTAAAATCTGATCTACATGATTCTTTACTAGAATATAGTAATGTTTCCCCCTGAGTTCTTGGAATAGGGTTGTTGAACAATGGTTGTAGTTTATTATTGAACAAGGTCTTGCCTTGCTGGAGTTATGCAGCTATAGTAGAGAAACATAATCTCCAATTGCTTTTATAATTAATTTTGCATGCCTTTGTAAATATGAGTAGCAATGAATCTTTCTGATAGAGGTGCCATGGACAAATATTTCATTTTCTGCACAAATCCACATCCACATCTAATTCAGGTGCAGAGAAGAAATAAAATTTTGAAGAACTAAGTGAAGAGAATGCAAATTAATAACAAGCAAAGATAAAGAATAAAATGAAAATTCTATCAAATTTAAGTCAGTAAAGTAATATGTTTTTTAAGGAATTACAGTATAAGGCAAAGAGAAAAAGCAAAATTCTTTAGGTAATGACATGGGAACATTATGGTCAAATGCAGCTAATTAAGCAATGTAATTATTTCCCCTCAGAGTTAACAGATTAGGAGATAAAAGAACAAATCTAAAATATCAATCTCCAAGGGTTGATATAGAGAAAATATGAAAGAAATGCAATCATATCAGGACTGAAAAACACAAAACCACTGGGCATGTATAAATTTGGTTCTTGAATGCTGATGAAATAATACCTGAGTATAGAAAAGGGACAATTGCAAGGAATTTGTATGTACCATACAATCATGAGAGTTCTTTTATTAAGGCTTTTAAGATCTTGTACTACCTCTCTTTGCTTGATATAATAAAATATTATATTTAATATTCCATGACTCTGTATATCTTCTCTCCAGTTAGATTTGACTTTTTTTAATGTAGCACTATTGACAGAATTATTTTATAAGAAAATTGTGAATATTATGGGCTATTCACTCTGGTATAATAATTCTGAAAACAAAAAAGCATCTCCTCAGTCTGAATTGCCACCCATTTGAAACCTTCATTTTGTGTTACAATGTCTTTTTGTCTTAGAGTGCATCATTCTTAGGATGTGGACCTGCATAATTCTGAGTGTTTGAAAAACTTGAAACTGAGACATGTGGTCTGACAGGTAGTTAGCCTAAAGTCTATTCTGGGGAAACTGATCTGGGCTACCTTTTATTGCTATTAGGGCAGGAGAAAAGGAAAAAATACTGCTTTCACTGATTGATATGATCTTTTCTCATCACTATGATTTAAGTCACATAAAACACATTTAGGCTAGAAAATTCATTTGTTCATTCATCCATCCAGCAAAAACTGTGTGTATGTGTGTGCAAGGTATTTTATTAGGCAGGCACTCAGGGAATTCTAAGTTGCACTTACTATGATCCCGACTTCAAATAGCTTAAGGAGATTTGGTCTAGAAGGGGGACCTTCTAGTTTTCTATAAAAGTTTCCAGAAAAGAGGTTTCTGATGAACAGACATCATGTGCATGTGGCCTTCCAAGTGGGTTTACAAAATGCTTCTGGCTTAGTGGCTGATATGCAGACAGAACAAAGCATATGGCTATGCTTAGCACTTTTCCCATCTACTGTTGCAGATTTAATTTGAGTGGTAACGAGAGAAACTTTCAGCAGTTAATTTGGTCTCTAGTTGCAGTGATCACTTACATAGCATAATAAAATACACAGGACTTTTCAAATTCAAAGCATTTCACCAATGAAATCTAATTACCACATGTATATGATATGACTATTTTCCCTCTGGATTGGTTTGCACCCTCCCCTTAGCATTATTCTTATTTTTGTGCATTAAAACTTTGGCCTTGTAAAGTAACTGTAGATTCTTTTAAATTTCAAGTCTGTTACTCTAAAATTTTCTACAGGTTGGAAACTCTTGTAAAATTGTTTTGATTTAGTGGAAATGGCAATCTATCTTGTGTTCCGTGGCCTTCAATACACAGTCAGAGTAATAGGAAAGCTTTTTTCTTATAATCTTCACTGAAAGCAAATAAAATTTTCAGCGTTATGAGACTACTTTGTAAAGGTGTTACTTAGTAACCCCAGTAGGGCATAGACATTCAATAACTGGTAAAGCATACTCTATACTCATCAGAAACATACCACTAAAACAGCAGAGTGTAGGATGAGCAATCTGTAAGTCAAAATAATACAGCAACAGATAAGTCAGCCTCAGCATTTGGCCCATTATTTCCTGCTAAATGTGTGGTCCTCTTATCCTGACTTGTCGTATTCTCAATCTCCTACCTTTCTTTGCCTTTTTCTTTAGAATGCCACTTTATCCTTGACGCTTTCCTCAATCCTATGGCAAGTAGGTTATGCCTCCATCCAATGTATAGCATTAAAACTCTTAGCATACCAAGTATCATAGCAACAACAGAAAAGAAATGTCATCTTTCATATTTAACTTTGAATATTTCCATCTATCTGTCCTTTCTGATGATGTCTAGATATTTGGTTGTTCTCACTTGTGGAAGAGATCCATCAGAGGATGGATCTAGATCCATCCACCTAGAATACTTGAGGATGTAGAGCATAGGTCTTATTGGATGGTCTTCTGTAATTATTTCAAGCAGATGTGTTCATGTCTACAGTTTTTTTTTTTTCTCTTTAAACAAATTACTTCTTATAGGAATGTGAACTTTTGACTGACAAAAATAATGCTGGAAAATTATTTATCCATCAGATTTTAAAAGTAATATTGCCTCTTATGAAAGAATAGAACAAATATTTAAATGCTTTATTTCATTAAATTTGAATAGTAAAGAGAGAAACTTTCAGCAAAGTTAATTTGTATTGTATTATAAACTGCTTTGTTGATTTTAAGAGTACATTAAGCCAATTGTTTCAGTTTTGAAATCCATTCAAGGTGTCTAATGTACTAAGAAAAAAAGCAGCTTTAGTTAATTAACATTATTCATCTATTACTGGATTTCAGTTGGCTGATAGCCCTTTAATAAACTTAATCACTTTTTGTCATTTTTCAGCGGTGGAAGTAAAATTAACAATTACAAACAGTGCCAAGTCCCAAGAATTCACTGGATACTCATATATTTAAAGAATGTTACCTAAATCCTCTCTATCTGGGGACATCACTAAACGTTGCCTAGCCGAGTAGCTTGTCAAGTATAATAAATAATACTGATTTATTTTTTATTAAAAAAAATCACAGTCCATTTTTCAAAGATGAAAACCAATCTTGATATTAATTCATAGCTAAGTAAATGACAGAGTGATTCCAAAGTAGCATAAAAGCACATTGCTGAATATGTAGTTAGCCCTCAAAAACATAGAAAAATTCACGTATGATAGAAGAGGCATCATCAAAAGAGCAAGTTCATTTTGTATAAACTTTTAGTATGTAATATTTAAAATCAACTTATCTTTTAATACATTGAAAACTTCAGAAATAAAAGTAAAAATATATGACAATTTTTTTTCCAGCAAAATCTAAATAACACTGACATATTTCAAACTTAATGCTCTGTACAATCCCCTGGCCCACACTTTGCATCTCTGAACCTAACAATTCATTTTGCTTATAAACATTAAGTTGAACAAAGTTAGGAATCTTCTGTAGGGAGAAAACAGGTGCATTGGGGGAACAGCTATGCAAATATAATTTTTATGTAGGAAGTATGCTTTTTGTCTTCCTGCATTTTTTTTTCTTTTATTAGACATATTTTCTTTACAGGTATCAAAAAGCTAATGGAGGCCACACACTCTGACAAAGATGACTCATTGACTTTGCATGGTGGCTATCTTGACATGTTTGTTTATACTTTTTTTTTTTTTTTTTGTGGCAAGCGTCTCTTTCATTCCAACACTGGCCTTTCTAGCCAAGTCAACCGTTTGGCACTCCTCCCCGATTCCCGTGGAGGTGGCACTTTGCTATATTTGGTCTGGACTCTGGCCTAGGCTCTGTCCTTCCTCTCTCTGTGTCTGCCCTGTTTCTGAGAAGCCTAGAGGCTTCTTGGTCTGGCTCAGTGTCTTCGACAAAGAACACTCCCCAGTCTAGCAGGGGAAAACTTCGTGGGGATCCGTTTCATGTTTGTTTCCCCTCCAAACCTGTTTTGGATGACTGGGGAGATGTGATGGTCGTGGAGCTCTGGGCTTCCATCTCTGTGGGACAGGGAGGCTCTCTTGGTCTCCATGTCCCACTCTGATGGCTGCCTGGCTGGCCTTTGCCCTCCATAAGGCGGTGTTGCAATTCACCTGCACTTTCTCTCTTATTCTTGAGGGGCATCCGGTTTCTCTGCTCCTGGGGAAAGTGCTTTCAAGCACTGACTCTTTTGGCTGCCACAAATGCCAGGGAGCAAGCCAAAGGGACTGGGTTTTGCTGGGTGCAGGAGAGGTTTAGCAAGGGGTACCCTTCCGATGACGGGGTGGGATGAGCTGTGTTTGGTGAAACCTCTTAGCTTTTCCGGCAGGCATCCCTGAATGTGGCTTGGCCTGCAGCACAGGTTCTCTCACACAGGTTTTCAGGGGTGTTTTGCTTTTCCTCGGGTTTATGGGCAAGGTCTCCATTGCACCCGGGGCACCTATCTGGGCCTCACTGTCAATCTCGTCATGCCACCATATGGCCTTTGAGAGTCATGCTCACTGCATCTGCTTTTCGGGGAAGCCAGTGCCACGTTGTATCACATGAGCTTTACCTCGGACTCGCCTCTGTCTCTATTTGCCGATGTCATGCAAAAGTAGTGCCGGGATGCAGCAGTCCCTGGGCTTTGGAGACCCTGGCAGGGCACTACTTCGCCCAGGGGGGAGGGAGGCAGTGGTCTCATGGCTCAGGGAATTTTCAGCGGACACCAGGCCTTGGTTCCCATTGGGTATTTTTGTTTCCCACTTAGGCCCTTTCTGCCTCTCTCCAATGTAATCTCATTCCTGCTTATGTGGTGGAATCCAAAATCAGATCTGAAAGAGTCCGGAGAACCCACTGGGTGCCCTCCATCTCCTCCTCCACTGGGAGCCGCCGTAGAAGACTGCTTTAGGAGGTCCCGAGGACAGGGGTTTCATGGGTTTTACGCTGGGTCTCCCGCACACCCCTTTCCCAGGCCTCTGCAAACACGCTGCTTTCACCGCCGCCATTTATTTATTTATTTATTTTTTGAGAAGGAGTCTTGCTACTGCCAGGCTGGCGTGCGGTGGCGCCATCTCGGCTCACTGCAACCTCCGCCTCCTGGGTTCAAGCGATTCTTCCACTTCAGCCTCCTGAGTAGCTGGGACCACAGGCGCGTGCCGCCACACCCGGCTAATTTTTGTATTTTTAGTAGAGACGGGGTTTCACCCTGTTGGCCAGGATGGTCTCACTTGACCTCCTGACCCGCCCGCCTCAGCGTCCCAAAGTGCTGGGATTACAGGCGTGAGCCACCGCGCCCGGCCCTCCGCCGCCATTTTTTAAAGGGGTCATAACCTGGCTTCCCAGAGTGAGGCGCGAGTCGGCCTCGCCAGTTTACACGCTCGAGGCAAGATCCGCTCCTCAGTGCAGAGTGACGACCACCGTCGCCCGGGAATGGGTTCCTGAGACTTTGCAAATTAGGAGCACCCTGTGGCAGTGCGTCAGGGTCCGGGCTCAGGCCACTCCTCACCACGACGTCCACAGGCTAGTCTCCGGAGGCCAGGATTTGCGGAGGGTCGACCAGGCGGAGGGAGCACCGGGGAGGAAGGCGGGATCACAGCCTCAGGTCTGCGCGGAGAGAGTACAGGGGAGTCTCCCCAAATGTGCCCGGGTCATCTCGAGGGTACGTCTGCCTGTGTGCCTGTGGGCTGCTCTCTCACTTGAGGGTCGCAGTGGAGAGCAGAAACCCGCAGCTTTCGGATCTGCTTCGGCGTGGCTGTTACTGCGTTGCTGCTCTGTGCGCGCGTCTCTCTCACGTCTCTCTTCTTTCCGGCTCTCTCTTTCTCTGGGCGTCTGTGTGTGCGCGTGTGTGTTTGGACTCATGTGCACTGTGTGCCCTGCAGTTTCTTGAATGTCCATTTCACCAAACCTAAATCATACTTTTCCTAATTCATTTTAGTCATCACACTTCTTATGTGATTGCAGTTTACATGTGTGTCACTTAACGCGGATCCTATCATTGAGAGTGTTTTGTAAGCCAGTTCACTCTTTCTTTCCCTCTGTGTCTTTCATATACAGCTCACTACCCTTTCTCTCATAGACTGCTCCTTCAGGATGGTAGCAGTGTCTTGCCTTTGACCCGATTGCTCTTCGCATATATATATTTTTACTGATTAACTTGGCTTCCTTCTCTCATTCATCTTTATCTTGTCTGTGGAAAATTTACTGATCAATTTGTTCTTGGATCAATTATTAATCAAGAGACAATGTCTTAGTTGAAATTTTAAAAATGTCTTAGACATTGCATACTCTCATATTTTTCCTAAAAATTATTAGGAGGCTTTTACATAATTCTATGTTATATTTAACATACTAATATTATTTTTTTCCAATTAAGCACACACTTTTCTCTACAAATGTGGGAAGCTTTCTATGTTGCTTATAAAAAGTTAATATAATACACTCTCTAAGTGATTTATTTCTACTATAATTACATATTTTTATTTTTACCTTATAAAGACCTTTACTTTCATTAGTTTATCCCAAGTAGATTTTATATCCCTGTGTTTATATCATTGTGTTCACAATCATTTATGTGTGTAGTTCTTTAAAAAATTCCTTCTAATAAATGATGATTTTTCCACTCTTAATGAGACAGGAATGAAATAATTCAACTGTCACTCATTTATTTAGTACACATATATTCAGCACCTATTTGGTGCTAGCAGACTTCATGTTTTCATGGATATTGTGTATTTGTATTACAGAGGCAGATAGCCAAACTGTGAATTAAATATTGGGTAAGTTGAAGCACATGATGTTTTGAGACAGTGTGTGGATCATTAATTCTAGTCTTGGGAGTCATGGAAGAAAATCTTGAAGAAATATATTTTTAAAAATGTGTACCAAATAACACAAACAGATTTATATTGTGTTCACTTAGCCGAACCTTAATTATCTTTCCAAGATCCCTTTCCCCAGCATTGTTCTGGGTTACGGATGGCTGCAAGATACATATACATGTGATTTGGCAGGAAGAAGTGAAAGAGGGGTGATAGCATTTTATTTTTTGAAGGTTATTGAAGGGTGTCCAGCACTGTGGCAGTGTTGGCTTATCTTGTTGGCATGGGTAAACCTGCAACCTGCAGTTCCTCTCTCCTCCTGGGTTTTCACTCAAAGTTTCTCCAGATTCTAGGCCTGGTATATGAGCAGATATATAGTCAAGGACTACAGCTTCTACTGTGGGTCAGTCCTGGCATTAAAACTGATAGCAGAACCTATAGATTGATGAAGGATCCATCTCAGGCTCATGGATCTAGTTTCTTATTGCTCTCCTTTATGTTCAGCTTTCCTTTCTGTCTGATGGCCAAGATCATCCATACCTCTTCAGTTATGGAGACAGTAGCCTGCATAGACTTCTTGACGACCATCCATACCTACTAAGAGTTGAATTCCCTGTAGTAAGTACCTTATTCCATATTATTTGTAGTAGTTTTGCTTCTCTCATTGAACCCTTAGAGAGGTTTTTTGTTGTTGTTGTTGTTGTTTTTAAATGGGTGTCTTGAGATTACAGATAGTTTGAAATGAGGATGACAGAAGTTGATACTGAAGAGGTAAATATGATACAGGTAATCGAACACCTCATATTTCATGATAAATTTGTATAAATTTTGTACAAGGAAAAAGTGATTATTTCCATTGTAATACTCAGGAGAAGGAAATTAGAAGTGAGTAAATTTGCAGATAAGTGTCAAGCATTTGGAAGAGTGCATATCTATTTTCCCAATGAGGTGGAAGGTAATAATCAGTGGCAAATTTTTTTCAGAGAAACAACATAGAAGTGGAACTGTATAATTTTGTTTTAGATAGAGCTATGTTTAAAGTATTTTCTAGTATAAAGTAGGAAATGATTAAATTAGATTTAAGGTAACATAATAAGGACTATGCTATGACTGACAGGTTTATAATAGCTATGAAATTAATTATCACAGTGTCTGGTACATAGTAAGTTCTCAAAAAATGTTAACATTATTAATATATTGGCAACTGATCTGTGTTAACATATTGTTACAGTGATAAAATAATAATCACATTAAGCAGTTCCCACTGAGAAGTAGAGAAATTCTAAACACTAGGCCAATCCACGTTTACAAATCGTGTCTATATATATTACATTCTTTGATTTTCCTTTTTTCCTTAATGTCTACTGAATCAATCAAGATTCATGTAACAGAAAGTACTCTAGGGATGCTAAGTAGAAAAGTATTTTTAAAGGGGCTTAATTGATTTCAAAATCATCAGAATTCTTAAAGTAAAAGTCAAGGAGTCAGCCCTCCGATTCTGATTTCAATTTTAGTATATGTGCTGCCGAAGCAAGCACTCTGCTTCTGATTTAAAGGGCAAATACTACTGTAGCTGTAACCCAGAGATCAGAAACTGGTTATTGTCCTGACCATCACCCCATTTGATGTTACAATTTCCCCATACCCATGGATCTGGTCAAATGGAGAAGAACATGGAATCCAGCTGCTGCCTAAGCCTATTTGACTAACTGTACCGTCTCAGAAAAGAATAGTCTCTATTTCCTTGACACTTCAAATTTTATTGGCATTTATCTTATTGAAATAATCTAAACTGCATTGAGAAGCCTAGGTATAACGAAGTTTGGGAAAAGCAGCTTTAGATTTTCAATTTCTATAACACTCAAGGGTTGGGGAAACAGAAGAATATAGAAGTGGATGCCAACTGCAGATTGACAACAACTAGCATGTGAAGCATTCCTATTGCACCTATTAGAATGCCTACATTAAAAAGCTGACAATACAAATTTTAGAGAGGATATCAAATAAGTGAAACTCACATACATGTATGTTATCAAATATTAAATGATACAATCAGTTTGGAAAATAGTTTCACATATTGTATAAAGTTAATAATACACTTACTATGGAACCTAGTCACTCTACTTTTGTGTATTTACCCAAGAGAAATACATTTGTTTATACATGAAGATGTCCAAATTAATGACCTTAGTAGCTTTATTATAGTATCTCAAAACTGAAAAACCTCCTAGGTGTCTTGGAATAGCAAAGTGCATAAACACATGGTAGAATATTAATATACTGGAATACTAATCAGCAATTAAGAAGAATTCATTACTATAACAAAGAAATGACATGGTTGGATCTCAAAAATATTATGATGAATGAGTTGTGTAATTTAATTCCATTTATATGAAACTTTAGAAAAGATAAATACAAATAGTTACAGACAATATATCAGTGGTTGCTTCTATCTGAGGATCTAGAGGAGATTGACTGGGAATGAGCAAAAGAGAGCTTTTTTGGGGGTGATAGAAATATTCCATATCATGATTGTGTTGTTGGTTACACATGTGTATGTGTCAGTGCTCATAAATACAACATTTAAAATTATATTTTTTGATATAATTTATATCTTAGTAAAGTTGTCAGAAACTGTGAATGGACTGAGATTTTATCTTGCTTGCAAGGTAAAACTTTTTACTTTAAATAAAATAAAAAGTAACTACACACACACACAGTTAGTTACTACTGTCCCCTCCCCCCATGCCTGAGTATTATAGAAATTAGAAAACGAAAGCTGCTTTTCTCAAACTTACTTTCCTCTCTTCCTTCCTTCTTCCTTCACTTTCCTTTCCCTTTCCCTTTTCCTTTTTTTTCCTTTCCTTTCTTCTCTTTTCTTTTTTCTTTTCTTTCTCTTTCGACAGGGTCTCACTTTGTTGCCCAGACTGGAGTGCAGTGGTGTGATCTCGGCTTACTGCAACCTCCACCCCCCAGGCTCAAGTGATTCTCCTGCCTCAACCTCCCAAATAGCTGGGATTACAGGCTTGCACCACTATCACCCAGCTAATTTTTGTATTTTTAGTAAAAATGAGGTTTTACCATGTTGCCCAGGCTGGTCTTGAACACCTGATCTCAAATCATCCACCCATCTCAGTCTCCCAAAGTGCTGGGATTACAGGCATGAGTCACCATTTCCAACCTCCCAAACTTCCTTATAGGTAGTATACTTACGGTTACTTAGTTATATATGTAGTTGCTGAATTACGCACACACACACACACACAAATTTATATATATAATATACATATATATAATATAAATATAAAATTATGCATATAATATATATATATACAGTATATATTATATACATATAAAATTATGTAATCAAAAGATATCTGAGTCAGAGACAAAGACAGCTTATTACTCACAGAAAATGCATCATCTGGAGTAATGTTATTGTACCAATTCCTTGAGTCCTAGTCCCCTCAGGGTGGTGTGCTGAAGTTCAAATCATACCTGCACATGCAGTAAGGTAAATTAAAGGAGAGAAAGCCCAGAAGTAGGAACTTCCAATTGTATATACAGCTACTGGGTAACTGAGCATCCATTCCAGAGAGAGATGCCTCCTCTGAACATCTCAAGGGAGGGAGACATCTCTAAACTTTACTATCTTGCAGTGTCCCCTTATATTAAAAACATTCTTAAATTGACTGTAAACACCTTTCTCAGAATATCCAGACCATGCAAAAATGTGAGATATTTATGGATAATTATTTCCCAACGTAATGTTGACAGAAAAGCTGACCATAATAATTTACCTGAAACATTATGTTCTCTTAGTTCAATAAATGTTTTTTTAAAGAATATCTACAGTTTAAATATATCAAGTTGATTTTGTGCCAATTGTTTGTGCTTTATATTCAGGATGTTCACATTACCTAATTGCATTTCCAAATGCTACAAAAAGAAGTCTAGATTATTGGAACTTGGGCAATTCCTTGGATCAGTCACTAATTTCCCAAGAAATCCTCTATTCAATTTACTGTATAAATGAGGTTTCACCATGTTTAACTGTTTTCGGAATTTTAAAAAAACAACTCATCATGCATTTAAAATGAGAGAATTTCTCCTTCCTTTGTGCTTATTGCTTTTTGTGGATAAAAATTTTGATTTGTAAAGCAGCATCATTAAACACCTGAAAATATTGCAATATTGTTTCTCATATGAAAATGCTTGAATAGCTGATTTTGTGTGTTTTGTAGTCATTCAACACTGTTTATTTAACTGAATATATAGTATGCATCTGGGATAAAGCTTGCTTCTAAGGGCAGTATTGGGTAGTCAGGTCACTGGGGGCTCTTTAATTTGGAGGAGTGGTTCCTTCGGCAGCCTGAAGTGGTGCAGCTTGGATAAAAGAAAATGTGGTTGGATAACCAGAATTTTTTCAAGTAAACCAAAATTCAGAGCTCAGAAGGAAAATCATGAATGAGTAAAGAACGATTGAAAACTTTCGAGTAACAAGTTAGTGACTGGTACCTATGGGAGTTGGAGGAAATAAGGTTTGACAACTGGTTCAGGCAAAATGTGAGTAAGGGATTTGTGATTAAATTGTGTGTCTGGGCACCCCCTAAGGAGGTTGCTATCTAGGGTTGAGGAGTCAGGTGTGACAGATGAATTTTAAGATTTTTTGTTCCTAATTATGTGAAAAATGATTTTGGTATTTTGATAGTAATTGCACTGAATCTATAGATTGTCCTGGGCAGTATGGTCATTTTCATGGTACTGATTCTTCTAATTCATGGGCATGGAATGTATTTGCATTAGTTCCAGTTTTATAATTTCTGTAAACTGTGGCTCTTAAAAGGCCACTAGACCCTTGTCAACATAGGTATATTATTGATTATCTCTTTATTTGCCAGTGTTTGGAGAATCTCTTTATTGGATGGGACATCCTTGGACAAAACCATATCCAGATGAGAGGTAGAGGATAGGCATGCATGAAGACAACTCTCTAGTAACTAGACAAGGGAAATGATTGCATGACAGACAGCACTCTCTTCCCTGGTCTAAAAGCAGGGGAAACATGCAGGATCAAATTCAAGGGCAAGAGTACCCATGCCCTCACAAGTGTTGAACCCCATAGATAAGACACTTCTTTGAATAGTTCTATATCCAATTATTTATGGCATTCCTGAAGAAGAACATTTAGGAATTGCCCAGACATACCAGAATTGTTTAGTAGGTGCTGCTAGGAAAGTGAAAGTTAACTCTTGGAAAAGTCTAGTGCTAAAAAAGTCAAAGTTAGAAGCACCCATTTTGCATCCAGTACCTGTTACTCCCAGAACAGGGAGGATACCAAAATGAACAAAATGAACAAAATGACCATAATGACAGAAATAGTAAACTAATGAGAGGGCCTCTGACCTAATGCACTTAATAAACTAACTTCAGGATTTCCAAATCTGTGCAGATAGGCTCTCTTCTAGGTAGATGGAAATGTTATTGGTTTATTTGGTTTCAGTTCCAGGGAAAACAGGCCCTAAAATTGCCTATCTCAAAGTAATTAAGAGAGCTTTACCCTTTTCCTTAGCTAAGTAAAGATTTTACTAAACACTGAAAAATATGCCCCAGAAGAACAATAATGTATCAGATATCAGGTGATATAACTGAATTAGAGCATTTATATCAGCATAGAAGAGTGAAACAAAGGCGAAGTCAGGGTCAGAGACTAATATAGAAAAGTAGCCTCCAAGAGTGACTGTGATATTAATAAGAGGACTATAATAAACGAAGGATAGTGGGATGAGAAAAAATAATCTATATTTTTCCAAATGAAACCAAGACTATATCTATTTAGGAAATTATCTAGTGAATAAACACTACCTAACTGAGGAGTTTACTTTTTTAAAAAGGAATAACAAATATTAATACCCAAATAAATAGTTTAATTTTACTTGATTCACACGTAAATTGAAAAACTGTCACTATGGCACTTTATTGCATGTTACTTTGACACAGCTAAGTAACAAAGACACAGTCAGTCATAGTGTTTGCAGTCATCTGGATATCTTCTGCATCCTATCCTGGACTCTGGAGGACAGACAGTGTTAAGTTCTGAGAACACTTGCTCTTTCATGCCCAATATAGCAAAATTCTTGGATCACTAATTTATAATGATTTTATAGTGTGTAACTGAGTACAAGCAATTGACTAAAGACAGTATTAGCTATGGGTTTCTTTACTGCTTCCTTTAAAAACATTTTCTTAAAATAGAATTAAATTGCTTCTGTGTATAGAGAATGTTACATACCAAGTGAGCAAATCAGTGGTACAAGTGAAAGAAGATATTTCAGGATTTCAATTTATCGAAGTTTCTGAGTCATAATTAGGAGTGATGGTTAATTATATTTGTTGTTAGAAATGCAGCGCTTTTTGGGTTAGATTTGAGTTAATCATGGTACTGTATATGGCTGATCGATTTACCTTTCAACCTGGTAATTAAATCAATTAACCTGAGTCTCAATTACTGAACATCCCATCAGCCATAAACATGGATAAAGAATGCCAATGTTCACAATCAAAGATCTACTTTTGTGCCATCAACCAACTGGCGAGGCTTTTGATCACTTAAAATATTTAAGCAACTTAGAAGTAAGAAATGCTCAATATATTGTTTAGTCTAGACACATACTGCCCTCTAGTTAAATGGGTTAGTTCTTGGAAACATCTTTGTTGGAAGATGTAAATAAATATTCTGTCTGTTTCTGTAACAGACCGTTGCTCTTTTACGTAATGAATTACAAAATTCTGGCTTACCAGCTTGTCCCTCTCTTTGTCCAGATCTAGCAAAGGTTATGAATATACTCTTTCTTTTCATTTTTTCTTCTCTACTTTCTTCTCCATTTTCCATTGTTTCTGGTTCTTTGAGTTTGCCATTTATCTTTAGTATGGGAATTTCAATAAATAAGATGTTTTTGCTTTTAAATTTATTTAAGGCACTTTATATAGCAGAAGAACTTAATAAAAAAAGGAACCTGTGGCATACTACCATTTTCAGTAAAACTACATCTAGTGGCAGCCATTTGCAGGAAAGTAATTTTAAAGAGTGAAAATTATATCTGACACACACGGACATACACACACACAGTGGTATATATTTCAAAAATAAATGCAATGATATCCTTTTGAAGCATACTGTATAAATAGAACCGAGATGGAAGAAATAAAACTATGTAATATAAGAGGATGTTTAGTTGTTCCAATTAGATCCAAAGGCAGTATTTGATTATGGCAACTCTTTTTCAAGGTATGACTCTGAAATTTGAAAATCCAAAATTTGACTAAATCATATTCCAGAACAACATAATATTTCCAATTAGGAGCAAACCTTTATGCTGACCGTAGTAATGCTTTCTCTTATGAAGACCTCCCTGGACCTATAATATTTTAGAACTTAGGAAACCGTATTTGCAACCACGTGAAGAGCAAGTGTGCTGATAATAGAATTAGTTATGTTATGACAAAGCCTACATAAACAGTGCTGCCTTCTAAATGGAGAATACCTCTCTGAATACTTGTGTTTCCACATTACAGTGGGTCTCCTTATTATTCATGGATGGGATCAGTGAGTGAACAAATGATAACTCTGAAAGAACAAAATAGAAACTCAAAAAGCAAAATTCCCATTATCCAACTTGTGTTCTCCATGAATCCTATAAGATGTTTATTATATTATTATATTAGATATATTCCTATATAATTGATAAGATGTCAGCTTTCTTTGGTTAAATAATTCTGTTTGTCTTGATTTTGCTAAAGGGATTCAAAAGTTCTTACAGATCCTTATACATAAGTCTTCTGTGTGTTTTAATATTTCAGATGACTTCAATTATGATTTCTAAGGTCATGGAATTCCTTTACTAAATACAATCATTAGAAGTTCGTAATTAAGATATCAAAGCATCAGTTTAACTTGGGCTGGATTGTAATTATATTAAAATATGCAGAATTTGTTTTTTTAATTGATAAACGTTGTCATTATGAAATGCTTTTAGAAGTCTTTTACTCAAGTCTTCTCATATAATGCAAGTGTAACCTTCAATGCGATACTTTATACTCAGTACTTTACACAGTTCTCACAAATTCTAAACTAAGGAAGCGTTCATAAGTAAGATTTAAATATATCATTTTCATTTTCCCTAACACATATTACTATATTTGAATTTTAATCATTTGGCTGTTCTCATCCTGGCTAAACAGCTTGAAAGAAGAATAAAGGCTGAAAAACTATTAGGTAATGTATCAGTAAGGGTACAAAATGCTAGTTTTTTGCAACAGATCAATGGAATCTGGTAAAAAAAAGAAAAGCAGCAATCCATTTTGTATTTGTTGTGTAAGCTAAAATAAGGAAAGATGGGGCTAAAATACAGGATGGGCTCAGAATCAGCAATAGAAAAGAAATTACATAATGATTTACTAAATATGAAATGTAAAGAAAGGTGGAAATTTGGTAGGATCACCGCTTATCTTTTATGAAATGTAACTGGCAAATCAAATAATATGCCTATAAATACTTGAAGTTAAAAATGGCAGCATCTTTAAAAAATGTCGAAAATTTGTGAGAGCAGTTGAATATGTTCAAGTACTATTGAATTAAGAATAATAGAACGTAATTCAAAAAATGAAATCATTGTTGATTATAGGAAAATACTTTTAAGAGTTTATGAATGCAAATTAAATAGCTACAAATTAAATGAGCCCTAATTGTTTCAATTGCTACTATTTTGGAGCTACCACTATGTTCTGGCCAAGGTCAACTTCACTTTGACTGCTCCTTGCCGATGACTGAAAACAGGAAGGTACTAGAGCCATTTCATTCCAGCATTTCAAGGAATTCCTCACACAGCATCTTTTTCTTGAGTTTGCTCATTCTGCCTGGATGAGACTTTCTTAAAGCCACTGATTCAGTTAGGATTGCTTCTATTGGCCTACCATTAAACAAATGTGTCATCTTTCTTTCATTATTGTCTAATCTGCTATTAAGCTTATCCAACAAAGTATTCATATCAGGTACTGAAAGTTTTATTTTTCTTTTTTTTCTATAGAAATCTTTCATTAAATATATAAGAAACTTGAAGAATTTAGATAGTATAATTTCTTACTTCCTTACTATGACAGTAGATAGTGAAACTGCTGTGTGCGTGTTTGCGTGTGTATATCAGCAGCTTGTTTCTTTTTATTGTTGAGGAGCATTCCATTATATGAGTGCCTTATAGTTTTTTATAATTTCAATTTTTATTTTAGAATCATGGGTATATGTTCAGGTTTGTTGCAAAGATAATAGTGCGAGATGCTGAGGTTTGGGGCATGAATGAGGTAGTGAGCATAAGATCCAATAGGTAGTTTTTCAGCCTCTGCCCTCCTCCCTCTCTCTCATTTCTGGTAATCCCCAGTGTCTGTTGTTTCCATATCTATGTCCATGAGTATCCAATGTTTAGCTCACACTTATAAATGAAAACATGTAGTATTTTGTTTTCTATTCCTGCACTAATTCGCTTAGAATAATGGCCTCTAGCTGTATTCGTGTTGCTCCAAAGGACATTATTTGATTCTTTTTTATGGCTGTGTAGTATTACATGGTGTATATGTACCACATTGTCTTTATCTAATTCACTGCTGATGGACACATAGGTTGATTCTGTGACTTTGTTATTGTGAATGGTGCTGTGATGAACATACGACTACATGCATCTTCTTGGTAGAACAATTGGTTTTCGTAGTAATGGGATTGCTGGGTTTAGATTTTTCACATTTAGATTTTTTACTTAGTTCTTTCTGGAGTCGCAATTTTGTTTTTTGAGATTCACTATTCACTCACTAGTCTCATCTATTCCTTTAATTGAGCATATTTACATTAAATTATTTGTATCGTCATCAGCTAAATTGCAACAATAATCATTTCCGAATCTGTTTTATTGACAATTTTTTAGATCAGTATTTCCTGTTTCTTTTCATGACTGAGTTACTTTCAGATTGTATTCTTAACATTGGAAATGCAGCATTGTTGACAGTCTGTAATTTGTTGTCCTTGTATTAGAGTGGAAGATTTGTTAGTTATTACCTTTTGGTTTTATGCGTTCATCATGTTTCAACTTCACAAAGATAATCTTCATATTTTCTTTAAAACCTTCTAAAGCTTTCTTCCTCCACATTTCACCTGGATTTTTTAAGTGTATATTGTGAAATAAGAATCTAAATTTATTTTAAAAGTAAAATTATTTGCCTTAGCAAAATTTATTCTATTAAAAACAAAGTTAAAAGTTAAGCCAAAGACTGTGAGAAGATACTTGTAGTGTATATAAGCACAAGCTTTGCTATATTTAATTAAAAAACCCTAAATATTTGGGGACTTCAGAACTCAACTTTCAGCACTGGACATGTCATCTAGAATAGGGGTGCCCAAACCCCAGGCTGCAGACCCCAACCAGTTATGGTCCATGGCCTATTTGTAATCCAGCTGCACAGCAGGAGGAGAGCAGCAGGGCCAGCAAGCATTATGGCCTGAGTTCTACCTCCTATCAGATCAGCAGTAGCATTAGATTCTCATAGGAGCACGAACCCTACTGTGAACTGCACATGTGAGGGACCTAGGTTGTGTTCTCCTTATGAGAATCTAACTAATATAGTTAGGCTTTGTGTCCCCACCCAAATCTCATTTTGAAGTATAATACCCATTTATCACAACATGTCAAGGGAGAGACCAGCTAGAGGTGATTGAATCATGGGGGCAGTTTCCTGTATGCTATTCTCCTGATAGTGAGTAAGTTCTCATGAGATCTAATTGTTTTATAAATGTTTGATAGCTCTTCCTGTGTTCATTCTCCTTCTTACCACCTTGTAAAGAAGGTGCCTTCCTTCCCCTTCACCTTCCGCCATGATTGTTAGTTTTCTGAGGCCTCCCCAGGCATCCTGAACTATGAGTAAATTAAACCTCTTTCCTTTACAAATTACCCAGTCTTGGGCAGTTGTTTATAGCAGTGTGAAAATGTACTAATACACTAACTAATGCCTGACGATCTGTGGTGGAACACTTTCATCCCAGAACCATCCTTTCCTGACTCCTGGTCCTTGGAAAAACTGTCTTCCATGAAGCCAGTCCCTGGTGCCAAAAAGGTTGAGGACCACTGATCTGGACAGAAAATCAACCAAGAAACACCGAAGTTAAATTGCACTGTAGACCAAATGAATCTTACAAACATTTACAGAACATTTTATTCAACAGCTACAGAATATACATTCTTCTCATTATCACATGAAACATTATTTAGGATAGACCACAGGTTATACCACACAACAGGTCTCTACAAATATATAAAAAAATCTAATTATATCAAATGTGTTATCTGGCCACAATGGAATAAAATTAAACATTAACAACAAAATGATCATTCAAAAATATGCATGTGTATGAAAATTAAACAACATGCAACTGAATGATCAGTGAGTAAAGAAAGAAATTAAAACTGAAATTTTAAAAATAGAAACATAACATAGAAACATATGAAAATAGAAACATAACATACAAAAATTTGGGGGACACAGCAAAAGCAGTATTAAGGGGCGAGCTTAAAGCAGTAAATGCCTATATCCAAAAAGGAGAAAGATTTTCACTAAGTAACTTTAAGATGAGTCTCAAAACACTAGAGGCACAAGAACAAACCACACCTAAAATCAGTAGAGGAAAGGAATTAATAAAGATGGCCAACTAAATGCAGCCAGGAAGCACTGCCTCCCACCAGAGAGTCCAAAAATTTGAGTAAACAACATAATTTGAAAAGATCTGCAAAAGGAAAATGTTGAGAATAGAGACATGATGAAGACACTGAGGCGGAGGAGAAAGGAAACTGGCAACCATTCATGGGGTACCTAAATGCTAGAGCTGGTTCCTGGCCCCAGACAGCTCCCGGGGAACTGGTGAGTCAAGAGAGTGCCCACGTTTGACATGAATCTCAGAAAGACTGGCTACGGAGGACCCTATGTCCCTTATTGATGCTTGAGCTGGCAGGAGGCTCTGCCTGGAGAGTAGACAGAAACAGAGTTTCACTCGGCAATAACTGAGGTCCTTTGTGCCAATAGGAGCCCATCCCCTAGAGCTCCTTATCTCGCTCTGAGAAGCTCGAGCTCGAGCTAACTACTGGTCCAGGAGAAAGCAGGGCAGCTCCCCTGTAGGACTCGGGTATGACTGTTCTGCAGACCCTCCTGTCCGTCACTCCCTTCCAGGGCCCCTGTCTGGCCACTCCACAGGAATATGTGCACAGTGCAGCTTCTGCTGGCCAGCCTGGGTGCTTTCCTCCACCTGGGTATGTTCCTGGTGGCCTCACAGCACAACAGATTCCTGAGTGCACCTGGAACCCGATCCTGAAGGTCTGGAAGATGGAGCCATAAGCTGGTCCTGGTACCTTAGGACTGTGACACATGGCTTGGGAGTGCTGAGCTGAGATCTGTGGCTGGTACCCAAGCTGAGGAGGACCCTATGATCTCAGACACTGACAGGGTAAGACATGTGGGTTCATGGTGTAGCATGGAAGCAGGACATGCCTCCTTTTACAGGGCTAGTCCAGGAAGGGTGTGTCCTCTTTGCTTGCCATGGCCCCTGCTCAGGGTCACCCTGTGGCCCAGAACACTTAACAAAAGAAATACCAACTCAGTGCCAGTTATCAAAGGTGACTCTGCCAAGGCCCAGAAGCAGACTTAGTGAAGGAGTCACCCCTCTCCTTCCTATACTGAAAAGCTTGGCTAAAAATCCAAGGAACTACAAAGGAGCTGCAAGGCTAAGAGCCTGTCTACTGCCCATGACTCTTATACTCCATCTACTGGTTACCAGTTCAAACTACACCACCAAAATATTTTGTTAACCCTCCCCTATGAAACCAAGGACAATAATTCAGCCACAAATTAAAGACCATGTACATACAGAGCCTTGGCCCTCTTAAAACATTCCAGAAATGAAGCCAACTGACTGTCCTCAACTTACAGCTGAGTAAAGGAACACAAACCCACTGGGATGAGAATCAACACAAGAATTCTGGCAATTCGAAAAGCAAGTGTCCCCTTAGCTCCAAATGACTCTACTAGCTCCCAGCAATGATTTCTTAACCAGTCTCAAATTTCGGAAATGACAGACATAGAATTCAGAATCCGGATGGCAAAGAAGCTCATTAGTACTCAGCAGAGCTTTAAGTCAAAGGATTTAAAGAAACCTAGTAAAATAATTCAAGAGCTGAAAGACAAAACAGTCATTTTAAGAAAGAACCAAATTAAACTTCTAGAGCTGAAAAATTCACTATAAGAATTTCATAATGCAATCAGTAGTATTAACAGCAGAATAGACCCAGCTGAGGAAAGAGTCTCAGTGCTTGAAGGCTACTTCTTTGAATCAACTCAGACAAAAATAAGGTAGAAAAAAGAATTTAAAAAATGAACAAATCCTCTCATAACTATGGGATTATGTAAAAAAACCCAACTTCTTGGAATTACTGGAAGAGGAGAGAGAATAAACAATTTAGAAAATATATTTGTGAATATATCCATGAAAATTTCTCTAATATCATTAGGGAAGTTGACATGCAAATTTAAGAAATACAGAGAAACCTTGCTAGATAGTATACAATAATGACCACCCCATGGCACATAGTCATCAGCCTCACCAAGGTCAATGCAAAATAAAAAATCTTGGAGACAGTTAAAGAGAAAGGTCAGGTTACCTACAGGGAAATCCCATCAGGCTAGCAGTGAACTTCCCAGTAGAAACCTTATAAGCCAGAAGAAAGTGGGGGCCTACTTGCAGCATCCTTAAGAAAACGAAATTTCAATCCATAATTTCATGTGCACCCAAACTAAGCTGCATAGTGAAGGAGAAATAAAACCTTTTTCAGACAATCAAACACTACCGAAATTTGTTCAATTAGATCAGCCTTATAAGAGGGCTTTAAAAGCGTGCTAAATGTGGAATTGGAAGAATGACACCTGCTACCATGAAAACATACTTAAGCACATAGCCCACAGACACTATAAAGCAACTACACAATAAAGTCTACATAACAACCAACCAGCAGCACGACAGATTCAAAATCTCACATATCAATACTAACACTGAATATAAATGGGCTAAACACCCCAGTTAAAATACATACAATGGCAAGCTGGATAAAGACAATACTCAACTATTTGCTGTCTTCAGGAGACCCACCTCACTTGTAATAACACCCACAGGCTGAAAGAAAGGAAAAGAGAAAGGGCTATCATGCACATGGGAAAAAAGAGATCAGAAGTCACCATTCTTATATCATATAAAATCATTGACAAAGAATACCATTTAAACCAATAACAAAGATGAGCATTGCATAATGAAGAGTAAAATCCAACAGGAAGACTTAAATATCCTAACTATATACATAGGCAATATTGGAGCACATGGATTCATATAACAAGTTTTTCTTGACCTACAAAATGATTTAAATAGACACATAACAATAGTGGGAAAACTATGAACAACTTTCCCCACACAAGTTACAAAATCTAGAGAAAATAAATAAATTCATGGAAATACTAAATCTCCCAATATTGAACTGGGAAAAAAGTGAAAACCTAAACAGACCAATAATGAGTTTCAAAATTGAATTAATAGTAAAATACCTACCAACCTCAAAAAAACCCTTGGGTCAGTGAATTCATAGTCAAATTCTACCAGTTGCACAAAGAAGAACTGGTACTAATCCTAGTGAAATTGTTCCAAAATATAAAAAAGAAGGGGTTCCTCCCTAATTCATTTCATAAAACCAGCATCAGCTTTTTACCCAAATCTGCCAAAGATTCAATGAAAAAAGAAAAAATTTAGGACAATACACCTAATAAACAAAGATACAAAAATATTCAATAAAATGTTAGAAACTAAATTCAGCAGCACATCAAAAAGTTAATATATAGGGACCTTAAACTGTTAAATATGTAAAAACCCCATTAAAAATGCTCAAAGGACATGAATGGACATTTCTCAAAACAAGACATACAAGTGGCCAACAAAAATATGAAAAATACTCATCATCACTAATTGTCAGAGAAATGCAAATCAGAACCACAGTGACATAATACCTCATGCTAATCAGAATGGCTATGTTTAAAAACTTGAAAATTAATAGGTGCTGACAAGGCTGTGAAGAAAAGAGAATGCTTATACAATCTTGGTAGGAATGTACATTAGTCCAGACACTGTGGAAATCAGTCTGGATATTTCTCAACTAACTTATAACAGAGTTACCATCTGACCCAGCGATCCTATTATTGCGTGGATACTCAAAGGAAAATATATTATTCTCTCAAAAAGACACATGCACTCGTGTTTATTGCCACATCATTCACAATAGCAAAGACATGGAATCAACTTAGGTGACCATAAATGATGGATTGGATAAAGAAAATGTGGCACATAAATGCCATGAAATAAAATGCAGCCATAAGAAAGAACAAAACCATGTCTCCTTACAGCAACATGCGTAGGTCATTATCCAAAGAGAATTAATGCAGAAATGGAAAACCAAATACTGCATGTTCTCACATACAAATGAGAGCTAAACACTGAGCACACATGGATGTGAGCATGAGAACAATAGACACTGAAGACTGATAGCATGAAAGAAAGACAGGGGGACACAGTTTGAAAAACTACCTATTGGGCACTATGCTGATTACCTGGGTGACAGGACCCATAGTCCAAACCTCAATATCATGCAATATACCCATGTAACAAATTTGCACATATACCCCATGTATCTAAAGTAAAAGTTGAAATTTGAAAGAAAAGAAATAATAAAGATAAAATAACTAAATAAGTAGAGGTAAAAAAAATTAGAAAAGTTTAACAAAACAAAAAGTTGCTTTATTTGGAGAGATAAGCAAAATTGAAAAACTACCAGCTAGAAGAACTAAGAAGAAAAGACCGAAATAAGCAAAATCAGATAAAGGAGACATTATAATGATACCATAGAAATACAAAGGATAATTAGAGACTATTAGGAGGAATTGTACACCAACAAATTGGACAACCTGGAGGAAATGAATAAATTATTGGGCCCATAAAATCTACCAAGATTGAACTAGGAAGAAATAGGAAATTTGAACAAGCAATGACAAGTAATGAGATTGAATCAGTAATAGAAAGCTGCCCAACAAAGGAAAGCCCAGGACTGATGGCTTTACTGCTGAATTTTACAAATCTTTTAAAAAAATAACTAACAAAAATTATTCTCAAGCAGTTTCCAAAAATTGAAGAAAGAATTATTCCTAACTCATTTCATGAGACTAGCATTACCCTGATACCTAAATCAGATAAGAAAAGGACAAAAAAAAATACGGAAACCAGCTTCCCTCAGATTCCTCTGCAGTTGTCAAAAAAAAAAAAAAAAAAAAAAAAAAAAAAAAAAAAGGAAACTATAAGACAATATCCATGATGAATATAGATGCAAATATCTATGCTACAAAATAATAACCAAACAACATACCAAAAAAATAATGCACCATAATCGAATAGGATTTATTGCAGAGATGCAAGGATGGTTCAACATAAGATCAATAAATGTGATATGTTGCATCAACAGAATGAACAACAAAAACTATATGATCATCTCAATAAAGACAAAAAGTATTAAATAAAATCCAACATCACTTTATGATAAAAACTCTCAACAAATTAAGTATTAAAGAAATATACCTCAACACAATAAAAGCCATATATGAGAAACTGACAGCTAAGTCATACTGAATGGAGAAAAAATGAAAGTCTTTCCTGTAATGACTGAAACAAGACAAGGATTCTCACTTTCACCACTCTTATTCAACATAGTATTGAGAAATCCTAGCCAGAACAATTAGACCAGAGAAAGGAATAAAGGGCATAATATTTGGAAATGATGAACTCAAATTGTCCCTCTTTGTAAACTATGTAATCTTATAAGTAGGACAACCTAAAGGCTCCACTAAAATACTCATAGAATGATAAATTTAGTAAAGTTGCAGAATATAAAATCAACATACAAAAATTAGTAGCATTTCTGTACATCAGTGTTAACCAGCTAAAAAAATCAAGAAAACAATCTCATTCACAATAGCTGCCAAAAACACAAAACAAAAAACCCTAGAAATAGATCTAAGGAGATAAAAGAACTCTACAAGATAAACTACAAAACACTTAGAAGTTGAAGAGGACATAACATGAAAATATATCTTATGTTTATGGATTGGAAGAATTAAGATGGTTAAAGTCACTATACTCCCCAAACAATTTATAAATTCTATGCAATTCCTGTTAAAATAGCATTGATATTCTTCATAGAAATAGAAAAAAAATCTAAAATTCATATAGAACCACAAAAGAACCCAAATAGCCAAAGCAGTCCTGAGCAAAAAGATCAAAACTAGAGGCATCACACTACCAGACTTTCAAATATGCTACAAAGCTCTCATAACCAAAGAGCATGGTGTTTGTATAAAAACAGACACATAGACAAATGTAATAGAATGATGAACCTGGAAATAAATTCTTATATTTACAGCCAAATGACTTTTGACAATGGGGCCAGGAACATTAACTGGGAAAATTAACATTAGTATTATCTCTTCAATACATGGTGATTTATAACTGGATACCCATATGCAGAAGAATTAAATGATACCATTACCTCCCACCATATGCAAAATTAACCCAAAATTGGCTAAATACTTAAATGTAAAATCCAACAATATAAAGCTATTAGAAGAAAGCATAGGATAAATGCTTCAGGGTGTTGGTCTAAGCAAAGGTTTTGTAATGAAGACTTCAAAAGCACAGGCAACAAAAACAAATTAGAGAAATGGGACCATATCAAGGTAAAAAGCTTCCTGACCTAAAGGAAACAATCAATATAGTGAAGAGACATCCTCTAGAATGGAAGAAAATATTTACAAACTAATTATCCAACAAGGGACTGATATCTGGAATATTCAACGAACCGAAAAAACCCAACCACAAGGAAACAATTGGATATAAAAATAGCGAAACAAAGCACAAAACCTACATGTAAACAGCCAAGTATATATTTGAAATAAAGCTCAACATCACTAATAATCAGGGAAATGCAAATCAGAAGTACAGTGAAATTATCTCACTTGAATTAAAATAGCTATCATTAAAAAGACAAAAATATTATTGTCAAAAAAGAAAAATACTAACAAATGCTGGTTAGGATGTGGAGAAAGGGTATTCTTATAAACTGTTAGTGGAAATGCACATTAGTATACCACTATGGGAAACACTATAAATGTTTCTCAAAAAAACAAAAATTAGTGCTCCCTTCCCTGTGTCCATGTGTTCTCATTGTTCCACACCTGCCTATGAGTGAGAACATTCGGTGTTTGATCTTCTGCTCTTCTGTCAGTTTGCTGAGAATGATGGTTTCCTGGGGTCAGTTGGGGGGAAATAGGGGAGGGATGGTGGAGGGTGGGGAGTTGGGGAGAGATAGCAAGGGGAGAGATGCCAGATGTAGGTGATGGGGAGGAAGGCAGCAAATCACACTGCCACGTGTGTACCTATGCAACAATCTTGCATGGTCTTCACATGTACCCCAAAACCTAAAATGCAATAAAATAAATAAATGGAAAAAAAAAGAAATATTTAAATTAAAAAGTTAAAAAAAATTACCACATGAACCAGTAATCCTACTGCTGGATATTTATCCAAAGGAAGGGAAATTAGTATATCAAGGAGATAGCTGCATCTCCATGTTTATTGCAACTCTAATCACAACTGTCAAGACATAGAATGAAACCTAATGTTCAGCAACAGATGAATGGCTAAAGAAATTGTTGTATATATACAGAGGGGATATTATTTAGTCAGAAAAAAGTTATAAAATATCATTATTTGCAGCAACTTGGATAAGTCTGGAGGACAATATGTTAAGTGAAATGAGTCAGGTGCAGAAAGAGAAATATTACATGTTCTGTCATATATGTGGGAGCATAAAGAGAGAGAATGAGAGAAAAAAGAAAGAAAAAGGAAGAAAAAGAAAGAAAAAAAGATACTCATAGAAGCAGAGAGTAGAATAGTGGTTACTAGAGGTTGCAAAGGGTAGGGAAGAGAAGACAATGGACAGAGGTTGATTAATAAATATAAAATTACAGCTAGACAAGAGAAAAATGTTCGAGTATTTTGTAGCACTATAAGGTAATTATGGTTAGCCACTATTTAGTGGATATTTTCAAAAAACCAGAAGAATGTTCATAACAAAAAATGATAAATATTCAAGGTGATGGATATGCTAACTACCATAATTTTATCATTACACATTGTATATACATGTATTAAAACATCACCCTGGGCTGGGTGCGGTGGCTTATGGCTATAATCCCAGCACTTTGGGAGGCCAAGGATGGTGGATCACTTGAGATTAGGGACTAGTCTAGCTAACACGGCAGAACCCAATTTCTACTAAAAATACAAAAATTAGCCGGGCATGGTGGCACACACCTGTAATCCCAACTTCCGGGGGAGCTGAGGCAGGAGAATCTCTTGAACTCAGGAGGCACAGGTTGCAGTGAGTGGAGATCGCATCACTGCACTCCAGTCTGGGTGACAGGGAAAGATTCTGTCTCAAAATGTAATAAATAAGTAAAATAAAATATTACTCTATATCTCATAAATTAGTACAATTAGCATGTGTCAATTAAAAATAAAATGAATAAAAAAGTCTCAAAAAATCTGCATTAGAACAGCATGCAAAAGCTATAAAAGGTGGGCTATATAAGAAGACGACTCAGTGCCAGAAGTCATAAAAATATGCTCAACCTCACTAGTAATCAGGGAAGTACAAATTAAAGCAATAATATGCTATTGTTATACATCTGGTTGATTGGCATTAATTACAAGTCTGACAATCCTAAATGTTGGTGAGAATATAGAGCAATTGCTGCTAAGAGGACATAGTATATAAACAATTTGAAAATTAATATTTCACAGTGTAATGAACTTGGAAATGAGGAGCCTCTATAACTGACCAATTTCTTTTCTAGACTCTACTCTGGAAAATTTCTCCACATGTGTACAAGGAGGCACATATAAGAATGTTCTTTGTTTAGAATAACAAAATATTGGAGCAACCTAAAAACCAGAGAATGGTGAAAAATTTAAGTTGTATTCTCGTTAGCAATATAATATGAGACAGTAGTTAAAATACATTACCTGGAGCTACATGTATTGTCATAATTTTGAGCAATAAAGGAAGTACTAGATTCTGTGTATTATTTAGTATTCTATATATGCATGTATGAGTGTTTAAATGTGCTGAGCATCTGGTTTTCTAAGTATATATGTAGTAAAGTTACAAAAATATACTAAGAGATGATAAAACTTAAAATGAGAATAGTGGTTATTTCTAGACAGGTGGAAGGAAAGGAAATATGCACTAGTCATGCTACACCTGGAAAAGAAAGACAAAAAATTTCCATCATTGTGAGGAAATTGTTTTTGGTGATGAGTCTTTACTTATGTCACTGGAGGTTATGGTGTATTATAACTCTATGTGAAACTAATCTTGATTAAAATAGTTTTAAAATAGTTTTTCAAGTGATATTTGAGTGATACTTGAAAGATATGTCTATTCCCAAACATCCTCCCATTGCCACACTGTCTAGAATGCCGTCCACTTTCTTTTTTCTTAAAGGCATCCTGAGGAATATATAGACTTTAAATTTGAAATATGAATATTTCAAGAGAAAACTCAGCTTATAGAAGGAAAATCCTATTTCCCAATCATTTACCTCAGGTCAGTCTCTGAAATGGGCGTGAACTCATAACAAGCCCAGGCTGTGTTATTTAGTTTCTATTTGAAACACAAGGCCAATGACTTCCCCCATGGTTCATCTGCTTCCATGGGATAAAGAATTGGTCCCAATATGTAGTTAGAGAAGGTTACGAGTTTTATATGTCACCTCCCACTTCTATCATTACTCATTCAGGTAATAATACAGGTTGCAGTGAGCTGAGATCGCACTATTGCACTCCAGCCTGGGAGGCAGAGTGAGACTCTGTCTCCAAAAATAGTAATAATAATAATTTATATCTCCACTTATATTTATAAATCTTCCTTGAATGATTCAAGGTAAAACATATTCTTTCTTTTTCCTTTTGGTTCCTGGAAATTCTTCAGATAGATAGACCTTATGTATTAAAAGTAAAATCAATTTCTTAATGGAATTGTAGAGGAGGCCGTAGAGAATTTTAGTTTCAGACTCATTCAAAATTACAGCCTCTGAGATGCATGGTTGCATACAAAAGGGTGCTGGGAAGTGCTCTCACACAATACATATTTAAGAAATTGAGGAAGACAGGACATGGCAGAGAGAGAAGCTGGCCAGTCACTCATCTGCTCTGAGGCTTCAACCAATTTTATAGGTTTGCTCTGGGGCTGGTATGGTCTTTCAAAGATGTCTCAAATATGTATTTCCCCATTATCCAGTAGAAAATTGACAATAGCTACCTTCTCTGAGGAATGGTAGTCTTGGGCAAGGTGCTTCCCTTTGGCCTATGGCAAATTCAGTGAGGCTGTTGAGCCATCAGTAGGAATACTCCCACTAGCGGGTGTTGGGTATGTTAGTTTCTGAACTGGGGGTCTTGGTGGAGCACTACTTTTTTTTTACTTTAATTACATCCATGCTCACACACACATCCTATGTTTGTCCTATCTCCCTTCATAAGTAGGAATCTGGTTGAGTGAGAGATATAGCAGCGAAGCAAGGTAAGAAGAGATAAGGTAAGAATTTTGTACAGTACATGGAAATAAGACAGCTGAGAGTTTAAATATTTGTTTTTAAGACCTCAGAATATATACTCACCAACATGGTTACATCAAAGAAACTGCTTGGGCTGTGTAGTAGTCTGTTCTCATGCTGCTAATATAGACATACCCGAGACTGGGGGTAATTTATAAAGAAAAAGAAGTTAAATGGACTCCCAGTTCCACAGGGCTGAAGAGGCCTCACAATCATGGGAAAAAGCAAAGGAGGGGCAAAGGCACATCTTACATGGTGGCAGGCAAGAGAGGATGTGCAGGGCAACTGCCTGTTATAAAACCATCAGATCTCATGAAACTTATTCACTATTACTGGAACAGCATGAGAAAGACCTGCCCTATGATTCGGTTACCTCCTACCAGGTCCCTACAATGACATGTGGAAATTATGAAAGCTACAATTCAATGAGATTTGGTTGGGGACACAGCCAAACTATATCAGGCATCCACTTTGAGATATCACATATCCACACAAGGACATTTCACAAGAGATACAGGTCCCAGTGCCAAGCACAGAGGTGGGCAGAACAAGGATGCATAATTGAATGTAGATGTTCAATTTAAGTAAGTTGTCTTCCTTGATATGAATGGCCTATCTTGAACTATCTGAACTTTTTGGTAGGATTCTTCCAGCCTTGATTATCAGAAGAAACATTTTAAAACAGGCTTTTGAAAATTTTTTCATTATTTGGATTCATTTTTGAAATGAATTAAGCATTTATGGAATGGGTAAATGAGTCTTCATGCATGATAAGACCAAGTGTCCAGATTTATTTGAACTTGCAAATTTTTAAATACTAGTCATACACTAACATTTTGACTATGAAAGCTTTACTAGAATCAATATCTACTCAAATGAAATACATATAGGCATGTACATTTGCTGAATTGGTATAAATTCCTAAAAAGTAACCTTACTTTAAGTTAGCTTGTTCAAGTTAATGATTCTGTGATTCTAAGCCTAGCATATGGTCTAATGGAAAAAGCGTTCATACTGAAGACAGGCCTGGGTTAGGTTTTGAGTATATTGCTTATTAGCTTTGTGATATTTAGCAAGGCATTTAATCTCCGTAAGCCACAATTTCCTCATCTGTAAAATTTGAATATAATAGAGCCTACATTAGAGTTTTTAATTATACATAGTACCTGGAAAAGGAAAATCTTCAATCAATGCCAATTGTTTTCCTTCTTTTAGAAAACATTTGGTTAAAAATCATTCGGGATTTCACCATTGACATCTGATAAGTGGCACTTTGCTATTTAATATTTCACACATTTGATCATCTCTTTAATAATCTAATGAGTTACCAGTTGATAAATGATTATTTCGTGTACAATATTCATTTAATTTAGTTAGAGCAATACAGTTCCTCAACTATAAATCTTTGGTAAGGTGGTGGTTATTTATGTAGTCTTAAATTATACATATGAATGTAAATATCATTAAAACAAAAATTGCACTGGATGAAGTTAAAAAGGCAAGGAAGATTTTATTCAAGGCAATTGTAATAGTGAAGAAAGACTTGAACAAAATCTGAACTCCACTGGAAAAAAAGATGAAAAGCTTTTTAAGCACTAGGGTGAGAGGGAGAACACAAACCATTTGTGTTGCTAATAGACTTTACCCGCCCCCCCCCCCCCCCCCCGCCCCTCCTTTTTTTTTTTTTTTTCTTTGGGTCTTGCTCTGTCACCAAGGCTGGAGTTGCTGTTTCAGCCAGGGTGGAGAGAAGTGGCTCACTTGAGGCCAAAAGTTCGAGATCAGCCTGGGCAACATACAGAGATGCAACCCCTCCCCCACCCCCCCTCCCCCCCTCCCGCCCCCCCCCCCCAACCCCATAAAAAACTTTCTAGTATTTTTTGACAGAGCACCCACTGGTCAGGTTCAAACACTACCAGGTAGACTGGAATTGGGGTATTGGGATACCATCTTCCTTGTTTACATTTCAAAGTAATGGTTCACAGGTCCTTGAGAAAGACATTCTTGGGTTGGTTACTAGCAAGAGGTTTTAAAAAAGATTTTTACCTCCAAGAGGCAGAGAAAAAAATTACAAGGTATCTAATAAATGCTCAAAGCAAAGAGAAGCCAGGAGCCAGAATCAGGAAGAAGTCAGCCTAAGTTCAATTAACCTTAGGGAAACATTAAGGCTATTTTGGTCAGCATATAGGTAGCTATTTTTGAGAAACATGCACACAAGTTTTTAAAAAATCCAATTTTTTAACAAATTTAAAGGAGTAGATTAAAGGATCTAATGGCTTTCAAAACTCACTCATTGAACTTTTGTGATTCTGTCTGTTTTTAAATTGCATATATTAAAAGAGTGGGAATCATACTATATTGTTTTATACATATTTCTAATTCTTACATTTGGCTATGGTATTGAAACTGCCTTTGCAAAAATCATAAGTGAGAAAATTGTGACAGTGAAAGATATCAGACCTAACTGACCCCGTCTTGCTTCTAACCTCTAAACTGTCCTTGTTCATTCCTGGGCATAGGTCAAACTAGCCTTGGGAAGAAATTTAGTTTATAGTTTAAATAATAGTGCTTCCTAAAATCTAAACATTGTTTTGTGAAGCAAATGAAAGGCCACCAGTCACCAGGTTAGGATGAGAGGGGCTGGAATTCTAGATATTACCAGCCATTATTCTTGATGTCATAAAATATACAATTTCCCGATTACTCATGAGGGTAATGTGACTATTGTGAACCTAAGATCAGGATTTTGAGATGTCTTTTCAGGTTTTTGCATTTCTAGCAACCAGATGACCCCACCTGCACCTGCTAATTAGTTCTGTGGCCCCCACCTAGAAAGTGACTCAGCATAAGAGGACAACTTTAACTCCCTTTGATTTTGTCCCTGAGCCAAGCAGTCAGCACTCTCAATTCCATGCCTACCAAATTAACCTTAACTCTGATCCCTGAGTTTTCAGGGAGACTGATATGAGTAATAATAAAACTCCTGTCCCTGCACAGCCACTCTGCATGAGTTACTCTTTCCCTATTGCAATTCCCCTGTCTTGATAAATTGGCTTTGTCAAGGCAGTGGGCAAGGTGAACCCACTGGGTGGTTATAGCATGATATTCTATTAGGGATGGCTCTGTTAAATCTTTTGAGTAAGAAAAGAAGGTGGATCAGAGATAACTAAAGCAAAATTTTTTGTTTTCAAAATAAGTTAACAGATATTTAAATTTTTGCCTTTTATCTCTAGACAGAGATTAAGTATACAAAAGACAGAAAAAAATGAAATGTTTATGGTAAATTTATATATCAGTTTTCTAGGAAACTTACTTTGTTTAAACAAATTACTTTAATGGTATCTAAATTACTTAATTTAGTGTGCTCTTGACAAGTGATAACAATAAACAGTTAACTCAAACCCAGAGATGAAATATGTTAAAGTTGTATGTTTTCTTAGGTTACAATAATTTGTAAGAAGCTACTGTTATAATTGTCATAAGTAATGTAAATTTTTATCTTTGAAAAAGATAAAAAAATATATATGCTATAAAGCATGGGAAGGTATATAGAAAATGAATAATATACAATGAAGACATACAGGATTGGAAACAGAACAAACATTTAGATGATCTAAACACTGTCATGTTAATATAACTTTTTTAACATTGTAAACCAAAAATGAAATTGAAAGCCCCCAACTCACTGAATAGACCCAGCTCTTAGCCAAGGGGAGGAGTGTATAATGAGGAATATCCAATTACCTTGCTCACCTTTTCCTATCATGACCTGAAAAACTAGTTTGGGTCATGACAGAATAGGGGTGATTAGACATGCCTTATTATACTCTCTTCCTTTTTAATTCAGGCACATAGCTGATCAGTATTAACATTAAAATAGAGGTCCTAAAACTGACAAAACAGACTCTTTGTAGCAATAAGATATCAACTCCAACCTAACACTGGTATAAGATCACATGACAGGTAGCAGGCCCTAAAAGGAAATCAAAAAGTTTTACCCTAAAATATATTTATTTGACATATTTAGAACTAGCCCTGCAAAGCTGTCTCTTGTGGGGGAAATTCGCATTCTGTAAAGAATCTCTTTCCTATACTGGGTATCTCAGGAAAATCTGACACCTTTGATGAGGCATTCACATCTATTCTCTCGGAAGCCTGTTCCCTAAAGGCTTCATCTACATGAGAAGACTCTTGACTTCCATGACCCACCCCTTTACCTTAACTTAAGCTGATTTCCACTGTTCAGGCAGAGCTTAAACCTTTCAACCAATTTTCAATAAGGGAACATTGAACATTCTGACAAATTTCTTTTTGATACAAAAAAATTGTATTGAAATGTGGTAACGTGCATCTTTTATTTACAATGTGAACAGACCCATATAGACAGTATTCAAATAAAGAAACAAACACAAAAAAAACCCAGGTCCCAGGAAGTCTTCCTATGTGAACCTTATGTTATCTCCTGAATTTCTAATAGAATATATTTTTTACTTGTTTTTGTATTTTATATAAATGGAATACAGTTTATTTTTTATCCCCGCCTGACTGACTTTACCCAATGTACTACTGTGGAGTTCGTCAACACTGTAAAATGTAGTTGTGCATAATTCATTCCCTGTTTTGTACACTGTCCAATTCAGTGAACCCCAAAACGTATTTATTCATTTATTGATGAACATTTAGGTGTTGCTAGTACAGATTATCACAAAAGCGTTGGTATGAACATTTTTGTACATGTCTTTTTGTTTATGTATTCTTTCGGTCTGAATGTTCATGTCTCTCAAAAATTTACATGTTGAAATCCTAATACTCAAGATGGTGATATTGGGAAATGGGCATTTAGAAGGTGATTGAGTCATGGGGATGGAGCCCTCCTAGGTGAGATTGTTACCCTAACAAGAGAGGCCCCAGAGAGATCCTTCCCACTATGTGAAGGCACTGTGAGAAGGTGCGCCATCTGTGTACCAGAAAGCAGGCCGTCAATAGATACCAAAGTTGCTGGTGACTTGATCTTGGGCTTCTCAGATTCCAGAACTGTGAGAAATAAATTTCTGTTCTTTTAAGCCACTCAGTTTGTGTCATTTTGTTATAGCAACCAAAATGACCAAAATACATGTGTACTAATTTCTGTTATATACTACATTGGGTCATAGCATAAGCTTATCTTCAGCAATAGTAGACAAAAGTTTTCCAAAGTGGTTTTGCTGGCTTATATTTATACCAGAATCCATGAGGATTTCAGTATTCCAAATTTTGTGAGGCTTACATTTTCTTTTTAATGCAATTTTAGCCTTTATGGAAATGTGTAGTGATATGTCATTCTGATTTTCAAATTCATTTCCGTAATTACTACATTTTCACATGTATACTATCCATTTGAATATATTCTTTTGTAAAATATCTTTCAAGTCTTTTGTCCAATTTTCTACTGGGTTGTCCATTTATTAATTAATAGATATTTGTTAGGTATTCTGGATATGAGTTATCAGTTGAATATATAAATTATAAGTATCTTTTATCATTTCCTAGTCTTTGGGTTGACTTTTCATTCTCTTAATCGTGTCATTTATGTACAGTTTATTAATATTTTAAATTCCATTTTAGTATTTTTTTTGCATCATCTTGATGAAATCTTTACCTACTCTGAAGTCACAAAGTAGTTTTCCTCTATTATTTTCTAGAAACTTTACTGTTTAATTTTCGCTTTTGTACCTACAATCCATCTGGGCCAGTAGTGGTTCAGATGATTTTTCCCAATGTATATTGAAATAATCCAGGACCTTTTTTTTTAAAAAAAAAAAGATTAACAAAATAGATCAGTAACCAGATTAATAAAAAAAGAAAAGAGAGAAGAATCAAATACATGGAATAAAAAATGATAAAGAGGATATCACCACAAATTCCACAGAATTATAAACAACCATCAGAGATTACTGCAAACAACTCTATGTACATAAACCAGTAAACCTGGAAGAAATGGATAAATTCCTGGA
>NW_016107698.1:117441-157270 GCF_001604975.1 Cebus imitator
ACACACACACACACACACACACACACACACATACATACACATATATATATGTGTGTGTGTGTATATATATATATATATATACATTTTAAATATTGCCTCACTTTTATTTAGTTAACCTGTTATACATTCTGTCACTGTTCTTTTATGCCAGCTCTAGAAATTATAACGCTATGCTTGTCTTTTTATAACCTAATACAGAATATGCTTTAATAATTTTCCCAATAATGCTAGAATTTTAGAACTTTTAAGTTTCATTTATTCCATTCCAGTTCTTTGTGGCTGCTTAACACACTTTTGGTGTCCCTTTTCTCTATTGAGAACTTTCTCCTTCGGATATCCAGAAGCTTAGACTGAAGCACAATCATCCTACACACAAGATTGCCCATTTCCCTGCAGAGAAATAAATAGCTGGTAATTATCAGCTTATTTTGAAAAGTTATACTCTTTCTAGAGATTAGTTAATATAATAATCTTCCTTGCTTTTAGAAATCCCTGAAACCTTTTAAAATATAAATTTTTAATTTACATAGCTTTCTTTAGTTATGGCAGTAAGAGTTGACCTCAATGTGCTCTATTGCATCTGACTGGGAGGTGAAGGTCTTTTTTTATGTTGTTTTAACACCATAAAACAAGCCAGTCAATATCTCTTATCAGTGTTTCCAATTTTATTCTCTATTATTTATATTCTAGGCCAATGAAGATTACTATAGACGTACACAAAGGTTATAAGCTGGGATTTGATTATTAATATCTTTAGGGTGAATATTGTAAAGAACAATAGTTGCTTTAAAATTTCCACACTATCTATATAACTGCTTTTAAAGAAAATTACTTTTCCTATTACTTAACAAATCTACTTCAGTAAGTGTAAGAGTGCACAATGCATTTAATTTTACACATTAGAAAATTGCATTTGAGAAATCAATTCAAAATGGCTAAAGCATAGCAGTGCTATTTGACCTGAAAATTGTTAAACAGACTCCAGTAATCAGTAATGAAAACTATAAACTATCAAACAAAGTGAATGGGAAAACTAGTTTATTTTTGTTATCATTCTACTTCAGAGTTTAAAACAAGGATTAATCATAATCAAATTTCATTTTTAGAGACATTATTTTAGATCACTTTGGGTACTTGTGTTCCAGACAGGTCAAGCATCCCTGCATATGGCTCTATTGGGGAAAAACTTGGAATTAGTAGAAAATAAAGCTTTGAGGAGTATAAACAATGTGATGTGTATAATATGTGGGGATGTCACTTTCTTTTCTTGCCACAACAGGGACTATAGTCTTCCAGCCTGTTAGGAAAAGATTTATATTGCTTTTTTCCCTATTGCAAAAGTAAAACTTAATTTAAAAGTAATAACAAAATAATGGTGTTAAAGGAACTAAATAAAAGGAAACAAGGAATTATTATTGCTCAATATGACTCCTTCCTCAGATTCCAATGTCTGTTGGAAAGATATATTGTGGTATAAAATTAAATTTGAGGTCCCAAGCTTTTCTCAACTAGGTATATATTTTTAAAATTTTAAGATATTAGGATCCTAGGATTAAATCAGAAAATCTGTTTGTGTCTGCATGGGATGTGACTGTGTGTTGAGGAGATTTTGCCAAGTTTGACTTCTCTCTTTGTGGAAAAATTTGGGAATTTGCCCTAGGCAAGGCATCTTTACTTGTAAGTAGATGTAGAAGTCCTGTGAGATGCTGCATTCTGGCACAGAGAGACACACTTCATCCTGCACTTCTGAAATAGTCTCCCAAGATGTACTGAGAAGCACTGACAGCTCTGGTAGGAGGGCTTCCTTGTACCCCGCATTCTTGCCAAAACTCAAACGGCCAGACATTACTTTCAGAATCTACTTTTCTCACAGTTAATTTTTCTATGATGGTTTTTGACTTAGGGAATTTCAAATGCCTGGAATAGAAGTGAAATTCACTACTCAAGGCTTAAACGTTTATCCTTGAGTGCTGCAATGCTCTAATATTATGAAAATGATGATGTGGTTTTTACCCAGTGCTTATCATGTACCAAGATATGTATCATGTACTTTATTTATTCCATCCCATTAACTCTTTATTATCAGCGCTATCTGTAGGATTTAAATTAAGATTAGGTTCAACTACAAGAAGTACAAAACACAGGGCAACAATGGCTTAAACAAGTAGAATTTTTTCGCTCACTTATGTTTCCTATGGTAGACAGTTGTAGTAATCATTAGTGGTCCTCCTTGATATTTCTGATTTCTCTCATTCCAGATATAGTGTAGGATTATACTTCTCCATATTCTTGATGTTAGACATAGCCATATGATTTGTCTGAACCAATAAAATAATGAGTGGAAATAATGTGTCTCCTTTGGGAAGAAGCTTTGATGAACTAATGCGCAGTACACTCTCTTCCCCTTCTCTCACCTCTGATGATGCTGCTCTAATGTGGTAAAGGCTTGATCAGCCTTGACTCCTGATGAAAGCTTTCTTAAATCCCATGTGGTTCCTGATTCAGATCAACGTGGAGCAGAGCCTCGTCCTTTCTTAAAATGGAAAGTAGCACGAGCAGAAAATAAATCTTTTTTATTTAAAGTCACTGGGCGTGCCTCTATGATAGAGACGCCGGGGGCTGGGATGATGTTTCATAATGTTAGGGACCTAGGGTCTGCATATCTCATTGCTTTAGTGGGTGTGACTTCTAGTCCCAGGAACACCTCGTGGTCTAAGTTGGCGCTTTAGTGGAAAAGTTCTGCATTCCACCCAGTAGAAGTAGGGAAGAGATTAAGAAGAGTATTCTCTTTGCTCTTTAGGGATGCTTCTGGAAAATTTCATGCATCACTTCCACTTACATCTCATTTGCTATAACTTTCTCACTTGACCACATCTAGAGACAGAGGAGTCTGAGAGATTCTTTTCCCCCAGAACTGACCATACATTCAGCTAAATATTAGGTTTGTTACTTTAAGAGAGCGAAATAACTTACATTGAGAGAAAACTAGCTGTCTCTACAAAGGCAGTTCCTACAATTATCCTCATTTTGTAAATGAGAAATGGAGGCATTAATTTGGTTAAGATTATACAGCTAATAATTGGTGGTGTATAATTAAGGACACAAGCAATGTGACTATAAAGCTTTTTGTTAACTATAATTTTACACATCTTTTATTCACCTGTAGAAAATAATTTTTTAATTTAATATTGCAAGAAAAAAGTTCTACAGAGTTTGTTTGACATTTCTTTTCTCTCTCCTTACCTTCAGACTGGTAGTTAAGATGTGTCTGCAGCTGCCAGTCCTGATACTAACCAGGCACGTTTTTGAAATTCACATGTTAGGAGCAGAAGCTCTGTCAGGTCAATCTGTCTTCCTCCTTGGTTACATCAACTTTGAAATGCTAGTTCCAGTGCCAGCCTGTAAGCGATGGTTAGGCTTCATGGTTAAGGAAGAATATAAGCATAAAACACAGTTTTGAATCTTAGAGATATTTTAAAAACTATTTAAATAACTCCATTTCAGAAATATATTTTAAATAAAAATTTAACTTGGCTAACAAGACTTTAATATCTTTTAACCAGTTTTAATAGAGTGTGGCTCATACTCATAAATTTTTATAGCTATCTCCTAATATTTCTTACATTAATTCAATTCCTTTCCTATTTATGTGCTATATTTATCAGCGTTTTCCAAATGTAGCAAAAAAAAAAAAAAAACTTTTTCTCACTATTCAGCAAATAATTAGGAAGACTTTAGTGAAAGATTTTATTAGTCACATTAAAATGTACTAAATGATTTTTCTAATTGGCATTTAAATTATTCTGGCTATAGTTCATTTCCTGAACTGAGAATTCTATTATTGGGTTTAAAATTTGACTATGTTTTATATATTTAAATATAAAATTGTAAAAATCAGTTTCACCATGTAAATACAGCTCATTTCTTACTGCAGAGCTCGTCTTTATAATATTGTAGTATATAAAATAATGGGTAGATTATGGAAAGAAGACAGGAAAATATATGCAGAGAGAAACACTGCTATTTTTCTTAGCTTCTGAAAAGTGTCTGAGGCTATGTCAAGTAATTATTTTCACTAATATGATAATATTTTGATTCTAAGAGTCATATGGAAGTTGGTAGAAATTTTGCACCTTTTATATCGTGCCCTTGATGACCCTCTCTCCACTAGCAGAACATGAAACTGTTAATTAAATAGTCATGACTATACAGTGTAAGTTGATTTATGACATTAGAAGGCACACGAATTCCTTAGGTCAGCCAATTGCAAAGTAGCTTTCTTTAATCTTCATTTACAGAAATGTTGCTGCAGCTTGGGCTAATATTTATGGCATACTGCCTGATGCAGCAGCCATTGCAGGCCCTTTGGTGGCAGGAGTATTGAGCTGGCAGTCTAGAATTCCAAAGCAGATATAAATGGGAAAGGCATTTGGGAAGTGGCAATGAACCAAAGAGCTGTCATATTGAGGTTTCTTCTCTGAGTACAGTTCAGTGATTGCTCTGATACTGGGAAGTGGAAAGTGTTTCAAGAAACATAAGGAGTTTGTGATTCATTTTAATGTTTGTTGAATAGTTCTAATGAATATCCCCAGAGTCATATTATTGATGTATGGTGTTTAAATCAAAATTCTCTTTTTAAAATAATTTAAACATTTATTTTCGATTTGGAGTACATATGCAAATTTGTGACATAGATATATTGCTGATGCTGAGGTTTGGGGTAAAAATGATCCAGTCACCTTAGTAGTGAACATAGTACCCAATAAATAGGTGGGTACTACTTAAGATTAGGTTCAACTACAAGGTTCAGCTACTTATTGGGTATTATTTTCACTAGAAGGACCCAACTTGTAGTGAATACAGAGGGGAACAAGTCAATCCTTGATACCCTGTCTTTCTCCCTCCTCTAGTAGTCCCAGTGTTTATTGTTTAATCTTTATGTCCACATGTTCTCAATGCTTAGCTCCCACTTATACATGAGAACATGAGTAAGCCAAAATTCTAATCTTTGAATTCAAACTAACTGGCTAATTTGCATCAAGCATCAATATAATTTGATAAAGGGTAATACATCTTTGAAATAATCACATAAAAAAAGTGAACCAATTTTTCATTTGATAATTTGCAGCGAGGTACCCAAACTAGAAGAAGCAAAGCTCTGTTTAACCTTTCTTTTTTCTACTATGTCATCTTATTTTATGCAATCATCACAAAACACTATTTGGAAAGTAGGTTTACAAGAGATAATATTCTTTCTTTCCGCCAATATGGAAACTGCATCTTAGATTATGTGGCAATGCGAGGGTTCAAATACAGGACCTTAAATTTCTAAATTATAAGAGCATGATCTCCAAAATTTGTGATGGTGACGCAAGGGTGTGCAAACAACATTGTGAAAGCAAGAAAACCATGAACATGTTTTTACATTTCCTCCTTTCTGATCTGTGTCCCTCTCCTTTCTTTTACTGCTTTCATTCACTCTTTTCTTCCTTGTAATTTAAGCTCATGCCCTATAAAAAATTTAGATTCTGAGGAGTTAAATAATCTGAACAATTATTGTTTGTATTAAATTTGTATTGGATTGTATGTTCAACTTCTATAATTATCTTCATTTTAAGAGTGTCCTAGACTTCACGTTGTATTAATTCAAATGTATGAATGATAAAAGTGAGAATTGCATATTTTGTAATTAATATACTTTGCATCATTTTGTTTTGTTTCATTTCAAGATATTTCCACTAGCATACTTACTTGCTCTAGCATCTCTTTTCTTAAGTAAATGATCCTGCTTTCATATCCAGTCTCTCTCTACAGTCATCATTCCTTCAGAATAAAACTTCTTAAAAGAATTTTTGTACTTTCTGTGTCTACTTAGTCTCCTGGTCTCTCCTTAGCCCACTGCACTCTGATTTCTACCGTGTCATACTACTGAGACTCTTCTTGTCAAGGCCAACAGGGACATTCATGCTGCTAAATCCAGGGTCACTTATGTATCTGACCTCTGCCCCTATCAGCATTTGACTTAATTAACGAGCTCCTCCTTGAAATAATTTCTTCTCATCTTGTCTTTCATGATCTAGACTTTTTTTCCCAGGCTCTGATTTGTCTTGCCTGTTTAACCTTTATTCTGTGATCTCATCTCCTTTTCATATACATTATATGAAAATCTTAAGAGATTTAGTACATATAATCCCTCAAGTTTGACAATCTCTCGTTAGGTAGACAAATTTATTTCTATATCTTTCAATATCTTTCTATGTACCTATAATTCCCAAATATGTATTTCTATTTATAATATTTTCCTGATCATTATATTCATCTGCAACTCCCTACTGGACATTTCCACATGAAGGTCTTATAGGAACCTGAGAATAACCATAGCCAAATAAAACTCTTAATGCCTACTTCCTTATGCTAATCTGCTATCTTTATTCTTTCCTTGACCAAAAAATGGCCCCTTAATTTGTCTATTAGCTCTAGCAAATAATTTAAATGCTTATCTCAGTTTCTCTCTTCAGCCTGTTCCCATATCAAAACAAATAAGTTTGCCTCTATCTTCAAAACATACTCTCCTGCTTTTTCCGTTAATGTTTCTACTTTGATCTGTTATTTCAAGCCATAATTCTATTTTATGTCAACTAAAATAATCCAGCTAGTGCTCGACTTACAACCATGATTGGTTCCGACAGACCGGTCATAACATGATTTGGTCGTAAGTTGAGTAGGCTATGTGTACAGTACTGTGAAATGATGTTATAAAAATCTTTAAGTCATATTTTATTATAATTTTCTTTCATTATTGTTATATATCATAATTTTCTTTGCTTATTTTATGCCATTTGTATCATCTCTACACCATTTTGTTTCTTATTTTTACATTCATCAGGTTTAAGTAAAACACTGAATTACCAGTACAACTGGTTTAATATTTGCAAAACACAAAATTGCAAAATACAGGTGCATACAAAAATATAAAATACAGGTATAAAAAATACCATAGGAAACATTTTCCCAATTGCAAAACATATCAAAATCTATAAACATGTACGAAACATTTTATTGGCCACTGGTGCTTGGCTGTGGATCGTTGATGTCGTCATCTGAGGCAGCAGTTGGGGTTACCGGAGTTGGTTTTTTCGTAAACATGGTGAGCTTTGTCTGAATTGTATGTTTCTTTTTTTCTTCATAAATTTCACGATACGGACGAAACACATCGTGCGCCATCCGTTCAATCCTTGCAAATCGTTCAGTGTTTGTGTCCATTGCTTCGAAATGTATAAGAAGTTTATTGGGAGGGGTTTGATGAAAAATACCCAAGACACAAAACACAAATTGCTGTACCGAGTCTGGGATAACAGTTGAAACAGTGCATGCGGAGATGGTAGTGCTGCTGGAAGCTGGTCCGCACTGCCGTACGCCCAGCTGGGCAACGTTTGCGCTGCCAGACGCAGAGCAGTCGTGGCTAGCGATTATGGTTGTAAAGTCGAATAGTCGTAAGTTGCATAGGTCGTAAGTTGATCAATACCTGTAGTTCTCTTTGGTCTTCTTGCTTCTACACTTTAACTCATATAATGTACTCTTCACACACCACTCTTCACACAGTAACCTGAGTGACTTTTTTTTTTTTTTTTTTTTTTTTTTTTTTTTTTTTTTTTTAAACAGAGTCTCACTCTGTCGCCCAGGCTGGAGTGCAATGGTATGATTTTGGCTCACCACAACCTCTGCCTCCCAGGTTCAAGCTATTCTCCTGCCTCAGCCTCCTGAGTAGCTAGGATTACATGTTCCTGCCACCACACCTGGCTAATTTTTGTAGTTTTAGTAGAGACAGGGTTTTATCATGTTGGTCAGGCTGGTCTTGAACTCCTGGCCTTGTGATCTGCCTGCCTCAGCCTCCCAAAGTGCTGGGATTACAGGCTTGAACCACTGTGCCTGGCCCAACTTTTTAATAATTAATCCACTTTTCCAAAGCTGGCTAAAGAGAATACTGGAGAGAAAATATAAATTTCTTTTATTTAACTTTCTGGAAAATCAAGTCATTTAGGCATCTCTCCCTACCCTCTTCTGCAGTCAAATACCATGGTTTTTTTTACTAGACATTGCTATTTTGCCAGAGCAATGGCATTTGACATCCTTAATCATTCCTTCTTAAATTCCCTGGCACTTCCTGCCTGCCACAATTGTAGGCAATCCAATTACCAGAGAAATCCCTGAAGCTGAGTCACAGGTATTGATAGTTGGAAGTTGGATAAATCCAAGTGAAATGGTAGGTGCTGAGAGGGTGTGGTTGGGTATCAACAATGTCCGCCACAACTGCTGTATCTTCAGGTTGGTCCTTTTCAATGAACTCAACCAACTGTCCAACATCTTACATATCTAACAGATACATTAAACTAGCACCCTAATAACAAAACAGCTGATTTCTATTTCTCCAAACCTGTTCGCCCCTAAAATTCCCCCATTTCTATAGTTTGAAATTCCATTCTTCAAGTTGCTCAGTTATAAACTTGAATTCATCTTTAATAATCTGTTTTCTTTCTTTCTCTCATACTGTGCTTCTAGATTGTCAGCTCACCAAGACTTTCTCAACACTTCCACTGTCACCATGCTTTCTCACATGGATTATCACATTTGCCTTCTAGCAGGTCTTCTCCTGTTTCCATTCTTGCAGTTGTCCTTCCAATCTTTTATGTATATACCAACCAAAGTGATATTTTACATTTAGAGCATACTATGCCAAATTTTCTGATTATGACCTGTAAGGTTCTAAATAATTTTACCCCCAGTCGCCAGTCTGACCTCTTATTTGACCACACTCTGTTTTGCTCACTTCACTACAGCCACACTGGCCTCCTAGCATTTCCTTCAACATATCAACTGTGTTCTCAGTGTTAACATTGTTGTTCATTCCTTTTGTATTACTTTACACCAGGTGGACTGTACACTCGGCTTGGTCAATTTCATATTATCAGAGAGTCTTACTAAAGTTGCACCCCGTTCATTATCATTTTTTCTCTTCTTGACCTGATAGCCTCTTCAATGCGTTTATCACCACTTGATATGTTTAATATATATATGAAAAAAAAATTATGTATGAAATATATACATATATATAAAATTTAGGTCTATTTATATCTGCCTATGTCTATATCTCTAACCCTGTATCTATGTGTACATCTATATTTATGTCTCTACCTATGTCTATACCTATGTCTATGACTATCTCTATATCTATGAGAACAAGAGAGGCTTTGTCTGTTTTGTTCATTGCTGCCTTCCTAGACCTAGAAAAATTCCTGGCACTGGTGAATTCTGAAACAGAAACAAAACCATGTTAGGACAAAAGGAACTATTTTCTAATACTGCAAATAATGGATTTGGCATTTGTGGCTTTTCTAGAGAATTTATCCTGATGTTAAATTAGAATGCATGAGTGGAAGCTATATAAAGAAAATATACAAGTAATTCACACATCAAATTATGTCTTCTATGGTATATCTCTATAGCTTAGGTATCCATAGAAGAAAATTAATTACTAAAACAGGTTGATATGGTTTGGCTCTGGGCGTCCACCCAAATCTCATCTTGAATTGTACTCCCATAATTCCTGCAGGTTGTGGGAAGGACCCAGTGGAAGATAATTTGAATCATGGGGGCAGTTTCCCCCATACTGTTCTCCTGGTCGTAAATAAGTCTCATGATAACTGATGGTTTTATCAGGAGTTTCCGTTTTTGCATCTTCCTCATGTTCTCTTGCTACCACCCTGTAAGAAGTGTCTTTTGCCTCCCGCTACGATTCTGAGGCCTCCCCAGCCATGTGGAACTGTAAGTTCAGTTAAACCTCGTTTTCTTCCCAGTCTCAGATATGTCTTTATCAGCAATGTGAAAACAGACTAATACAGAGGTTTTAAAATTTGGCCTTTTATTTAATAATTTATAAATAAGAAAAAATTCATTTGAAAGAAAAGGAGAGTAGAATATTTTTATTTTTTAATTAAAATATTATAACATATATAACATTACATTGGAATATACTGGAAATATTGGGAGATGTGTGGAAGATCCTACCACAATAATTAATACTTAATATCTGCTTAGAAAAATAATAGTAAACTTATTAAAAGAAGAAAGCATGCTGCTTAGTCAGCTTTCACAAAAATATAGCAGGTGTTATGTATGTATTGTAATTTCACAATTTTCTGGAATGTAAGAGAATAGAAAACCAGAAAGAAAAAAATACAAGAAAAATTCAATGGCCAGAATCACTGTAATTTGTCCTATTTCATCATATTTCTCTTTGCATTTTAGCCTAGTGAGTCTTGATAGAAGAAGGAGTCCTAGAAGAGTTTTCCTGGGTATTTGAATGAGGTCAGATTATCATTCTTTAAAAAATTAATTACTGGCATTTTATTAGGTACTAGTGACATAAAGAACAGTGTGAGAAATTACTTGTCTTCCCATCTATTGAAGACTGCAAAAAGTAATGGTAATAGTACAGCATAATAAACACTATAGAGTTGAGGATTGAGTGTTTCTAAACAGGGGAGGATACCATACCTGTTGGTATGTTGGAAAAGGCCTTCCAGAAGATGTGACCTTTGAACTGAGTGTTGGAAGACAAATATCAGTCAGCTCTGTGAAGAGGAGGGCAGGGTCAGAGTTTCTGGAAGATACAAAAGGTTTTGTGAAGTTACAAACACATTAACGTGCAAGGCTCATTCAGGAAATTGCACATTTTATTTATACTGAAGCCAAAAATAAATATGGTGGGGGGAGCAAGAAAATCACTGATATGATCACGAATGGCTTTTTTTTTTTTTTTATCTGAGTAGGTGTCTAAATTTATACTAAAATTATGAGGATTTAAAAAGAAAAGTGATATATCTGCTCTTGCAGGAGCAGTTTGGAGGCTAGATTAGAAGAGATGGCATACTAGAGGAAAGCCAGGAAAAAATGTGTGATTGATGGTGGTACTAATGAATATCAAAGCTATGGCGTTCTTACTGAAATGTTGAGGTGGGTAATTTACACATATTTCAGAAAGATGGAATATTCAAGATGTACACTAGTTGGATGTGAGAGTTGGTAATAAGTAGGCATCTAGGATAATTTTTAGGCTACTGACTTGTATGACTTTTGAATAGTACTACCATCTACTGTGACAAGGGATTTCAGATGTGGAGAGACTGGGGAGTGAGAGAGGGAAGGGAATGATAAAATGATAAGCTTAATGGTGGGAATGTTCAGTTAAATGTACCACAGAGCATTTAAGTGAAAATTCAATGAGCAGTTAGTTATCTATTTCTGGAGCTCTTTGGAAATGAAGGTGCTGGGTAAATGTAAATTTGCATGTCATCAGAAAGTTATTGAATGTGTAGGCCTGGATTTAAAGAAGTTTACTGTGATAAGGTATGTACCCCTAACATTTAATGATGATTACAGGAAGATTAACTCACAAAGAAGACTGATAATTAGCAGAAGTCAGATACAGTACTACCAGGAGGGAATGCAGAGAAAGTTAAATGTGCATGCATATAAATGCATTTGTTTTTTGGCCTGTGATTTTATATTAGTCAGAATTCTCCAGAGAAGCAGACTAATAGATTATACATTATATATATAATAGAAATTATCAAAGGTGGTTGTAGAGGCCAAGAACTATCACTGTCTACCATCTGCAACTTGCAGAAACATGAAGACTTGGTGTAATTCAGTGGGTATCTGAAAACCTGAAAATAGGGCTTGTTGGTGGTATCAGTCCTGGTCTGAGTCCAGGAATATGTATGTCTGGGGAGAGAAGAAAATATGGATAGTCTCAGCTCAAGCAGAGAGAGTGAATTCACCCTTCCTCTGCCTTTACATTCTATTTGGACCTTCGATGGATTGGCCCACCCACATTAGTGAAGCCTGAAAATGGTTCTACTTTACTTAGTCTACTGATTCAAATGCCAATCTCTTTCAAAAACGTTCTCATAGACATATCTAAAAATAATATTTTACCAGCTGGACATCCCTTAGCCTAATCAAGCTGACATATAAAGTTTATCATTATAGATTTGCTTTAGCTAATGCTTTTTATAATGTCAAAAAGATTTTGAGGTTTTAATAAAATGATTATGGGCAATATAAGAGTTATTTTCTTAGAATAGTGATTTTTAACAGTTGAGGTGTTTGATAATCTGATAATAGATGTGAAGTTTCCACCCACAAAAATATCTACATATTGAATTGTATCTGTCAGAGTTATTGGTTCATTGATTTGGAGAATACATTCATTTTCATCTTTAGTCCAGAAAATAATCTATATTCCTGTGGAATAGGCAGCAGTATATATTTATGGTCTTGTTTAAGGGCTATGTTAACTTTTTTTGTTCTCTGTCATAATACAGTCCCCAAAAAAAACTGGGCTGTCTGGACATTCCTCAGAATATCATGTTGGGACCAGATGAAAAGAAGTGACAAGAATATTGGAGCATATGTGCTTCAGCAGGTGTGAGATAAAGCCTATGAAAATTCATGGGCCTGACACTTCAGTGAAATTTTTAGGGATCCAGTGATCTGAAGCATGCTGAGACATCCCTTCCAATGTAAAGCCTAAATGATTGCATCTCACACCTCCCACTATGAAGAAGGAAGTACAATGACTGGTAGGTCATTTTGGGCTCTGGAGGCAGCATAATCTTATATTTGGAAATTCTTTGGCCAATTTACTGAGTGGCAAGAAAAGCCACAGACTTTGAGTGAGGCTAATAGAATAAAGGAGTCTGAAGTTGGTCTAAGTTGTGGTGCAAACAGTCCTGACACTGCGCTATACTCTCCACCAGACCTTGTGCTATTAGTAGTAACTGTGGTGGGAAAAAATGCCATATGAAGTTTATGTCAAACGCCGCTTGGAAAATTACAACAAGGACCTTTAGACTTCTGGAGCACTGCTGTGCCATCTACAGAAGTATGTTCTATGCTAGTCAAACAGTGCCAAGCATCCTGCTGGGCTTAGGTATATGTGGCACACTTTGATATCAAATGACAAAGTTGCCAAAACTTTTCATCATGAGCTGGGTTATCTCAGATTAATCAGTTCACAAAGTTAAAAGCTGAGGGACAGGTGTGCAGAACAAGTTGATAAGATGGAAGTGGTATTTTTGTGATGGGGCATGAGGAGGGTCAGGGGGCACAGGTAAGTTATGTGAAAAAGTGACTCAACCCCTCATGTCATTCACCAGTGTTAGGTACACCACTCTTTCACGGCATACTAAGGTTCTTAAGACCAGGTGTTGGAGAAAGAAAGAGTCCAAGCTTAACTGAAATACAAGTTGGCTTGATATATGAATGTGCACTGAAAATGGACTACTGCTAAGTTATAGCCTTACTCAGGTATAGTGCTGAAAGATAGTGATGAGGAAACTGAAGAACATACTAAATGAAGTAAATAAGAATAAATTCTGGAAACCTAACCATAAATCATGGTGATTATAGCCAATAATAATGTATTTTCTACTTGAACTTCACTAAGAGTATAGATCTTAAATGTTCTTATGGCACACACACACACAGACACAAAATGGTAATTACGTGAAGTGATAGATATATTAATTAGCTTGATTGTAGTATTTTGAAATATATACACATATCAAAATATCACATTGTACACCTCAAACATTTAAAACTTTTATTTGTTAATTATACCTTGATAAGGCTGGAGAATAGAGAACTGGAAGAAGAAAGATTGAAAGAAGTCTGAGGAAGAGGCATGCAGATGGGCTGCGGGAATAGGCACAGAGTGTCCATATAAGCAGAAACCATCCATCACAAAACAGGCCTTAGAAACTTAATAAGGCATATGACTAAACTAGCTGATATTAGTCAGACACTTATGCAGCCACCCCTGGTGCTAGAATAATGGGCTTATGGTCAGAGAAACCATGGTGGTAGAGATGGAGCCTATGTGTGGAACCGAGGTCATGGCCTCCCACTCACTAAGTCTGATCAAGTCACTGCAGCTATTGCACAACCTCACAGATATACAAATAATATACTGTAGAATCCCAAGCTTATTCCCTCATAAGAACCATCCTTCAAAGAGGTCAACTAGCCAGCTTGCAAACTGGTGATAAGTTGATTCCCTTGTCACCAGTGATTTCTGAGACTCATGGAGTCTCAGAAAGCACCCTTCAGTAAGGGCTTTCAGAATATTTGTTCTACAGTTACAGCGCCCACCTGATGGGATGACTGAATGTTTTTTTAAAAGCAGAACTAATGAGATATTTGGAGAAGATACCGTGCAGGAATGAAACATCATCCTGTAGAGTATAGAATACCCCTTAAATAAAAAATTATATAATGCTGTGTCACTAGTAGGTAGATTACACTGGGCCATGAACCAAGGGGTTGAATTATGAATGGCTATACTATTCATGATACACTTGGGGAGATTTGTGCATTATCGCCTCACAACTCCAGGATTTAAAGTTGATTCTCAGAAGAGGTACCCTCTAATAGAAGTTCACAAGTGGATTCCCATTAAGTTTAATTCTATAGACGTGACTCAGTTATTCCAAGTTTCTTATGGCAGACTAGCAGGAAGTTAAGGAATCACTCTTATAGGACAGGTATTGATCCTATAATCAGAAGTTGGTAGGCTACTGGGACATAATGGGAGAAAAAAACATTTGAAGCATTTTTGAGGTCCAGAATATTCCTAATAGGTAGTAGTAGAAAATGAAGAGAGAGATGGTGAATATAGGTTGGTTGATGTTACGATGTATTATCTGGATTCAGGCTTCATTCCCAGGCTGCTGAAAATATTGTGTCACTCTCAGAGGATTGGCTGAGGGAAACTGCTTCATGAAAGTTCTGCCCTTTTCCTAGAGACAGCTGAAATCCAATGGCTAGTTGAAGCGGAGGTGCAAAGAATCAGATCTCTCCCATCAATTTGGGACAACTCCAAAACTTCCTACTTCTCTACTTTCTCACTCCTTCCTATGTGTTTTTCTCCGGTAAATTCCCCAATACATTTCTGCACTCAAATCCTCTTTCAGAATGTTTCTTGGGGAATCTTATGTAAGACATCACAGAAAGACTAAATGGCTTTATTAGATTTCATTTATATACAATAAATTGCATATATTTCAACTACAAAATTTAAGTTCTGACATAGGTATACATCCATGTAACTATTATTACAACAACATATTATACCTATCCATTCACCCCCAAAAGATTGTTCATGCCTCTTTGTAGTTCCTCCCTGATGCTCCACTCACCAAACTGATTTGCATTCTGTCACAGCATTACTTTGTACTTCTCAAAATTTTATGTACATTGAATCACACAGTATACAATCTTTTTTGGTCTGGCTTCTTTCACTTAGCGTACTTACTTTGAGATTGATCCTACAATGTTGCACATATCAATAAATGCATTTCTTTTATTACTGAGCATCAGTAATCAGTGGAATAAAGAAGATCCACTCTCACCAATGTGTGATTAGATGAAGGGTATCATCTAATTCTTTATGGGCCTGCATAGAACAAAAAGCAGAGAAAGGGCAAATCCATTCTTTCTTCTGGAACTGAGACATCCATCCTCTACTGTCCTTGAACAACAGAAATCCAGGTTCTCAGGTCTTTGACTTTTGGACCTTACACCAACAATCCCCTATGTTCTCAGGCTTTGGACCCAGACTGAATTACACCATGGGCATGTCTGATTCTCCAGCTTGCAGGTGATAGACTGTGGGACATTTTGGCCTTCATGATTGCATGAGCCAATTCCTGTAACACATCCCTTCTTATATATTTATGTATGTGCTGTTGATTCTGTTTTTCTGGAGAATTCTGAGCAATACCAAGAGAATATGAATAGCCTTTTACACAGAGGTGACCAAAAGATGAAGACAGTAAAGGCAACTGCAATGTAGTGCAAGAAGAGTTCAGAGTTTGTTGCAGTGGGGTTTATTCCAATTCTGGCACTTGTTAATGGGTAGGCTCAGGCAATCATTTTGGGACATAATGGGGGAAGAAAACATTTGAAGCATTTTTAAGGCTCGGAGGAATCCTAATAGACAGTAGTAGAAAATGAGGAGAGAGATGATGAATATAGTTTGGTGGATGTTACAATGTATTATCCAGATTCAGGCATGAATTCCCAGGCTGCTGAAAATATTGTATACAGATATTTCACAGATAATTCATTTTACACTGTTGAACCTTATTTTCTTCTCTGTAAAAAAAAAAAAAAAAAAAAGAACCAGGATAAGTCATTTTTAGGATTTAAGATTATAATCTATGTGAGATATGTCTATATCTTTCTCTATACATATCTGTCTGTCTGTCTGTGTGTCTGTCTGTCTATCATATACATATTTCCCCTAGTAGCAATGGGTCAGTGCTCCCTAAGTCAGTGCTCATTGACAGTTTACAGAATATAACTGTAGTCATTAATGAGAATTGACTGTTATTTTTTGGTAAAATGTTCAAATATTTTTCCCATTTTAAAAAGTTTTAAAATGTTTTAAGAGTTATTTATGTGTTCTAAATGCATGTCCTTTGTCAGATATATTCTTTGCAAATGCTTTCCCCTAGATTGCGTCTCATTTTTTTATTCTCTTAACAGTGTGTTTGTGTGTGTGTGTGTGTGTGTATGTGTGTGTGTGTGTGTATTTAAAGAACAGAACACTTTAATTTTGATGAAGTCTAATTAATTTTTTTAATTGATTGGTCTTTTGGTGTTGTATCTTATAAATTATTGCCAAGACAAAGTTAAAGATTTTCCCCCCTAGATTTCCTTCCATAAATTTTATAGTGTATGCTTTCTATTTAGGTCTATTACATATTTTGAATTAATTTTCGTCTGTCATGCAGAGTATGGGTTTATTTGTTGCTTGTGAATATCCAATTGTTCTAGCACTATGGTTGAAAGATTATTCTTTATCTACTTCTACATTCATTTTGGAATGAATTTATCCAATTAAAAAAAAAAGCTTGCTGGACTTTTGATTGGGAATGCATTGAACCCATAGGTGAATTTAGGGAGAATTTACTTTCTAACAATATTGAGTTTTTCACTGCATGAACACCATATATAACACTATGTATCTCTCTCTATTTAATTAAGTCTTCTCTAATTTACCTTAGGAATATTTTGCTATTTTCACATAAATTTATAATTTTTAAACATATCTTTTAAGATTTATCCTCAGTATTTTGTATTTTTGATGCTATGGTATTAAAATGGCATGCTCTTTAAAGTAGCATCTAATCACAAAGTTAATATATTGAGCATGTATTTTTTTTCCTCTGGCATGTTTAGGATGTATATTGGTTATAGGTTTTAGTTGACTTAATAAGTAAATACAAATAAGAATGTTAGCAAATTCTTGTGAGTTTAGAATGATAGAACAAATGATATGGTTTGGCTTTGTGCCCCCATCCAAATCTCATCTTTTAGTTCCCATAATTCCCTTGTGTTGTGAAAGGGACCTGGTGGGAGATGATTGAATCATGGGGGTGGGTAGTTCTTGTGATAGTGAATGAGTCTCACTAGATTTGATGGTTTTAACAATGAGAGTTTTTCTGCATAAGCTCTCTCTTTGCCTGCTGCCATCCACATAAGTTGTGACTTGCTCTTCCTTGCCTTCTGACATAATTGTGAGACTTCCCCGGCTATGGGGAACTTTAAGCCCAATTAAACCTCTATCTTTTGTGAATTGCTCAGCCTTGGTTATGTCTTTATTAACAGCATTTTTTGATTTTATACAGTGATAATTCCTGGACACTTAAAGTGCTTTTAGCCACTTTATTTCCTTCTCTTGAAATACTTATCATTTTAATCCTATCATTTTATTATGATAAGATGTCAGAATTGGCTCTAAATATGGTAACAAGTGGACATTCGAATTTTTGTTCCTTACTTTTAAATACTTAAATTTACATAAATTATCAATTTTAAGTGTTGGTTTTCCTTGGTATTAAGAAAGTATTTAGGTGTATATGTTTGTTTTTTGCATGAGTACTAGATTTTCTTTTAGAAATGTAGATGCAGAATTGTAATTTTAATTTACATTAAATGAAGAGCCTATCTTTTTCTTTCAACCTTCAAAATCTTAAGAAAGGTATTATATTTATTATGGACTATAAGGTCAAGTAGGAAGTGCCTGTTGACCTTAACTGGTGAAATTACATACTTTGCTTTCACTTTATGTATTAGTAAAAAAATACTGGGATTCAGAACAAATAAGTCTCTAAGTGTTCGCACATAGAAATAATTGATGAATCTTATGTTTCCTCCCATCTGCAAATTTGAGGTACTTGACTATCTTATTTTCTGAATCATTTCAGAATGGTGGTAACTTAGACACACACTTTCTAATGATATGGAAAATGGAGGCACTCATCTATCTAATCCATCTAAAATTCCGTAAGACAATGAAAATGAGTATTCTGTTACCTGAAGTATATCAATGATGGATACAATTCTCTGTTTGCCAAGGGTACTGTGAGGAGTCAATAGACACATGAAGACCATGGCTATGTTTTCTGAATGTCCTATTTATTCTTAGGATTGAGCTATTATTTTTTAATATCTAACACTGTAACCACAGGCTAATGCAACTGAAAAAAACTAAGTGGACCAGTTCCAGTATATTTCATTCAGCACGGCCATGTAGATAAATAATACTAATATTTGTTAGTCCAGTTAATATAATTATCTAATGATCAAATTAGCAAGGCAGCAATTTTGTACCACACTTGAGCCACATAAATTTGACCCTAGTCTAGCATATGTTGGGAGCTACCAGTAATGTGCTCATATTACAGTAATGCGGATATTCACTCTGGGCTGGAAATTCCAAATAAATTGCAATCTTTAGCAGTCAAGGAAAAGCATATTTGCACTTCTGCATGAGGGTCTATTTGATCATATGATTCAATAGATTATTTTCTTTGATTGTTTACTTTTCAATTACATTGAGAGTTTAGTAATTTAGGGTAACTGATGCATCAGGTGTACCTTATTTGAAGGGAGGATTATATCAAGGTCAATGATAATTACAGTGACAGTTGTTTCTGAATAAGCACTGAGAAAATTAAAAAGGAAGTATGTGCATCTAATTAGGGATAGTGGTTGATAGCATAATATCTTATTTCTGTCACAGTAATGATTCTTTTCTTTGGTCATATTAAATGCATGGGATTGGATAATGCAATAGTGTAATGTATAATTTTTTTAAAAATTAGGAAATGAATTCTACAGTAAAGCACATTTAATATGTACATTTACATGCATTACTGTATCATACTGATAAAGGACCATTAGAGTTTATTTATTTATTAACTTAACAAATTTATTTAATGTTGTCTCATACACTTGAGGCACTGGAGAGTTGGAGGTAGATAAAAGGGAAATCTTATTCTTTAGTTGTTTACACAATAAATATCACAAAGGTAGGTACCTTTTCCTTTTGGTTATCTACTGTATCTGCAGCATCTAGCATGGTGTCTGGCATATAGTAGTTGCTTGTTTAATTTTAAATGAATGTAAGCTACAGGTGAGTATAGTTTTACATATATTATCTTCCAATTATTTGGTTTTCTCATTTCATTTCTCTCATAGTGTGGGAAGAGGGAAGAATTGAGATTAAATAGAGAAACATCAGGATGAAATGCAGAGTATTTAGACAAGATAATCCAAATTTGGTGAAATAAAGATTGAGATTCCTTGGGGTACCTCTGGTTTTAGCATGTCAAACTAGTGCTGATATTTAGGCAATGATTATACTTTTCAGTGCCTTACTGGCATATACACTGTGATCCAAGTCACACATGGAATGTTGGGCAACTTTGTCTTTCTGGTCTGTGTATCATTCATTTCTGAACAATAATCACCACCTCCTTCTTTTTCACCCAAGACATATAGTTTGTATTTCTCTCTGACAGGTCAAAGTCACCACCCTGTCACTCTAACCAGATCTTTCTTGTACCCTAAATATATCCTTTTTCTCTGTAACTTGGAAATTCAGGCAGATAATATTATTTAATAAGGCTGCAGCATTTCACAGAAGCCTGGAAAGAAATTTAACCTTTGTGGTTATATTCTGGGGCTTCGTTGGGATGCTGTATGACATTACAATTAGAGCTTGATATATTCTGGGAATTTTAAGTAGCTCTATATTACTAATGAGCAGGAGTGAGGAGTATAATATGAACAAGTTGAAATAATTTTAATAATCCAGATTAAGATACCTGCTGGCACTCCTAAATTTCTAACTTGAAAAAAAAAAAAAAAAAAAAAAAGAATAGCCATAATACCATTAACCAAAACTAGGTAAAAAATGAAAAGTCTTTGTGATAGGGTGTCTTGAGTTCTCCAAAGCAGATTCTGAGTAAAACATTTAAGTGAAAGTGGTTTGTTGAGGAAGTATTGTCATAGGAGACTGACAAGGAATTGGGGGAAGCAAATAAGGAAGGTGAAAAAAAGCTCAGTGAGCATTCAGTCTCAGGTAAAGTTCCTAAATGAGATTTCTGGAATATGAAGCCTTAGAGATATCCTACCTCAAGTCAAGGCAACTAGGCTTCTCTTACACCCTTGCTCAGTCATTGGTAAAAAGCTGTGCAGGTGATTGAGGTGGTAATCTCCGAGGAAGGTCTTATTCTTTTACCTTTGGATAGCATGGCTCAAGGATCTGCAAATCCTGGCCATTGAAAGCCCACCTTTGTGTGAGTGCTGCACAGAAACTGTGAAGGAGAATTGGTTAGAAATATTGAAAGGAGATCAGGTGTAGTACTGAGATTGTTTGAAGTAGTGAATGACAGGTTTATTTTGAGAATACCATGGGAAATCCAAGTTAACATATTCGATAGATATTTGTAGGTTTGAAGGTCAGGAGGTTGCAAAGGCACAGATATTTAGAACTGAGTCATCATCATGGATTTGATGCCATGAACAAGGAAGGTGTTAAGATTAAAAAAAAAGTTTAAAGTAGTAGTCGTGGAACAGATGACATTCAAGACATGAACAGAAAATATTGAACCTATTAAGGAGAAGATACAGAAACCAAAGAAGAAAAGCCAGGAGAAGATGCTGTTTGTACAGCCAAGAATGGAGGAGGTGCAGAGGAGGTGGTGGTCAAAAATGGCAATTGCTTCTGAGAATTTGGGCAAGACAAATGAATATTGCCTGTTTGATTTAGCAATCAAGGTGGATTCTTGAAGTGAGGGTAAATTTGTGGGTATGGTGGGAACAAAAACCTAAACACTGTTCATTTTAGAGTGAATAAGTGATGATATGCAATTCTTTTAAGAAGCTTGGCTATGATGGTAAGGTAAAAAATTGGGCTGTGGCTAGGGGAGTAGAAGCTATTGTTTAAATGGGAAAGACTCTCAAATATGTTTACTAGAAGGAACCGTCGTGGAAAGAAATATTAAAGATACAAGATGAAGGGCTGAGGACTGATAAGGCCAGATGAGTGAACAATTAGGAGGGTGTATGATACACAGCCCTGGTCTGTCCAGTACACACAAAGCATGGAACATAGAGCACTGCGAGTCAAAGGAAGGAAGGAAAAAAGAATGAAGGAAGGACAGGAATGGGAGCAGATTTGTCTGCAGCTGTGCAATAGGAAATTGAGAGAGTTATTGTCTGATGTTCACTATTTTCCTTGTGAGGCAAGAGGTAAAGATTACTACTGAGAACACAAACTGATTTACATATTTAACCAAATATAATCAGCTTTCTTCTGAGCGGTTGAAACTTAGACATTTATTTATAATCAACATTAAATTTTAAGAAAGTTTAATTAAAATTACATTTAATTAAAATTTTTGAAATTAAAGTTATTTAGTAGAATATCAATATTTTCTCAAAATAGGCTGTACTCCTAAGACTACTGTGCATTTTTGTAAGAATTGTGGTGTAGAACTTAATCCACTGTCTTGGCACCTGTCTTTGAACCCAGTGAATTATGTAAGAACAAACTGGATAGTTTTGAACAGAAGCTTTTGTTGTGGAGTTTCTGTTAGTTGCTTATTCTTTTACCACTTGAGTTTGGAGGCAGTAATAATCACTGATTTTTAGCTGTGTTTTATATTTTCAAATTACTTTTGAATGTACCATTTCCTTTTGGTCTCAATGATGGGCCTGGTGAGCTTGGCCTGGTGGGAATTTGAATGAGAATACAGTAGTAAACCCTAAGCAATGAAAGAGAAGGAAGTAGAAACTAGTCTGTGAATATTAAAGAAGAAATAGAATGCATTTGGAGAAACGATCAGTCATCATTCTGTTGACTTCTTAAGGGTGAATCTTAAATTTGTAGTTTAGGTTCGAAACGGAATATAATAAGAAACAGAAGGGAATAACATTGTATTCCTGAACTGGAAAGTACCTTGGAATATACAGCACTGTGTAGTCAAATATAGTTTTGCTGATGAAGAAACATTGCCTAGTATGTAGTAGGTACTCAATAAGTATTTGTTAAAGGGATATGTGATTAAAAAATGAAACTTAGTTCTAGATAGTGAAATTATTTTCCTGAATTACAGAACTCTTTGGTAGAAGGATTAGAAACTTTATTTTTCCAATGCTAGACCAATCCTCTTTCCATTAAATTAAGAATTATTTCCAGGGGTTGTTATGGAGGCAAATAAAAACTACAAATTGAAAATGCTCCAGTGCAATAAACTGCAAAAATAATAAACTGTATTATCAGGAGTTTATAATGCAGTACTAATGAATTAGCCAGAAATGTACTGGGCTGAATCCAAAGAGTCTGGGATGTTTTCATCCATGATATTTCACTCTTGCCAATTTCACTGGTCACAATGAGAAGCCGAGTGTACCTTTTAGAGCAAGGTAGAATTTACCTTCATTGTGCTCTGTGATTTTTATGGTTGTAGAATCTGAGTGCAATGAAGTTTGAGTATTTTCCCCAAGGCAGCTGAAGTAATTAATGTCAAAAGTTGGATTTAAACCTCACTCTCCTGATGACCGTTTCTTGAAAATACTTCCTTCCAAGATTTCACTCTTTCAATATAAAAATCGCATATATATTTTTTTCTTCTCTACCCTATCCTTTATCTCATCTTAACCCATTTTGAATAAAATGAAGCAAAATAAGGGAATAAATACAGACTTTGTCTTACTTTGTCTGTTATATGATTACTGAGATAGCTTCTTTAATAATAAATGAGTAATATTTGGAATAAGTTTCAATTTACTATAAAAATAAGTAAAGCAAATAGTTTTATGTTATAGAACATAAAAAATCCTACAATTGCTAAAGAGAACATATGTGTGTTCTCTCCCTCTTCTGCATTTCTTCCCCTCTCTCCCTCCCTTTACCTCTGCTTTCTGTTTCTCTTTTATTCCCTCTTGAGATGCCAACCTTCTTGTACCCCCTGCTATTTATTTATCATTCTATTTCTCAGTTCAAGCAATGTTTTATACATTCTGTTCTCAACAATACTTCACCCAAACTTACATATCAAACCACTCCTGCGTTCATCTATAATTGAACATATTATTAATTTTTTCCATTTATTTGTCATTTCTTCACAAATATTTTTTAAAAGTTGTGGGCCAATAACTGTACTAATGCTGTGACACACAGATGAAAAAAAGGAGACAATATTCTTGTTCTTAAAAATGTGCATATTATACCTTGAATTAAATAATAATGCTGGAAATGTAAAATCATGTCTGTGATGAAATAATATGAACAAAATTATTATTTGTGAGAAGATGTATAAAATAGATCATTTTCAGATAGATATAAAGCCAGTACAATTGTCCATCAGGCTGTTCATCTGGAAGTCCTCAGAGATGCAGCTCAACCACTTGGGGACAAAGGGAACCTTCTGTTTTGCTTCATGGTTATTCTTGTGGCAGAAGGAAGGACTCTTCAGGAAGATGTTTCAATCTGCCATGAAGAATAAGAAGACAGGGAGTAAAAGGTTTGGTGACTTCCAGTTTCAGGAGTAAAAGTGGGGTCTCTAGTTATCATTCAGGACAGGAGACAGGTACTTGGGACTATGAATCTTTATCATTTTCCCATAAAAATTAAATTTCACAAATCCGTGTATTGATTAGAGTTAAGGCCTGAAAAAGGAAAGGCCTAAAATTGTGAAGGAAGGAAACAGTAGGGAAGATTATGTCCTATACCCCACTCAGTCATGAACGAGATGTCCAAGAGATAGACTATGTGGTACCAGATTTAGCCATTGAAACCAGAGAGGAAGAGCAAAAGAAAGTTCCAGGTGTCTAGACCTAAAAAATGACTCTAAACTAGAGCATGACATAAGAAAGACTCTTGAAGTTTCTTTACACCAAAACTTCTCTTAGATCCCTGGGTTCATCTCAACTGCTATGAATGTTACAACTTCAAGCATGCCAGTGTGAAGGAGGATGTATAAAAAGAAAGCATGCATTGATACATAAATGAATTCAATTGTGGACTGGGTGCTTAAATCACAATTTCGAAAAGTGCTTTGTAAACTTATGTATAATCTAAGTTCATTCTGGTGGGAGAAGTATGATAATTGATAGTTGATAGTATGATAGTTGATAATTACAAGCACTTGTGATACTTACTTAAAGACAGCATTAGAAAAAGGGAAAGGAGTTTCCTTTAGTTTGAGTCATGACATCAGCCAAAAACAAAGACAGGGTCCAGAGCAAAGGCAGTGGTGATTGCTGGCAGATTCTCTTCCCAGAGGTAAATTGTAGTGCACATTAAAATAGAATGGGGATGGTCTTGTGAACCGTGGTGAAGCTCACATGGGACATAACTCAGTGGACACAGGGTATTCAGGGTTCACACATCATGAACACTCAAGAAAGGAAAGCTAAACCCAATCACTGGAGACAATGGGTCCTTAATATATTTTCAAATTCAGTGCATATTGACTCTGTAATTGATTGAGGCTCTACCAGCACTTTGAATATATTCTACATTCTATAGCTGTTGCTTATCAGAGCTATCTTTCCTTCTGCTCAGGTTAAGAAAAAAATGACAATTTAAAAATGTTCACAATGGCCTCATGAGATAATCATTATATTATAGTTGTTCAGATTTAAAAAAAAAAATCAAGGTCGAAGAGATGGTAACTTGACTAGTTTATACAAGATTCAGATTCAGGTCTTTATAGCTGTAAAGCCCCCTTCTCTTTCCCTGATAGCTCACTTCATTTGCTTATAAGACCACTGCCACCTTGTTGGGAAGTTTTCTTTATGAAAAAGCCACAATTTTGCATGTTCTTCACATGTACCCCAAAACCTAAAATGCAATAAAATAAATAAAGGGGGGAAAAAAAAACATAAAAAAAAAAAAAGAAAAAGCCATTAATGTAGTTTTGCCTCAAAAAATTGTCTATCATGCCCCTTCTTTGTCCCTTGAATGATTTTTTATTCTCATTGACTGTCATCTGTGGAATCGATACTTTTTACCATAAATAGGGCAGTTGACTATCTCTCCCATGCCTGGGACACTGTTGCGCAATCAAAACTCCACTTGTTCACTTTCCATCCTTTTAAATCTGCCTATCCTTCTAAATCATTCTGTTCGAATAATTACCACTGTTACTAGCACCCTTATCTATTTTTTAAATAGCTTTATTGAAGTATAATGAATTTGACAAACGGCATATACTTAAAATATACAATAGGCTAAGTTTTGACATGTGTATGCACCATGAAACCGTCGCTACAATCAAGATGATGAATAGCTATCACTCCCAAAAAGTTTTCTTATAGCTTTTTAATAATCACTGTCTCCGACACCTCCTGCATTATAATATCCCTACATTCATCCATAGGAGACCACTGAACTGCTTTCTCTCACTATGTATTATTTTGTATTCTTAAGAATTTTATATAAATGGTATCATTCAATATGTACTCTTGTTTGCCTGGTTTTTAAAATTCTGTATAGTTACTTTGAGATTTATCTGCATCTTTCCTTGTGTCAATAGTACTTTCCTTTTTATTGCTGAATGCTATTTCATTGTATGAACATACCACAATTAGATTATCTATTTACCTGTTTAGGCACATTTTGGTTATTTCCATCTTCTGAATATTACAAGAGCTGCTACAGATATCCTTATACAAATCTTTATATAGATATATGTTATTTTATATAGATATGTGTGTGTGTGAGGGTAAATATCTAGGCCTAGAATTGCTGCATCATATGTTAGATGCATGTTTAATTTCTTTTTATAAGCCTGCCAGTTTGTTTTGCAAAGTTGTACCATTTTACATTTTTCATCAGCAGTGAATGAAAGTTTATTTCTCCAAATACTTGAAAACACTTGACATAGTCAGACTAATTTAGCCATTCTAAAAGATTTATAGTGGTATCTCATTGTGGTTTTTGTTTGCATATCCTTGACGACTAATGATTTCAGCATGTTTTAACATGTTCATTTGGAATCTCTATGTTTTCTTTGGTGAAGTGTCCATTCATACCTTTTACCCATTTTTTAACTGAATTATTTATTTTCTTAATGTTGACTTTTAGGAGTCCATTATATAGTCTGAGTACAACTCTTTTCTACGGACACATGCACACACAATGAAAAAATAAGCCAGATAGAAGGAATATACACATATATTATACACATGCATATGTATATGTATGCACATATATGTATGTATATGTATATAATTTGCATATATATTTCCTCATCTGGCTTTTCATTTTCATAACAATATATTTTAAAAAGTAGATATTTTAAATATTGATGAAGTTAAATTTATGAACTTTTAATTTTATGCATCACGTTTTGGTATTGTAAGTCCAAAGTCATGAACGTTTTCTTTTTAATTATCATCTAGGAGTTTTATACTTTCATATTTTTCACTTAAGTCTATAATCCACCTTTAGTTAATTTTGGGGTACCAATAGACTATGTGTTTATTCATAAGTATCCAATTGTTTTCTTGAAATGACTATTCTTTCTCTACTGGTTTGACATTGTCCCTTTGTCAAAGACCAGTTGTCTGTATATGGATGGGTCTTTTTCTGGACCCAATCTTTTGTGCCACTAGTATATTGGTTTGTTTTGAAGCAAATACTGCACTGCATTCATTAATATAGCCGTATAATAAAATTTGAAATTGGATAGCATTAGTCCTCCAACCTTCTGCTTCTTTTGTAAAGTGGTTTTGACTATTTTATTTACTTTGCTTTTCTATATAAATTTTAGAATCAGTTTGTCAATATGTATTAAAAATCCTCTTGGAATTTTGATTGAGATTATTTTGAAGCTTTACAGCAAATTGGGAGAATTGACATCTTGAGAATATTGTGTCTTCTGAACCACAAAAAAATATATGTTTCCATTTATTTGGATCTTCTTTTAATTTTTCCCAGGAAGATTTTTAGTTTTCAATGTACATACAGAATGTTACCTATGAGTTTTGGTGTGATTTCTTTCTTAGCATTTTCCAGGTTTTACTGCTATTGTAAGTGGTATTACATTTTTAATCTTCAAACTTTAATTGATCATTGATAATATTTAAAAACACAATTTTTAACATTCTGCATTCTGCAGACTTGCTACACTTAGTTTTTAGTTCTAGTATTTTTTTGCAGATTCCATTTGATTTTTTACATAGATTATCATCTTGTCTGACAATAGAGTTTTATTTCTTTCTTTCCAGCCTGGATCCTTTATTCCTTTTTCTTCTCTTAGTCAGTGTTCAGAAATTTTAGTATCATGTTGAATACATGTGGTGATAGTGGCATTCTACATTATTTTTGAACTTAGAGGAGAAAGCATTTAGTGTTTCACCAGTAAGTATGACATTAAGTTTAGGTTTTTCATAGATGTCTTTATCAGATTGAGTAAATTTCTCTTTCTAGATTGTTGGCACGTTTTATCATTAATGGATATTAAATATTTTTCAAATCCCTTTTGTTCACCTAACCAAATGATCATATGGCTTATTTCTTTTTGTTTGTTAATACAGTGAATTACATTTGACTAGTTAAAAATTTTAAACCATACTTAAATTCCTGAGATAAAACCAACCTGATCATGAGTATGTGTGTGTGATTATATATATATAAAATATATATATATATATAATATATATTATATATATAATATATATATTATATATATATACACACACACACACACACACACACACACACATATATATGAGAGTTGGTAACAATTTAATTTTGGTAATAACTTTTATATCTATATGCATGAGAATTATTTATATGTAGTTTGTTTGTAATAGCTCTGGTTTTGGAATCAGGGTTGTATTAATATATTTTCACACTGCTATAAAGAACTACCTGAGACTGGGCAGGTAAGTTATAAAGGAAAGAGATTTAACTGACTCACGGTTCCAGTCTGTACAGCAGAAATGGCTGAGGAGACCTCAGGAAACTTACAATCATGACAACAGGGTAAAGGGGAAGCAAGCATGTTTTCATATGGTGGCAGAAGGGAGAGAGAGAGCGAAGGGAGGATTTCCACACACTTTTAAACCATCATATCTCCTGAGTGCCCACTCACTCTCATGAGAAAAGGGAAAATCCATCCCCATGATCTAACCACCTCCCACCAGCTCCCTCCTGCAGCATTGGGAATTATAATTCAACATGTTATTTGGGTGGGGACACAGAGCAAAACCATATCAAAGGTGATACTTTAGAAGTTCTTGGAAAGTACCTTCTCCTGTTCAATTGCCTAGAAGATTTATGTTGAATTTGCAACATATCCTCCTTATATGATTAGTAGAATTCAAAGTGAATTACTTGGAGTTTTGTACATGAGAAAGTTTTTCAACTAGATGATCAATTTCTTTAGAGATACAAGGCTACTCATTATCTATTTCTTTTTGAATAAACTTTGGTAGTTTTATCTGTCTACACAAAAACCATTTGTCAACTCTTTGAATTTATTTTGGCAAAGTGTGAAAAGCCATTTCCAGACATGAGTGTTTTTTTTTCTTCCAATTTTTAGATTTAAGGAATACATGTTCAGATTTATAAAGAAGGTGATGAAGAGTTTTAGCAAAGCTCTAAAGTGGAATTATCTTGCTTCCTTTCATCAAATATCAGCCCCAAAACACTGACTTTCAGTTCCTTAAGTGACTTTTATTATCTATCATATGGAGGGAAGATGGGAAGAAATTTGAAAAAATGATACAATTATATTCTGATTAATTCTGGGGGGTTATTTCACAGGGATTGTGTGGGATTAAAAGGCTAGACATCAAGATTTTAAAATATAAATGATCAGAGCTTTATTTAGCACTTTTTTTGCAAGTGTAGCACACAAGTCAGTGTTAGGTTAATTAATTTAGAGAGTTATGTAATCTATAGATTGCAGGCATCTTTATCGGATTATAACCAGTAGTGGGTTACAGCCAGCTCACACTGGTTTAGGAGAGCCAATGAAACATCTCTTCTGAATTTCCTGTGCAGCAATGCCAGTTTAGTTGCTTAAAATTGGCCAATTTGGGCATATTTTCACCATGGAAATTGACAACTGCTACAAAGTGGGACTTTTAAAAAATGTCTTGAGAGGTGGTTGATAAACTTTTACTAGCATGCCACTAATTATAAGCCCTGAGAAAATAAGCACTCTGAATCTATTCTCATATTTCTTTGGGGAAAGATATGGCACTTACATAGCATTTTGAAGTAAAAACAAAAGTTTACCATGTGGACAGAAGGACATACTAGATGAAGGAAACAGCATAAACAAAGTCATTTAAGAAGATAAACAGTGTATTTTCTTATGGAACTTTGAGTTTTATGACCAAGTGTTATTGGACATTAAATATAGGATTGGGAAATGGCAATAGTAAGATTACCAACGGCCAGATTGTGGAGTGCTTTGTATGCTCTCCCAAGAAGGTGGATTGTATTCTCTTATAGTGCCAGGGAATTATGCTTTCAGTCTACAACAGTCGCATGTAATCTGTGTTTTTGGAATGCTCCTCTATAAATGGTACAAAGAATTGGACTAAACTGACAGAAGAAAGACTAACCTGGAGATCACTAATAAAGTATAGAGAACTTATGATGAGGGTGTAAATGTATATATGACAATACGTTTTAAGTTGTTGTAAAATTTTAAATATGTAGTGATTCCCTTTCAAGTCCGTAGTAAACTCTTTGAAGATAAGATCTATGCAATATATTTTTATACCTTACAGTTTTTAACAAAGCACTTAGTACCCTATATGCTCAATAAATGTCCTTGTTATATTTACATATATCATTATTTGCATGCAAACTCAATCTCCTCTGTCTACACAAAAACATTTGTCCACTCTTTGAATTCATTTTGGTAAAGTGTATAAAGCCATTTTCAGACGTGAGTTTTCTTTTTTTTCCCCAATTTTAGATTCAAAGGATACATGTGGAGGTTTGTTAAAAGGGTATACTGCCTGATGCTGAGGTTTGGAGTATAACTGAACCAATCACCCAGGTAGTGAACATAGTACCCAATAGGTAGTTTTTCAACCATAGACCCCTTCTCCTCCTCCCTCCTCTTGTATTCGCCAGTGGTTATTGTTCCCATCTCTATGTCCATGTGTACCAAAGTTGCTTTAACTTATCTCAAATGAACTAGAAAAGAGTTATTTTCATTTCCAGCTAGAGAACAGGAACCCACAAAATTGTTAATTAGCCAAATTACTCTTCATCTAAAAACAGTGAAAGACTTACAGGCCAATTAAAAAAGAATCACTGAGCTGCAGCCTGGGAGATTGTGGCACTTGGGACCTTTGTCTGGGTTGACAGGAGATATGTTTTGCAGTTCTGTCATGGCATTTTAACAGCATGTAACCCCCCTGTTAAGAATACACCAATAGATAATTGTATCCACAGCTATGGAACTAGACATGCCATGATGTCATCTTAAAATAAAGAAAATGCCTACTTGCTACTATGCCATGAAGGTTTCTTCCAAAGGGGATTTTATGCATTTCTGTTGCTAAAGTTCTCCATACAGTCATGATGCTAAAAGTCTGGTTTAAGCAAGTAGATAAGTAAGATAAGTAAAGTTAATAAAAAGTACTTTCAGAACAAAGATTATTTATATTTTATTAATTTCATTGCATATTTCTCCATGGTGACAACCTTGCTTTTGTCTGAATGCATTATCTGTGTTTAAACTTATTGTTTTGGCATTTATTCAGTGTTTCCTATGTGATCTGCACTGTGCTAGGTTCAAGGAATATAATGGTATTTCATTCTTAAAGCATTGATATATAAATGCATTTGTATTTAGTATTAATTGCAATATAATATAACTGATGTTGTATTATGGGTACACATAAACTGCATACACGGTTTGTTTAGAACATAGTTGATAAGCTTCACCAACATGAATGATTTGTTAGTTTTCTGAAAGCATACTGAAATTATACATTTATGCAGATAGCATACTTTTCTCTTTAAGCACTTGAATTCTCTATTTTGCTCCCACCATGATATAGCTCACAGGATAATAGTAAGTGAACTTCTTAATGACAAACTTACTTGTAATTTCTTAATTATAATCTTTTTTGGCTTTTGACACTGTTGAACATCACCTCCTTCTTGTCACTCTCCGGCTTCCCTTACCAGTTCTTTGATCCTTTGCCTGTTTAAACATTCATAATGCAAACTGTAATGATAAAACTAGCTGATGCTTATTATGTGTCAGGCATTGTTCAAAGAATTTTATTTGCTTTAACTCATTTAACATTTTTGAAAGCCACAAAAATTTGTTATTATTTATATTTTATAGATGAGGAAATCAAGGTGCAGCAAGCTTAAACTTAAGGTTCAAACAGAACCTAATGTGGTTCAGAGTATTAATTAAATCGAAACATGTAAAGCCATGGTAAAAATATTAGACTTTATGCCTTAATGTTGTTACATTTAAACTGCAGGATCCTAAATTTAGTCCTACTTATCTGACACTCTGTATACTTAATTACTAGTTTTACTTCCTCTTTCTGGCCCTTAAATAAATATAAATATAACTCAATTTCCTTTTGTGTACCTCATTCAACATCATACCTCTTCTCTTTATAAATGTGTCTACTTTCACAACTTCAATTGTCTCCATGGTGATGTATCCCCAAATTCTCAACTCAACCCTGCACTCTTTCCCAGCCCCAAACCTATTTTAATCTTTGAATAGAACACATCTGCTTTTCCAAGTTCTCAATCTCTATTGTCAAAAATTTACCTTTGCTCACCAAGCTAACTCATCTAATTGACTTTTACATAATTTTTGGTTAAAGGCTCCAACATTATTTTAATTGTTCCATCTTCAAATATTACAGATATCTTTACTTATACATTCAAATTTAATGATCATATCCATTTAGCTGCCAGAATTGAGATTTTCTCCTCTCAAGTTTAGTTAGTCCCCACGGATTGCTTGTATAGACTGTCATGACAACTTACTGGTTTTATTTTTGTTTTTCTTTTTGTTTTGAGTGCAGTATAGCTCTGTAGCCAGGCCAGAGTACAGTGACTGCAGTGTCGGCTCATTGCAACCTCTGCCTCCTGGGTTCAAGCAATTCTCCTGCCTCAGCCTTTCGAGTAGCTGGGACTGCAGGCATGTACTACGATGCCCAGCTAATTTTTGTAGTTTTAGTAGAGACAGGATTTCACCTGTTGACCAGGATGGTCTCGATCTCTTGACCTCATGATTCGCTTACCTCAGCCTCCCAAAGTGCTGAGATTACAGGAGTGAGCCACCATGCCTGGCCAAGTTTTTGTTTTCATCTTTCCAATTGGTTGCTCTAGCACTGCTGTCAAATAAATATTTATAATGTATAGTTCTCATCATATCTCTCTGATGAAAACAGACCTTCAATGACTTATAACACCAGTCCAACAAGGCTCTGCATTCCTACTTCCAACTCTTTTTTTGTTGACTCACCTTTTTTTTTTTGGCCTGGATGCCTCCAACCTCTCTTCAAACTTATCGTTAGAGGATAAAATCAACTTATTCTTTAATACACCTTTGAAATTACATTTCCTTATGGATTTATTTTTTTGTCTCTTATAATGGTTTGTACTCTTGTCTCTTCTATTTCTATGCTTTGGAAACTCTTTGAGGGAATAAGCTCTGACTAATCTACCTTTGACCCTCTGCAATACACAGCCTAGGACTGGGAATGTATTTTGTAGCTGCTGCTCAAACTTTGTCATATTACTGAAATACTGAATCAGGAGACAAGTGAAATTGTTCTAGTGTGATTTTCGAGGTATAGGACAAAGAATCCATGAATGACTTTCCTGTTCTGTTGAAAAATACCCTCTTGTTTTAATCATAAGTGTGGCTATTTTAAAGTAAAATGAACTGCTCACTGGAACTGAGTCTTATTACAGGGCTAGATTTGTGCAGTTATTGGTGGTTAGCTTTAGGTTTGATGTGTTTACATCAGGACTGCTTTTGTCTCCATTTCTAGGCTTTTCTTCAAATTGAGTGCTCTCTCCAGGAGCTCACACTTAAAATTTCATTAAAAATAACCATTAATTTGTCTTAATTTCTTTTTGTTGCTATAACAACAAAATTAATATTAAATTTTAAATTAAAATTTCATTAAAAATATCCATTAATTTGTCTTAGTCTCTTTTTGTTGCTAAAATATCTGACTAGGTAATTTATAAAGAACAGAGATTTACTGTACAATTCTGGTGACTGGGAAGTCCAAGATTAAGGTGCCGGCTTTTGGCGTCTGGTGAGGGACTTCTTGCTTGTCCTCATATGAAAAAAGACAGAAAAACAGAAAAGGATGAATACTGTGTCTTCACCTTGTGGAAAAGCGGAAGAGTAAAAGTGCCCTAGCTAGTTCCCTCAAGCCCTTTTATAGTGCACTAATCCGTTCATGAGGCAGAGCCTTGATATATTCATGTCCCAAAAGGCCCCAGCTCTTAATACTACCACAATGCATAACATGTTTCAACATGAATTTTGGAAGGGAAACTTTCAAACCATAGCAGTCATATAAAAGGTTGCTTTTATGATTTACTAAGGGTTCAGAGTTTGCTGTGCTTCTTTAGCTTTCATTTGAAACACCTGTTTCTAAATCTATCAAGCTTCTCTATTTTCCCACATGTATTCATAACACTTACTGCTCAGCTGGATGAAGAAATAAGAAATGAAACTCTGAAAGCTCTGCTTATTTTAGAACTCTGACAGCTGCATTATGGAAGGGTAATAACTAGTAATATTATGGAGCATAGTCATCCAAGGAGTTTTCAGTGCGTGCTATGTCATTAGCAATACATACGTATGCATGTTGCTTAAGTTTTAAAAATACTGACTATACCTGCAGTTGACATGGTTCATATTTGGTGTTTGAACATTGGTGATGTGTATGGTTTCTAGTAATATAACCTTTTAGTATTCTTTCTTAATATATCAGCTATATCATGTGATTATTGTAGAATCAAACTTAAGCAACTGAAGCAATATGGTGTAACAAGTGAACCTAAGATTCAGTCCATCCCTGGTTAAAATCTTGGCTCTTCTACTTATTAACTAAGCAACCTCATTCAAGTAACCTATGCCTCAGTTTCCTCTTCTGCTAAATGAGAAAAATGGTTTTCTCTTCACAGAGTTCTCATAAAGAGGAAAAAAGCATTTGGAAAGTAGTTAATACCAAACCTGATATAGTTTATCAAATAAATGGTGATTTATTTGCTTGTATTGCTGTTTTGAATGCTTTTGTTATAATATACTTTAATTGTAATTAGTAATTTAAATTCCAGAATTACTTGCCAGTATGTACTAATATTTCAAGTCTTTATTTTTTTAAAATTCTATCACAACACCTACAGCATTTGCTTTTTAAGAAATCTTACCTGTTACTTGTCTTTCCCACTTCCTCATAGAATGGTTCAATGTTAATAATTTTTAGAATCCCATAATCTAGCATCATACATAGGCGCTCCATAATGTGTCATGAATAAATTTAAAATAGACGCAGTCTTCTAGCCAATTAGTGATTGCAACAGGAAAGTGGTTAAACCTCAGGTATTTTAATAATTTAAGGATCATACCTGATGTATTAGTCAGGGTTCTCAGAGAAACAGAATCATTGGAAAGACATATGTAAGAAATTGGCTTACTGGCTCACATGATGATAGAAATTGAGAATACCCACAATCTCTTGACTGCAAGATGAAGATAAAGCAGGAGAGCCAAGAGTAGCTGGTGTAGCTTCATTCCATGTCTGAAGACCTGAGATCTAAGAGAGCGGTTGACATATGTTACAGGATTATTGCAAGAGAAGACTAATGTCCCAGATTGAAAACAGGCAGGCAGAGTGAGCAAATTCTCACTCCAACCTTCGCTCTTTGTTCTATTTAGGCCTGCAGTGGACTAGGTAAGGATCACCCAGACTGGAAAGAGCCATATGCTTTACCCAATCCATTGATTCATATGCTAATCTCCTTCAGAAACACCCCCACAGACATACCTAGAATAATGTTTAATCAAATACCTGGGTACCCTGTGGCCTAATCAAATGAAATCAGCTATCTCATCTGGTTAGGTCCATTTTTTACTATTATTATTTGCTGATGTTTCTTTTTGTTGTTGTTGCTTGTTTAAAGTCTCCTGTGAATTATATGTACAGGCCTGGTCAGCTGTATTTGGGATAACTGGAATATTTGGGTTATGTCTGTATCTGTATTTGCAGAATCTCTGATCTTGTAACTATTTTTAACCTTGAAACACCTGATTCACTTCTTTCTGGCTGAGTTTTACATATTTTAGAATCTAGTCTCATTTTACAATTATTGGATGAGAGATACAATGTTAAAATCAATGAACTATATTTCAAATTCAATTCTATCTCATGTTTTATCTCCAGCAAAAATCGATTTTATTGTTGTTTCAGCTATGTGTTCAATATTATTATTTAAAAAAAAGCCATATTTTCAATTCAGAATGAGGCATTTTCTCTACTTCAGATAAACTGTGATCTCTATAAAATAACTCAAAATATTACTAGGAATTTTTCTGTTTCTTTAAATCTTTGCAGCAACAATGTGTGTAGAATTGGGGCTATCACATTTATATCCACCTTCACACACATACACACACTAAGCACAACAGTAGAAAACAAAACCTACTAAAACAAAAGAGAGAACTTTGGATATTGGATCCTGATTCATTTATTTGGACCTGGGGGTTTGGGACTCCTGGTTATGTGTTTAGAGTTTAATCCCATTGGTATATTTGATCTTTCCTTTATGTCTACAATACAAACATTTTATTTTTTTCTGAATGGTTGAATCACAGTAAAAAACATTTAAGTCATGGATACTTAATAATGACAGTTAAAGGCAAACAATGCTTGAATTAATGTTATTTGGGTTAGGATCATGTATATTCATACATGGAACTGAGATGACTTCTACAGAGGACTGGAAAGCTTTGGACTAGTTTAGTTCACAATTAGTGTTTACACTTTTTAAGTCCTACCTTTATTTTTTGTTCTTGCTACTTTTTGTAATATATAGACAGTCTTACACACACATACACAAATTTCACATGCTTGTTCCTTAAAACACTATCTTTGTGTTCTCTATTTCAAAGTGAAACTATTTTTTTCTTTCTTTAATGCCATGTATTTAAAAGAGTAAATCTGTAAAATTCTACATAAAGTGAATAAAAACTTGAAAAATAACAGTTTTTATTAAACAAGCTTTATATAAGCAGTTTTCTGGGACTGGCCTATGCTATTAAACATCAACGCTAATGTTCTGACATGCCTAGCTTTTAGATTATAATAGATTCATCAAATGTTTGCCGTGCTGAAGAAAATACATAATTCAATTTCCCTTTCAAAACAGACTTTTTGAGCCATCACAAGACACAGCAATATTGTGACTATATTAAAAGCTCTGTGGTGGTGGTAAATTACTTTGAAGTACTGATTGTGTTGCGATGCCAATTTCATTTTCCAAATCTGCCTGATGTATATGAGAGAAGATCATTATATTTCTGCTCCATGGCCCATGGAAATCCTGCAGTGCTTTCTGAATATGCAGTCTATTTCACAAACACTCATCTCCAGACCGCCATCCCACTCCATTAATGGCCTACTGGGATATTCAGCCAAGACTGTGGTGCACAGTAGAGGTATAAGCTATTAATCAAACTTATATTTCATATTACAAGAAACTCAGATATATCTAAAGCTCTAATATTTCTTATAAACTTTAGATTTTTTTCTTTAAACTTTATTAGAAAAAAAGCTCAACACAGTAGCTACAGAAAGTAATACGTGTGGTTTATATGAAGAATTGTAAACTTCATAAATGAACACCCAATTGTGTAGGCATCCTACTTGTTGGATAATTCATGGCTTGACAGCAGAAATATTCTTGGAGATAAATTCACATCACATGTGCATCTCATTATGTCTCACTTCACAATAGAGGTGATGTGCTATGATGTCTCAAATAAGTGGCTGGTGGAAAAGAATATGCCAAAATTGGTCAAATTTTTAGCTTTAGCAATTTTTCCAGTTGTTATAGTTTACTTTCTGCTTTGAATCTCTATCTCTGCACATATACATCCTCATTGTGGCCTTATCATGGATCTTAATTAAGAGAAGAGAGCCTTGTGTTAAGATAAATTGAATAAGATAAATTTTTAGAAAATCATCAGGTTCAGTAAATAAGTATGTTAAATGTTCCAGACCTTAAGACAATTTAGTATTTTATTGATGTTTCTGCTTACTGTGTTTATTAAAGATGAAATATTTCTCTACCACCTTATTTCTATTGACATTCTCCTTGTTCAAGTAATAAAAGCCCACTAAATTTATGAAATAATAGTTTTTAAATTTTAGAAAAAATAATTCAGCCCAGTTGCATTTATATTTTCTATCACTAGAAAACAAAAAAAAAATCTATGGAGCAGTAAGTTATCTTTACAAAATAGATAATTTTTATGTAGTCTACTACTGTTTTCTAGTCAACTCTTCTGTAAACACTAATACCAAAATGTGGGAAATTTTTTGTTGTGTAATTAGTTAAAAACAATTTCAAACTTATATAGGAATGTATATTATTTATCTGCTGTTTCATAACAAATTACAACAAAGAATAAAAAACACTTATTTTTTCACATGGTTTCTGAAAATAGGTGGTTTTGCTGGGTGGTTCTGGTTCATCTCTTAAAAGATTGCAGTCAAGCTATTGGGCAAGGATGTAGTCACCTAATGACTTATCATGGGCTACAGAGAGTGCTTCCAAGAAAACCCACTCACATGACTCTTGGCTGAAGGCTTTGTTTATTTTCACTTGGTCCTCTCCATAGAGTTGTGCATGATCTGGTGACTATATTCTGCCAGAGTGATCCAAGAAAGAAAGTGAGGAAAAAAAAGAAAAGCAAAGTACAATGTCTTTCATGATCTATTCTTAGAAGTGACATAAAATCAGTTGTGCCATATGCTATTGGTCACACAGACCAATCTTGTTATAATGTGGGAGGGGCTTCATGAGGGTAAATATATCAGAAGATTGGAATTATTGGAGGCTATCTTAGAAGCTGGCAGTTCTAATTTGGGAAAATTTGATACTATAAAATAACATTTAAAGCAACTTTAATCATATTTGGTGTACAAGCTAAATTTTAAGAAATATTATTCTTTTAAATGATGTTTTAGGAGCTGATGTGATGATTCTACCATTTTGAGTCTGATCTCAGACTGTAGTTCTTAGTCTTTCAAAAGACTTGCCTCTTTTGAAATATTCATTTGTGATCATACATCAGGTAGTTTAGTGGTATTGCAGACACTGTCTGTAATGTACTGTAAAAAACAGGGAAGAAAAATTTCACTAGCGCAATTATACAGAAGGGGAAAGTGCAGCAAAAGAAATATAGGTCTCTATCCCAACATCACGAAGCAACTGAAAATTCTTTCAAATCCTGGTGCGACCTTACTAATATATAATAGTCAATAAAAATTTCAAGTTTCTGTGCGGCCAGGTCACTGATTCGCCATTACATACTTCCATAGTCACTGAAAAAGAGTTCAGGTTCCTGGGCATTTGCTTTTATTTTATTTTTCACTCTCTAATAACACTTGGGGAAAATGGTTTGCTTTCTTTTTTTTTCTGGTTGACAAGAAAAGAGTTCCCTTAGGTAAATTGATGATTCTTAGTCATGTCTTGATTTTTCTTCCTTAAATTTATCATAGAAAGCTTTTTTAATCAGTGAAAAGAGCAGTGATATTGTCAGTTGTTTGCTAATTGGTTTTTGGTTCAAGATTCCATTTTTAAAAGCAGAAATAATGTTAAAAACAAATTTAGGAATTTTTAATTGAACGAGTAATACAAAATGATTAGATAAAAATTTAAAATTTGTATAGGTAAGTAAAAATTTTAAAATAGGTGACACTCCAATTCTATGGAGATAACTATAGAAAACTGATATAAGACTTTTGAGTATACTCATTTATGTGGATAAAACTCTATATTCAAAAAAGTTTTAATATTAGTTATTTTATAAATATGCCAAAATTAAATCCAGAATTGTTAGACATTTAGATATGTTAGACATAAAAATATGTTCACTTCTAAAAGTAGAAATAAATATTCTAGAACATAAATATATTTCTTATAAATGTCTTAAATATTTTCTTCTAGTAAGTGCTTAGAAATGTAATTGCTAAATGAAATGTTCTTTGTCAAATTACTTTCCAGAATCTCTACAATTCGCATTCCTACCAACTCTGCATCTAAAGACAAACTTGACTTTCAGTCCTTTCATAAGGACACTTTTGATTTCCAGTCCTTTCATAAATAGTAAAATTAATATTAAAATGTTTTATGTTT
>NW_016107698.1:157804-237203 GCF_001604975.1 Cebus imitator
AGACTAGGTCCCACTATGTTGCCTAGGCTGATCTCAAATGCTTGGGCAATCCTTTCTCTTTGGCCTTTCAAAGTGCTGGGATTATAGGCATGAGCCACCATACCTGATTCCATTTTTTTATACATATTTCTTCCATCCTAGGAGTTAAACACTATCTTCATTTTAAATTTATCATCTTATTGCCTTTTAAAAAATACATGTAGATTTAGATTGGCTATAAATTTATGCCTGAACAACATGGAGTTGACTTGTCCTCGTTGCTAGAACTTTAGAAAAACAGTATCACCCTGTATGGTCTTCCACAAATTCCTTTTTTTCAAACAACATGGTAGTTAATCAATGTTCAATACTGTATAACATTTTATTGTGTAAATATACTACACTATTTTCATGTCACTTGTCTATGAGCATTTAGGTGATTTCCAGTTTGGGACTATTGTAATGAGTTCTTATATGAATATTTTAATGTATGTAATTGTGCAGAGATATTCCAGAATATATATCTAAGAGTAATATATCTGTCCAACTCTCTAAGAAAGTGCTAAATTGTTTTCTAAAAGTGGTGTAGCAATTTATAGTGCTAGCTGTATAAAAGGTTCAATCTTCTTCAATTTCATATTGCCACATTCTTTGTTATTTACCAATCAATGGCTGTAGAAAAGTGACTATTGTTGTCCTCATTGGTTTTTTATTTGTGTTATTGGCCATATATATTTTCTCTTCTATGAAATGCCTGTTCATATCTTTAACCAGTTTTCCTTGGGTTGTTTATCTTATCCTTTATTATATAAAAATAAATCTAGATTTGTGGTTTATGTATATAGCAACTATTTTCTCCCCAGTTTAGGAATTATCTTTTCTTTATTTTTATTGTACATTAGGTTCTGGAGTACATGTGCAGATCATGCCAGATCGTTGCATAGGTACACACATGGAAATGTGGTTTGTTGCCTCCATCCCCCTGTCACCTACATCTGGCATTTCTCCCCATGTTATCCCTCCCCAACCTCCCTACCCCACCCCCGCTGTCCCTTGGCACCCGCCAACAGACCCCGGTGTGTGATGCTTCCCTCCCTGTGTCCATGTGTTCCCATTGTTCATCACCTACCTATGAGTGAGAACATGCGGCGTTTGATTTTCTGTTCTCAGTTTGCTGAGAATGATAGTTTCCAGATTCATCCATGTCCCTACAAAGGACACAAACTCATCATTTTTTATGGCTGCATAGTATTCTGTGGTGTATATGTGCCACATTTTCCTTGTCCAGTCTATCGTCGATGGGCATTTGGGTGAGTTCCAGGTCTTCGCTATTGTAAACAGTGTCACTATGAACATACATGTGCATGTGTCTTTATAATAGAATGATTTATAATCCTTTGGATATGTACCCAGTAATGGGATTGCTGGGTCAAATGGAATTTCTATTTCAATGTCCTTGAGGAAGTGCCACACTGTCTTCCACAATAGTTGAACTAGTTTACACTCCCACCAACAGTGTAAAAGTGTTCCTGTTTCTCCACATCCTCTCCAGCGTCTGTTGTCTCCAGATTTTTTTAATGATCACCATTCTAACTGGCATGAGGTGATATCTCAATGTGGTTTTGATTTGCATTTCTCTAATAATCAGTGATGATGAGCATTTTTTCATATGTTTGTTGGCCTCATATATGTCTTCTTTTGAAAAGTGTCTGTTCATATCCTTTTCCCACTTTTGGATGGGTTTGTTTTTTTCTTGTAAATCTGTTTTAATTCTTTGTAGATTCTGGATATTAGCACTTTGTCAGAATGGGTAGATTGCAAAACATTATTCCCATTCTATTGGTTGCCAGTTCAGTCTAATTGTTTCTTTTGCTGTACAGAAGCTCTGGAGTTTAATTAGATCCAATTTATGTATTTTGGCTTTTGTTGCCAATGCTTTTGGTGTTTTAGCCATGAAGTCTTTGCCTATGCCTATGTCCTGAATGGTTCAGGATTATCTTGGCTATGTGGGCTCTCTTTTGGTTCCATCTGAAGTTTAAGGTGGTTTTTTACAGTTCTGTGAAGAAGGTCATTGGCAGCTTGATGGGGATAGCATTCAATCTATAAATTACTTGGGGTAGTATGGCCATTTTCATGATATTGATTTTTCCTAACCATGAGCATGGAGTGTCATCTGTTTGTGTCCTCTCTTACTTCGTTGAGCAGTGCTTTGTAGTTCTCCTTGAAGAGGTCCTTTACATCCTTTGTTAGTTGTATTCCTAGGTATTTTATTCTCTTTGTAGAAGTTGTGAATGGGAGATTGCTTATGATTTGGCTCTCTGTTAGTCTGTTATTGGTGTATGCAAATGCTTGTGATTTATCCACATTGATTTTGTATCCTGAGACTTTACTGAAGTTGCTTATCAGTTTAAGGAGATTTTGGGCTGAGATGATAGGGTCTTCTAAATATATAATCATGTTGTCTGCAAATAGAGACAATTTGACTTCCTCTTTTTCTAATTGAATACCTTTTTTTTTTTCTAGCCTAATTGCTCTGGCTAGAACTTCCAATACTATATTTAACAGGAGTGATGAGAGAGGGCATCCTTGTCTTGTGCCAGATTTCAATGGGAATGCTTCTAGCTTTTGCCCATTCAGGATGATATTTGCTGTTGGTTTTTCATAAATAGCTTTTATTGTTTTGAGATATGTTCCTTGGATACCTAGTTTATTGAGTTTTTAGCATAAAGGGCTGTTGAATTTTGTTGAAGGCCTTCTCTGCATTTATTTATATAATCATGTAGTTTTTGCCTTTGGTTCTGTTTATGTGGTGGATTACATTTATAGACTTGTGTATGTTGAACCAGCCTTGCATCCCCGGAATGAAGGCTACTTGATTGTGATGGATAAGCTTTTTGATGTGCTGTTGTAATCAGGTTGCCAGTATTTTATTGAAGATTTTTGCATCTTGTTCATCATGGATATTGGCCTGAAGTTTTCTTTTTTTGGGGGGGGGGTCTCTGCTGGGTTTTGGTATCAGGTTGATGTTGGTCTTATAAAATGATTTGGGAAGGAGTCCCTCTTTTTGGATAGTTTGTAATAGTTTCAGAAGGAATGGTACCAGCTCCTATTTGTACACCTGGTAGAATTCAGCTGTGAACTGTCTGGATCTGGACTTCTTTTGGTTGGCAGGCTATTAATTGCTGCTTCAACTTCAGACCTTGTTATTGGTCTATTGAAGGTTTCAACTTCTTCCTAGTTTAGGCTTGGGAGGGTGCAAGTGTCCAGGAATTTATCCATTTCTTCCAGGTTTACCGGTTTTTGTGCATAGAGTTGTTTGTAGTAATCTCTGTTTGTCGTTTGTATTTCTGTGGAGTCAGTGGTGATATCTCCTTTATCATTTTTTATTGCATCTATTTGATTCTTCTTCCTTTTCTTTTTTGTTAATCTGGCTAGTGGTCTGTCTAGTTTGTTGATCTTTTCAAAAAACTAGCTCCTGTATTTATTGATTTTTTTGAGGGTTTTTTTTTTTGTCTCTATCCTTCAGTTCTGCTCTGATCTTAGTTATTTCTTGAATTCTCTTTTCTATTAAGAAAAAATGCCTGTTTTTAATTGACAAAAGCGGTATATAGTTGTGGTGTACAACATAATGCCTTCATATATGTATATATTTTGGATTGGCTAACTCAAGTTAATTAACATGTCATACTCTATTTACTTACCATTTTTTAAGTGGTGAGAACACTTAAAATCTATTCTCTGAGCAATTTTCAGTTATATACTGCACACATTTCTGATATATGGATACATCATAATTTATTAAACTACTCATATTTAGTACCACAAGGATTGTTTTAATTTTCAAACAGCAGCAAAATAATAACTAAATACAGGTAAATTTGTGCTCATCTGTGACTGTTTTCTTTTTGTTTTTGTTCTTGTTTTTTAATAGAGACAGGGTTTTACTCTGTCACCCAGGCTGGAGTGCAGTGGTCCAATTGTAGTTCACTGAGGCCTCAAACTACTGAGCTCAAGAGATCCTCCTGCCTCAGCTTCCAGAATAGCATGGATTAAGAGTCTGAGCAACTGCACACAGCTTACAAATTTTTTTTCTGAATTAAACTCTAATAAAAATAATTATTGGGTCAAAAGATATAGTACTAAATTGATAATTATAGCTAAAAATGATTACTATTTTGTAATCTCATCAGCACTATTTTGGTACCATTGCTGACACTAGACAGAACAAACATGATAATTTATTGTTTTATTTCCTATTTACTGGTTATTAATGAGGTTAAGCATTTTTCATATATTTTTGGCTATGCACATATTTTCTGCTTGCAGTCTTTTTATATGCATTACCATTCTTTACTAATAAATTGTTTTATTTCTTGTTTACTTTTAGAAACTCTTTATATATTACACATATATTGTCTCCCAATTATATGGAAAATAAATATTTTGTTCTGTACGTATTCCTATGTTTATGGTAACTTCTGTTTCAGAGAAGCTTCCAAATTTATACTGCAAAATATATGTTCATAAGAGAGAGTGGTACATAGTTTATTTTAATGTGTTCCTATAATGTTCAGTTTTTGTGGTAGAAATTTTAGTGCCTCATCACTTTATCATTTTGCATGTAATTTTTTCCTTCCATTTATGTTGTAGAATATTCATATTCCATGCATGAAGTGGGGAGAAAGGGCAGGATTTTCCTTTTCTTATATTTCAGGGACAAATTTTATCACTTGCAGCCTTTCAGAAAATGTTGAGAAGGAGGCTTCCACTTTGTCTTTCCAACCCAGGCACTGCAATGAAGATGATTGTGTGCTTTGCTGGAAAGCGTTTACCTATTCAATCAATAGAGTTTTGCTATAGTTCAGGAACTGTTGTTTTAATGCTAGAATAGGCCACATTCCTTTTGAAAAGCTTGATTAGAATTAAAAGAAATCATTATCTTAGAATTTCAGTTTATTGTTACCTATGCTTGTTCTTCTACCTCTATTAATAAACCCCTCCTGGTTTGTGCTTGTCTTCTCTCTCATTCCTGCAGTTGAGTTTTTTGTGGTGCTTTGCTAGGATGCCCTTTATTTGCTCCTCTCATCTTACACTGCTTTCTTCAGAAAAGAAAGTTCTTGTTGTTATTTGTTTTTAATGTTATCTTCCTTTGGCCTTATGTTATTTGCATTACTTGAAATTTGTGGTTATACAAAGTAGTTTACCTCTATTTTGCCTCTGATGATTTTATGATTTTTACCTCTATTTTATTGTTTACTTTTTAATCATTTTCTCTGAAGAGTTTGGAAGATCACTTTTTCAGTTGAATTTCTCTTAATGTAATTAAATTTGCTTTCTTTATTTGGTGACTTGGCATACATAGGTTTTGTTCCACAAGCTAATATTGCCAGGTAGTTGATCGCTGCATCATTCAAGGCACTAAATAAACCAGAGACTAGGGCAAATAGAAAACGTTTGTTTCCAGTAAAGAAGATATTTGTAACAGCATGTAGATTAAAATAATAACCATAAAAAATCTTTAAGATAGTTGAAATTAGAAAAAGTAAAGTTCTTCAAAAACTTTCTATTATGTGGGAAACTTTTATTCTGATTTTTAGTTCATTGAGCTGCAAGAAAATTTTTTTCTCCAAACGTTACCCTTTGTTGTTGAAACAGAGCCGTACATTGTTACTGTCATCAGCAAGCTTGATAAGCCAAGGACTTGCACTTCACAAAAAGGACTTTTTGTCATTTGAGCTTTCTTGTTTTTAAATAATCTTACTTATTGTAATATATACGTATACACATATTTGAAGTTTTATTTTAATTGCATATGATGTGGCAACTTGGCTAGGTTTAGACTGTCTTAATGCAAGCTAATTCAATAGATACCAATTCAATCTCTCAATCTAAGAAAAATGTTATTTCACATTGACCAGTATTTATTGAAGACAAATCTATCAGAATTAGTACAGGACATCCAAAAGGCATGGATCTTATTCAAGGTAGCTTATAGTCAGGCTAGCAAGAAATGTGTACAACAGTGTTTAAATAACAAATGTATATAACAACATGTATAGCAATGATGGCTCAATGCTAGCTTTTGTAGGGAACCTCCAATTTCGAATCCAGATGTTTCTTCTTTCAAGATTAATATAAACAATATCTTTATAGAATGGAGTATACAGTAGACGTTGACTCAGTGTTTGAAAAGAAAACTTCTTTATACCATGGCTAAGGCAATCAAATTTTATATCTTGGGAAATGGCTTCTGTTTAAAATTTTTCCTTTTCTGATACTTTTTCTGCTTTCACTGTTGACAAAAATAAGTACTTTAACATTTTGTGACCTCTCAGAATAGTGATTATTAAGCTTTTTGAAGTTTTAGACCTCTTTGAAAATCTCATGCACACTTTTACACTTTTCCTCAGAAAAATGCCTATGTGCATACACATTTTCAACACATCGTGTTTTGCCTACAATTTTAGGATATTCATGGAAATCTAGCTATAGTGACTTGGGTTTCCACACGTCACATGTTAAGAGCCACTGCCTTAGAAGTACTTTTTCATAATATTTATATTCACATGTCAATATATGTGTGTGTGTATCTAGTGTGCATGCACACGTGTACGCATACTTAGATGTGTATCTGTGTGTGGTATACCTAGTTTATTCCAAAGTATCCTTGTCATTTATCTGATTAGCATTTATTCTAAATATTTTCTTTCTTAAAAAAATGAAGTGATTATTAATAGTTGCAATGACATTTTTATCAGTAGTTAAATCAAATCAAATAGCATTGTTGTTAATAGTGGCAAAAAATATGCCAGGCTGGGTTGGTACACCTCCACTTTGTCCTTCTAGCTTCTGGCACAGTCTCCTCTAGTAGTGTATGGACACATGCAGTTACACTATTTTCACCTTGATATGTGCTTATATTTGAAAAATGTCCAAAACCAATCTGTCTCTCTTTTCCCCAACTGGTTCCAGGCATTAAGAGTTTAACCCCAGTTTTCAATAAGAGCTTAGAATCTGCCTCTAATGAAAACAAAGGACAATAAAACCTGAGTAAGAAAACAGTCAAAGACATTTTCCAGAAAGGCCACTTGATGCAGCAGTTAGTTGGGTCATCACTCACAGCTTGAGTTGCAAAAACAAAAAAGGCACCTAGTCAGTGAGGTTCATTGGAAACAGGATATTATAGATTAGTTTGTGCAGGAAATATTTCACTGCAGATTTGTAGAAGATAGTGTTTGTGCCCTTACTGTTTACTTATTGCATGGCATAAATTCATAACTATTTTATTTTTGATGACTATTTTGTTTCATTTTTCCATAAAGTCTTTGACGCTAATAAGTTAAAAAAGAAAGTTCATGTTAAATGAAAAATCACTCCTAAATTTTGCTTTCTCAAGAGATTTCATGTTGAATGTGCCACTTGCACGTAATGTTTGACATTTACCATCTGCATCATCAGAGAAGCATTGAAGACCACATAAAAATGAGAGACACAAATCTGCTGATGAATCATCAATACCTATGTCAAAAGTTGTTACCTAATTTAACAAGACTGTGCCTAAAGATGATGAATACACGGAACTGCTGAAGGTTTATTTACATATCATTGTGTGAAGCATAACTTTTCATTTAGATCAATGATTAGATTGGTCTAAATTAAGCTCACTTGCTTTTGATGATCTTACCCCACAAAATTAGTCTCTTTCAGTGATCTCTATCTTAGTGACTGGCAAGACCATCCATCATGTTTTATAAGTTTCCTGACACACCCTTACTAATATTAAATAGCATGAATTCCAATATCCTCTATTTGTGAATTGAAAAACAATTTCTACTTCATAAGTTTTTTGAGAAGATTAGCTAACACTGAGTCTATAAAACCCTATGTTTGACCCACAGTAGGGACTCGATAAATAGGTCTTCTTTCAACTGTGAATTTTAATTTAGAGTGTTAGTATTATTTTGTGTTTTGTCTTATTGATGTCATAAGCTTGGAGTTTGCTAAAATGTATAATTTTAGTATAAAGCTGAGGATAACAAATTGTTGTTCTGTACCAATTAATTCACTCTGGGACATAAGAATCAGACTTGTTCTTTCTGTTCTGTTGTATTAAGCATGTAATAACTATATTTGCATTTGCATTTTTATCATGATTATTTGTACTTTGATTAATGATGCCATTTTCTCTTCCACAGCTTGAACTTTGATATATCCTAGCTCATTTACTGTTTTTGTTCCTGTCTTCCAGAGGTGAAACTTGTTCATTAGACTAATTTATTTGGAGAACGTATGCTTCTTATGTCTCAGCTTTATATATATATATATTTTTATATTTTTTTCCAAAGTTTTTGGCTTGGTTTTCTCAGGCTTCCTTTTCTTTCTGTATTTACTTTACCTTCATATTCATGTCACATGATTGGAGTTTGGAGGAACATTAGAAAGAGACTGATATTATCAGGTGGAAGATAATGAAAAAAACTAAATTTTCTTTATGACTGAGAAACTGTCCAAGGACATAAATTACATTAATACAAAGCCAGTCATATTTTGTTGATGCAATAGTAATTTATAATGTAGTGACAAAAAGAATTTAATAGACTTACCTTTTAGTTATATAAGCTAGCTTTCTACGGTACCGTTTACTAGCAAAAAATTATTTACTTTAATTCACCCAAACAGTTGTTTTATGAAATATTATCTGAAAAAAATTTTGCCTAGTTGTGAACTGTAATTGCAGCTTCTTTCAATTTCAAAACATATCTATTCTTCAAATTCTGTTTATCAAGGTTTAGTGATAACAACACCTTATTTTTGATGGACCACTTCACACTATATATGAATAACTGTTAACAAAGACCTTAGTAGTTTTAAGTTTTCTGTGTTAATACTTCTTTCTCTGTTGCTTATGTCAAATTTCTTTATCAGATAATGGTCTTTTATTAACCATTTATATTTCTAAGCCAAAGACTGACAAATGTTAAAGTTTGTTTGTTTTATCCTGTGGCAGCTTGAACATGATTAGAAAGTTGTTTTAAGTTGGACCTTCACTCTGATATGTCAGATTTTGCATATAATTTCTGCAAGGCCTGGGGTTACTATGTACAGCACACACAGAGAAAGATTAGAGAAACTGAGTACAGTTTCTTTAATGATGGTAAATCCTATCATTAAATAAATAACTAATTTTAAATTTAAAAATAATAGCAGAAGTGGTAAACTTAACTAAATTTAGAAATCTAATCAATGTAAACAAGAAAATTATTATTCTGAATTTTAGCCAGAACAGCTTTCCAAGGATATAACCAGATATGAGATATATTAATCCAATACAGTTAATATATTAACTGATATATTAACTGTATCAGTCTTTTGTTAACTGATACATTTCATGCAGATATGGCACTTGCACACTTCCATATGTAAACATTCTTTGGAAGTTTGATTATTAAAAGAAGAATCATTTCCAAAATTATTTATTTCATGATTCATGATTATTTAGAAAGCCGTATTAGCACCTGATACTTCACTATAGGCCATTCCTTAAATACTCTACTCTTTGGGATTTGAATCAGTGAGGAAACTTTCCAATTAATTGCTGTGATTCCTCAATTCTGATTTTCTGTAATTACTACATATCTAACCTTGATACCCCAGCAACAAAAGCACTAATATCAGATATACGCTTGTTCATTCATTCACAAATAGAGATTAGTTGAACACTGAGCACTTCACCCCAGGTACCTTACTAGACCTCACGGAATGCAAAATGAGCTAGCTCTCCCAGGTTTCAGTCCTTACCTCTCAGAGCTGTGTTTTAGATGATCTCATGAGTTAAATAATCAAATTATTTGCCATGTAGCAGTCTCCCCTTAAAGAGTCATTCTATGTATGGGTCAGTTGTTCAACTCTCATTTGGTGGACACTCTTAGTTATTCACAATTTAACTACTAACTGATTTGAAAATTCAATTCCCCCACTTGCTAAGTTAACCCACATAAAGTGTTTAAAATTGTGCATTGTACCATTTAAGTGTTTAATAAATGCTAATAAAAGCAATCAATACTATACTTTGATTTTCAATAGCTTAGTAATGCTTATTTTACTTTTACAACTGGAAATTGAACATTTCTCTTACAAATGATGGGTATATAAAACCTTCCACTGTCTAATTGGTCCCTATTAATTACCCATTATTCCAAATCTCTATTTTTCTCAGCCAGGGGCATAATTTGACTTAATAAATCAAATTCCTTATTCCTTACTATGGAATAAGTCCTTCTCTAGTTTTTTCCTGAACCCTTTCTCAGGTGTATGTAAATATCATGAAACACCTCCTCTTGAAAAGTGATATTTTCAGCTGTATAGCTGAATTAAATAGTATCCTGGGTTGCACTAATAGTACGTGACCCCCTTAGATATCAGTCAAGAAAGAAGGCCAATGAAGTAACACCATGGTACAACTGAATTCAAGACTTGGTATCTGATAGTTAAAGTATAAGAAGACAGGGTGAGTCAAACAGCAATCACTTTGACATCAAAGTAGTCTGAAATTACTACTTATTTATTTTTCATATGTAGACATTTAGTATTCATTCTTTCATTCATTCAACAATTGTTATTGGAGAACCAACTGTAAGCCAGACACTCTTAGGCACTTGGGATACAGAAATGGATAAAATATTGTCTCTCTGCTAGAAAGGCTTGTAATGTAGAGGAAGAATGGGTGTGTATAATGTAGCAGACTGTTCTCAAAGACCATGTGAGATTTGTATAAAGAAAAGTTGATGTGAAGGAGATCTATCATCAACCAATTCAGGATTTCTCTTTAGGATTGAAACAAACCTGTTAAAGTCTTTAGGATTAGCAGTGGGAAAAGCAGGTGCAAATCAGGTATTAGAACTGGGTTTTGAGAGTGAAATACTCGACTATAACCATGTGAGAAGAAGATCAAATTCTGATTGATTCAGGAGTGAAAGGTGAGCCCACTCACCTGAAGTTGTAATTAGGCCAGTATTTACTGTGTCAGGTTAAGATTGGTTTGCAAGCCAGAAAACAAGATAAGCTGGATGATACGATTAAATAATTTCTGCTCTAGAGCAAGGGGTGCAGAGACAGGGAATCTGGAAGAATTCAGTACTAATATCTTGGACTGAGTTTCTTTTCAACTGAAAATATTCATGAAAATAAAGAGGCAGTGAAGTTCTGGCCTCATTATTGTAATGCCATTTTTTCACAACATAACTATTAAAAAGCGTATTACTGGCCAGGTGTGGTGGCTCATGCCTATAATCCCAGCACTTTGGTAGGCTGAGGCAGGCAGATCACTTGAGGTCAGGAGTTCGAGACCATTGTGGACAACATGGTGAAAACTTGTCTCTACTAAAAATATAAAAATTAGCTGGGCATGGTGGCACACTCCTGTAATCTCAGCTACTCAGGAGACTGAGGCAGGAGAATTGCTTGAGCCCGGGAAGTGGAGGCTGTAGTGAACTGATATTGTGCCATTGCACTCCAGCCTGGGTGACAGAGCAAGAATCTGTCTCAAAACATACAAACAACAACGAAAACAGTTTATTGCATTCTCTGTCAGATTGAAAAATTGTTATCCAGGTATTTACTTGCTATATAGTTTTACTATTATTTGGGATAACAAAGGAAATTGAAATGCTATTGGATGAAGGAAAAGGGGTTAATAGCCACTCACAACTAGTAATTACTGATAATTTTTAATTCCCCCAAACTTGTCTTAATTTAAAGAAATATATTTATAACATCTAATTTCATATTTATATATAATGTATACTTATATAATTTATATATTCTATATTATTTTGTATGCATATGCTTGTACACATTTTATATATATCAACCTGAAATATACTCTCCATTTCCCACAAAAAAACTGCAAAATATGTTTTTTCTTTATATAACAGTCACATATTTAATTGGGGCTAATTATGACTTGACAATTTAAAAATTCACTTCTTGTACAATAACTTCAGTACTTCACATTTCTATCTGTAATAATTAAACATAAAACTTTTCATAGGAGTTTGAAGTTTTAACTTTGAAAAGGAAAGACTTTTTATGATTTCAAGTTATAATTAACCTATGTGTTCTTTATTTGTAAAAATCAGTTAAGTTTGCAATCATGCAGTTTTTTGAATTTCATGTTTCAGTTCTGGTAGTCTTCTACTTTAGAAATTATAAATATGATTTTGTGCAACTCATATTTCAAATGATAAAAAAAGATGATCTTTCTTTGGTCATGTTTGTTCTAAAACCAAATATATATTATGAGATAGTATTGTTAATTGATCTCTATTTTTTAATTTTTATTTTCTGTATTTAGTTTTTATTTCCAAAATTTTCTCAAATTACAGAATTTATATACTAAATACCTTTAGCTCATGAAGAGTTTTAGGTCAGAGTATGTGGGAATGTCTGTGAACAAGTGTGTGTGTGTGTGTGCACAAATGTTTGTGCTTGTACACATTTGTGGCAGCAAAATATATACTGATTGCAAAACCAAATTTATTCCACTGTTTAATTATGTTATCTTCTAGCTTCTGTTTTATTTTTGAGGAGTTTATTCTCAGTTGACTTGCAGTTCCTCTGTTTATGATTTTCTTGTCTTTGTCATTCTGCTATTATTTCCTTACAAGATGTCTGTTTGTTTATTTTTCAGATATAGCTTGGGATTTAGGCTGAATCTGAAGATTTAAGTCTTTTATCAATTCTGAATAATTCTCACCTATTAACATAATATCTCTTTCCCATTCTCTACCATCTCCTTCAAGAATGTCTAAATATATATGTTGATTCTGTCACTCTGTCTAGGAAGCTCCTGATTCTCTTTCCTATCTCTTTCTATCTCTGTGTTTCATTTTTGATAATTTCCTTGTATCTATTTCTGATCTACCATTTTTCTTTATATGTGTCCAAACCTTCTTTAACTCATTGAGTTTTACATAGGTGTAATTCTTATAGTTTTCATTTCTAGACATATTATTGTCTTCTTTCTTTTCATCTAATAAATGCTTTTTTGTGACATTAATTGTTGGAAATACCTCTAATTCACAGGTCTACTTTAATAAATTCTTAGACTTTCACTAATAGTTGTTTGCTCATGTATTTGTAACTTGTACTTGACCACATCTTCAATATTTTGTTTTTAAGACTTTGTGCAAACTGATTTGAGGAACGTCTCTCTAGAAGGGTTTGGGTACTCGAAAATCTTGATGTTCCACCTAGATATCTCCAGGTCCCTTGTACAGATTGTGTGTATTCATTTCCATCTTCTGTGTGCTATTCATCTCCCATATTCTGTGTGCTTTGCTTCTATGGTACACACCTGTGTTCTCCTTGAGATGATGCTCTTTGGACCATTTTTGAAATTTTGTTTTGCAGGCTCAGACAGTCAAACTGTCTGAAAATTTATGTCCCCACCTGAGTGGATTGTAGCCTATGACTCACTGCTGCAACATTAGAAAAGCTCAATTCACTTCCCTTAAGATAGGATGAACTCACAAGTACAATTTGCACTCCAGAAGATACAAATACAGGAGCAGCTGAAGCTAGGTCTTTGCCTGACATTAAAGACGTAGACAGCTTTTACTCTTTCTTGTCCTACTTTCCTTAGTTGTTAGAATTTCCTTAATAAATAATTTGCAGATAAATCATCATCTTCACATATTCTACTAAGGAGCGTGATAATAAGCCAGATTTTGTGTGGGTTCTCCCAAGTGCCACAGTGGTATGAGTTATGTAAGGTAATATAAATTAAAATGCCAAACTTATCCGTGGTTGGAATAAGCTTGGGATTATCCAGTAGGTCTATTCTTTACTTCATTTAAACTAAAGCTGAGGGAGGTATGCTTTTTATTTTCTTCTTTGTTAACTGGCAGATTATTACTAGCTTACACTTTTATTAAGGATATAGGTCTTCTAGGATCTTGCATTCATGTAAGAACCTTGCTTTTAACCACCACCTTACTCTGACCCAGCCAAAACTCTCTTATCCTTTCTCCACACAGGCAGTGTACCCAAGCTCTGATTTTTGAAATTGACAAGTTCTCCCTAATTGTCATAGTTGGTATTCATATGATACACACATATGTATATACACACACACACGTGTGTGTGTTAGGTGTGTAGTGACTGGATTTTCGGATTGTCTCGACTGACATGTTGAGAGAAGTAGAAATGACTCATAATAATTTTATGGTTGTAATTACTGAATAGTACATTGATTAGAAATACTGCACAAGCATATTCTGGAAGAGGCTGAAAAATGTGCTACAAAAAAGTGTAATGTGCTCAAATAAGTTTGGCAAACTCAGCTTCTTTATTATAGGATTCTATCTCCTGTCATCCTTACATTTACATCTTTAATTTACTAGTTTGGGGTAGTAAAATGTAATTATTAAAATGACTACATCTACCTCTAAGTTTCTGCCTTATTATTTAGTCCTATTTCTAATTTTCTGACAAAGACAACTTTTCTGCTAGTGTGCTGAAACTCATTTCAGTTTCCTATTTTAGGAATTCTCCCTTATCTTTCCTCAATTATCAGTTACCCTCTTTCTACTGGATTATTCACCTCAACATAACATATTTTTATTTCTACCTCTTTAAGAGACCAAAAATTCCCTCTCTCTTTCCAACCTAATTCTATGGCTACTGACCCTTTCTCTGTTTTGTATGAAAAATTCATCTATGCTTTATTCATGTCTCTGCTGTCATTCTCTCTTGAATCAAGTCCAGACAGGCTTTTTTCTCTACTTCAACAGAGGCTGTTTTTACCACTCTTAACAAATGTTTCACATTGCCAAATCCAATAGTCAGTTTTCAGACCTCATTGTACTTGACATACTTGACTATGTTCTCTTTTTTCAATCATTGTCTTCCTGTTGGTTTTAGAATACCAATCCTTTTATTATCTTCCTCTGTCTCTCTAGTTGGTCAACTTTGGTCACCTTTGCTTGTTCAGGTTCATCGCTATCTCATGTCTTCTGAATGGTAGAGTACCTGGGTCTCAGTTCTTACATCTCATATTTTTCCGTTAACAGGTTGTCTTTGCTGATCTCATCTGACTCTTGAATTTAATATACCATAAATATACTAAAGATTTCCAGCTTTACATCTATCTCTCTTGCACTCCAGATCTATATATACACCTACCTACTAATCCCCACTTAGATATTTGCTATGAATCTCAAACTTATGTTCAAAACAAGAATCTAATATCTCTCCAAACATCTTTTCCTGCAGTTCACTCTATTTCAGTAAGTGGTAACTCCATCCTTCCAGTTACTCAAAATCAATATACTAGAGTTTTCCTCTACTCCTCTTTTTCTCATATCCTCTTAGAACAAATGACCAAATTTTGTTGGCTTAGCATTTTAAAATATAATCACTTCTTTCTACTTGCAAAGATACTACATGGTCAAACCCACCATAATATTTGGCCTAAATTATTTTAGCTGCCTCCTAACTTGTTTTATTTTTTTATTTTTTTATTGCATTTTAGGTTTTGGGGTACATGTGAAGATCATGCAAGATTGTTGCATAGGTACACACATGGCAGCACGGTTTGCTGCCTTCCCCCCTTCACCTATATCGGGCATTTCTCCCCATGCTATCTCTCCCCAACTCCCCACCCCCTGCTGGCCCTCCCCTATTTCCCCCCAACAGACCCCAGTGTGTGATACTCCCCTCCCTGTGCCCATGTGTTCTCATTGTTCAACACCCACCTATGAGTGAGAACATGCAGTGTTTGATTTTCTGTTCTTGTGTGAGTTTGCTGAGAATGATGGCTTCCAGGTTCATCCATGTCCCTACAAAGGACATGAACTCATCGTTTTTGATGACTGCATAATATTCCATGGTGTATATGTGCCACATTTTCTCTGTCCAGTCTATCATCAATGGTCATTTGGGTTGGTCCCAGGTCTTTGCTATTGTAAACAGTGCTGCAATGAACATTCGTGTGCATGTGTCCTTATAGTAGAACGATTTATAATCCTTTGGATATATACCCAGTAATGGGATTGCTGGGTCAAATGGAATTTCTATTTCTAGGGCCTTGAGGAACCACCACACTGTCTTCCACAATGGTAGAACTAATTTACGCTCCCACCAACAGTGTAAAAGTGTTTCTATTTCTCCCCATCCTCTCCAGCATCTGTTTTCTCCAGATATTTTAATGATCGCCATTCTAACTGGCGTGAGATGGTATCTTAATGTAGTTTATTTTATTTTATTTATTTATTTATTTTTTTTATTGCATTTTCGGTTTTGGGGTACATGTGAAGAACATGCAAGATTGTTGCATAGGCACACACATGGCAGTGTGATTTGCTGCCTTCCTCCCCTTCACCTATATCTGGCATTTCTCCCCATGCTGTCACTCCCCACCTCCCCACCCCCCTGTCCCTCCTGCATTTCCCCCCAACTGACCCCAGTGTGTAGTGCTCCCCTCCCTGTGTCCATGTGTTCTCATTGTTCAACATCCGCCTGTCAGTGAGAACATGCGGTGTTTGATTTTCTGCTCTTGTATCAGTTTGCTGAGAATGATGGTTTCCAGCTTCATCCATGTCCCTACAAAGGACACGAACTCATCATTTTTGATGGCTACATAATATTCCATGGTGTATATATGCCACATTTTCCCTGTCCAGTCTATCATCGATAGGCATTTGCGTGGTTCCAGGTCTTTGCTATTGTAAACAGTGCTGCAATGAACATTCGTATGCATGTGTCCTTATAGTAGAACGATTTATAATCCTTTGGATATATGCCTAGTAATGGGATTGCCGGGTCAAATGGAATTTCTATTTCTAGGTCCTTAAGGAATAGCCACACTGTCTTCCACAATGGTTGAACTAATTTACACTCCTACCAACAGTGTAAAAGGGTTCCTATTTCTCCACATCCTCTCCAGCATCTGTTGTCTCCAGATTTTTAAATGATCCCCATTCTAACTGGCGTGAGATGGTATCTCAATGTAGTTTTTATTTGCATTTCTCTAATGACCAGTGATGATGAGCACTTTTTCACATGTTTGTTGGCCTCTTATATGTCTTCTTTTGTAAAGTATCTGTTCATATCCTTCGCCCACTTTTGAATGGGCTTGTTTGTTTTTTTCTTGTAAATCTGTTTTAGTTCTTTGTAAGTTCTGTATATCAGCCCTTTGTCAGATGGGTAGACTGCAAAAATTTTTTCCCATTCTGTTGGTTGCCGATTCACTCTAATGACTGTTTCTTTTGCCGTGCAGAAGCTGTGCAGTTTGATTAGGTCCCATTTGTATTTTGGCTTGTGTTGCCAATGCTTTTGCTGTTTTGATCATGAAGTCCTTGCCTACGCCTATGTCCTGAATGGTTTTGCCTAGATTTTCTTCTAGGGTTTTTATGGTGTTAGGTCTTATGTTTAAGTCTTTAATCCAACTGGAGTTAATTTTAGTGTAAGGCATCAGGTAGGGGTCCAGTTTCTGCTTTCTGCACATGGCTAGCCAGCTTTCCCAACACCATTTATTAAACGGGGAATCCTTTCCCCATTGCTTGTTTTTTTCAGGTTTGTCAAAGATTGGATGGTTGTAGATATGTTGTTTTGCCTCCAAGGCCTCTGTTCTGTTCCATTGGTCTATGTCTCTGTTTTGGTACCAGTACCATGCTGTTTTGATTACTGTAGCCTTGTACTACAGTTTGAAGTCCGGTAGGGTGATGCCTCCTGCTTTGTTCTTTTTGCTTAGAATTGACTTGGCTATGTGGGCTGTCTTTTGGTTCCATATGAAGTTTAAGGTGTTTTTTTCCAGTTTTGTGAAGAAAGTTATTGGTATCTTGATGGGGATATTGTTGAATCTGTAAATTACTTTGGGCAGTATGGCCATTTTCATGATATTGATTCTTTCTAACCATGAACATGGAATGTTTCTCTGTTTATGTCCTCTCTTATTTCGTTGAGCAGTTGCTTGTAGTTCTCCTTGAAGAGGTCCTTTGCGTTCTTTGTTAGTTGTATTCCTAGGTATTTTATTCTCTTTGTGGCAATTGTGAATGGAATTTTGTTCTTGATTTGGCTCTCTTTAAGTCTGTTATTGGTGTATAGGAATGCATGTGATTTTTGCACATTGATTTTGTATCCTGAGACTTTGCTGAAATTGCTTATCAGTTTCAGGATATTTTGGGCTGAGACGATGGGGTCTTCTAGATATACAATCATGTTGTCTGCAAATAGAGACAATTTGGCTTCCTCTTTTCATATTTGAATGCCCTTTATTTCTTTTTCTTGCCTGATTGCTCTGGCTAGAACTTCCAGTACTATATTGAATAGGAGTGGTGAGAGAGAGCATCCTTGTCTAGTGCCAGATTTCAAAGGGAATGCTTCCAGTTTTTGCCCATTCAGTATGATATTGGCTGTTGGTTTGTCATAAATAGCTTTTATTATTTTGAGATACGTTCTGTCAATACCTAGTTTATTGAGAGTTTTTAGTATAAAGGACTGTTGAATTTTGTCAAAGGCTTTCTCTGCATCAATTGAGATAATCATGTGGTTTTTGTCTTTGGTTCTGTTTATGTGGTGAATTACGTTTATAGACATGCCTATGTTGAACCAGCCTTGCATCCCTGGAATGAATCCTACTTGATCATGGTGGATAAGCGTTTTGATGTGCTGTTGCGATCGGCTTGCCAGTATTTTATTGAAGATTTTTGCATCTATGCTCAGCATGGATATTGGCCTGAAGTTTTCTTTTCTTGTTGAGTCTCTGCCGGGTTTTGGTATCAGGATGATGTTGGTCTCATAAAATGATTTGGGAAGTATTCCCTCTTTTTGGATGATTTGGAATAGTTTCAGAAAGAATGGTATCAGCTCCTCTTTGTATGTCTGGTAGAATTCGGCTGTGAATCCATCTGGACCTGGGCTTTTTTGGGTGGTAGGCTCTTAATTGCTGCCTCAACTTCAGACCTTGTTATTGGTCTATTCAGGGTTTCAACTTCTTCCTAGTTTGGGCTTCGGAGGATGCAAGTGTCCAGGAATTTATCCGTTTCTCCCAGGTTTACTAGTTTATGTGCATAGAGTTGTTTGTAACAATCTCTGATGATGATTTGAATTTCTGTGGAATCTGTGGTGATGTCCCCTTTTTTTCTTCTTCTGTCTTCTGCCTCTCTTCAGCTTAGTCTCAAGCTACAGTAATTCTTTCAAAATGAATTTGCAAGTATGCCACTCCTTTGCTTAAAAGGGGTTAAGGGCTTTCTATATGCACTTTGATTAAAATCCGTAGTTGTTGCCCTAACCCAGCAGGTTTTTCAGGGCCTGGCTCCTCATTACCTATCTGATTGTATCTCATAATTCTCCTTCTCAACCATTTTATTTCACTCACATCCTCTCTGTTCCTTGAAAATATGAGGCCTGCTTCTACCGCGGGGCTCTTGCATTGGCTCCTCTGGTGGAATGCTCTTCCCTTAGATACATTCATGGCATATTCCCTCACCTCCTCAGAGCATCACAAAAATGTCACTATGTCCAAGGCCACTTTCTGTAAAATATAGGTTTCTTTTCCCTCACTTTCCTATGTTCGTTTCCTGTTCCTTTTTTTTTTCCCTTTTAGCTCTTATCACTCTCTAATATACTATGTAATATTTATTTTCTGTTCTCCTTGTTTAAGCTCCATGATAGCAGAATTTTGGTCTGCTTTGTTTCTTCCTTGATTCATAACACCTATAAAAATGCTTGAATAAATTAGATGCTCAATGAATTTTTCTCGAGTTAATGAATGAGTAAACAAAAATAAGGAAATATCGTTTGTATCAAAGTGATCTGTAGATGACAAACACTATACAATTATGCAGGGAATGCCTCTTATTTTTTATTGAATCTATATTACATTGTTATTTATTACCTTGTATCATTTATAGTATGAAGTCTGAGTTACAAAGTCAGGCGTGACCAGTGAGAGCACTCATGCAAGACTTGACTCCATACGATGACAAAATACAAATGCTAGCTTCACCGTTTGCTTACTATATGACTTTTGTCTACTCACTATTTCGTTTAAGCATTAGTTTTTAATCTGCAATATAGAAATAAGTAGGCATTAAATTGTTGTGAAGATTAAATTAGATAATCTCCACAAGATTAATGAAATGAAATAGGCAGTAACTGAAAATAGTTGTTATTGCTGTTTTTTCAAGCTTTATTCAGGTATAATGACAACTACAAATTCTATGCATTTAAGATATACAATGTGATGTTTTGATGTACCTGTACACTGTGGAATGATTACCACGATCTAGATAATTAAAACTTCTATCTCCTAACACTGACACACAGAGTTTGTAGGAAATAAGAAGTCTATAGGTTTTAAAAGCTTTGTCCTACTAGTTAAAACCTGAACACTATTAAAAGTGAGAGTGGCCATTTATGCAATATATATATGCTTTCATTTTGTGGCTGTAACTAATCTTAAGAGTAAGATATATGGCAACCATCTCTTGACTTTCATGCCATTGCTTGCTTCTACTTCTGGAAAGAACAAAACATAGAAGAGGGTCCTGCTATCAATTGCATCCTCTTATGTTCCACTTCCTTGCATAGTTCAAGGGTGGTGGCAGTTGGAAAAGATGGTCAAGATTATCAGTGACCCCTTTTAGGAACAGGTATTACTAATATTAGGAGGTTCCAGACTCTGAATCTCAGTGATACTTATTATTATATCCATCTAAGGACACCATGGGTGAACACAAGGCTGAAGTAGTAGGGAAAAGGCAGTCCAAATATAGTTTCTGTACTCCAAGTAGATAATCATAGGTCCTGAGATGGGCTCTATTTGCATAAATGAGATATGAAAAAATAAATTTTAATATGCGAAGCACAATAAGGGTGTAAGGACATATCCTGAGCATGAATTGAAGTGTCATGCCACACAACACAATGTGAGCACTGAGAAAACCAAACAAGGTTTTACTGGACAAGCTCTTTTTATTGTTACTGCTTCTCCTCAGTACCTGCTGACCATGTTATAGTGAACCTTAATGATATTATACTCATGTTTTGTTATTTCAGTTTCTATTCTTCCTTCCTTCAACATCTCAGAGCTAAAATTATATAACAGCCTCTTAACAGCACTGGATCATTCTCACATGACTTCATTAAAGTTCAAACAAATGTATTGAGATCCTACTATGTAAATTACATGAGTTTGGAACAAGACATAAGTCATTGTCTTTTAGAAGTATAACTATAATGGTGACATTATATAAAAAAACGAATGCTTATTTAAGTTAAAATGTGATAATTAAAAAAAAAAAGAAAAACAGCCACTGTATCATGGGAATACTAACAACTTTCAAGTGTCTATGGTGACTTTTAATAGTAACACCATTTATGTTGTGACATGGGCATAAGAACAAGACCCCAAACAAAGGGAGAGTTGTAAGGATTCAATGAAATGATCCATGTCAAGTGCTTAGCAATGTTCCTAGACCATAGTAAACAGTCACTCGATATTAGCTTTGAATAATTATTATTTTTAAAATTTTTATTTGGAAGCCTTTTTAGAGGAATCTCTTCTTTTGTTTCCTGAAAAATGAGCAGAACTGGGGTCTTACTCCTCTGTTTTTTTTGTGACTCCTTGTATATGATTTTATTATAGCACTTCCCACACTATTATAATTGTTTATTTAATTATCTGTCTCTAACAGACAACAAAGTCTGAGCTCCTGAAGAGAAGGATAATGTTCTATTTGTTTTCAGTTCTCAAGGTTTAGCACAGAGCTTGGTACACAGTAAGAGGTTAATAAATGTTAAATAAATGTTATTTAATTTTTGTACTTGTGTTTTATTTTCATATAGAGTGGACCACAGTGGCATAGATTGCAATATGTCCTCAAATCCTATTGGAATAGTTATTTTGCTGTCATCTGTGGCAGTGTTTCAAAGATTCACATGTATTTTCACACTTCATTTCACCCTGTGAACAATCTATCCTTTATTAGCTCACCATAAAGAAATAAGTTTGGAATGCAGCTGTTCTCCATTAGTCTCTCATACCATACTCACTGAAGCTGAATCTCTGTGAATGTTGTCCTTCCTCCAAAGGTGTGAAAATATCTGGATTTTGGTTACTAGCAGGGATAGAGGGTGGGCAGTTGTGTCACTGAGTGGGACAGGTGAAGCAGGAGAATCTAGTTCTGATATGGTTCTGATTCTGGGGAAATGCTCTGAAGTCATGTAATTCTTAGCTTAACTCAAAAAGTTAGGCAATTTCATTATGTTCATGTCACACTTTTTACTGAATCTTTACTGAATTAATGTACTTCACTTGGAACTCATTGGTAAAACTGGAAAAAGGTGTGAATGTTCATTTTTCTAAATTATTTCAATAAAAGAATACATATAAAGATGTCCTGTGAAATATGAAACAGTAGATCACACAATGTAGTGACAGTGATAGTGTAGCCAATCTAACTGCATTGTGAATACAGTTTGCTTCTGAAGGAAGTGTTGCCCTTGCAAAATTTTAAAACTTATCTCTCAGTATTTTTGAGTTCCTCAGGGGTTGTACTGCCTGTCCACAGATCCAAAATCTGTGCATTTCTGGGGGTTGAGTGATTGGCCTGCTTCCCCTGTCATGGAGGTGTTGCCTCTCTCCATACTGCTCCAAGTGCTGTGAACTCACCTGCTGCTCAGAAGACTAGTTGGTGACTAGTAACTGAGCTCTATGTATGCCATACTGCACAGTGGTGTGTGTATGGAGGCACTGGAAAGATGGCTACTTCATTACAAGTTCTACTCTTGTTAGAGGAATCCAGGTGCCTTAATGCATTGAACAGTTTCCTGGAGCAGAATGGAGAGCAAAGTTCTGGAGTCCTATTCCGGTGAAAAGGATTGCATTAGTCCATTCTCACACTGCTATGAAAAACTAAGTAAGACTGGGTAACTTATGAAGAAAATAGATTTAATTGACTCACAGTTCCACAAGCTGTACAAAAGAATGGCTGGGAGGCCTCAGGAAACTTACAATCATGGTGGTAGTCAAAGGGATGGGATCTTGACTCAAATATTTACAACCCAAAAAGTCCTCTTTAAGACCTATTATAGTCAAAATGTCAAAAGTCTAAGACAAAGAGAATTATAAAAACAGGAGAAGAAAATTAACTTACAAGGAAATTAGAACAAGACAAGGATGCCTACTCCTGTTGAACGTAACACTGGAAGTCCTAGCCACAGTGATCAGGCAAGAGAAAAAATAAAAGGCATTCACACAGGAAGAAAGGAAGTCAAGCTATCTCTCTTCACTGTTGATATAATTTTATACCAAGAAAAAAATCTATAGTCTCTGCCTAAAGGCTCCTAGAATTGGTAAACCACTTTAGTAAATTTTCAGGCTACAAAATCAATGTACAAAAATTAGTAGCACTTTTATTCACTGTTAATGTTCAAGCTGAGAGCCAAATCAAGAATGCAGTCTCATTCTCAAGAGCCACAAAAACAGTAAAGTACCTAGAAACAGAGCTAACCAGGGAAGTGAAATATCTCTACAATAAAAATTATGAAATACTCCCAAAAGAAATGAGAGATGACACAAGCAAGTAGATAAACATTCTATTCTCATGGATAGGAAGAATCAATATTGTTAAAATACATACTGTCAAAAGCAGTGTGCAAATTGGATGCTATTCTCATCAAACTACCAATGCCAGGTTTTACAGAATTAGGAAAACCTATTCTAAAACACATGTATAACCAAGAAAGAGTGTGAATAGCCAAAGCAATCCTAAACAAAAAGAAAAAATTTGGAGGCATCACGCTAGCAGCTGTACAATTCAAACTGTACTTCAAGGCTACAGTAACCAAGACAGCATGGTACTGAATGGAAAAAAAGACTCAAGTGTATGCTGTCTAAAAGAAAATCACTTTACGTGTAAAGACACACACAGACTGAAAGTGAAATGGAAAAATGTATTCCATGCAAATGGAAATTATAAGTGAACAAAAGTAGCTCTACTTAGATAAAATAAACTTCAATTCAAAAACCTAAAGACAAACAAAAAAGGTCTCTATATAATGACAAAGGCATTAATTCATGATGGGGAATAACAATTGTAAATACACACACACACACACACACACACACAGAGACACGCACCTAATACTAGAGCACCCAGTAGATTTTGAATGTTACTAACAGAAAGAAATGATAGAGATTTGAGGTGATTAATATGCTAATTACTTTTAATTGATAATTACACAGTATATATATACATCAAAATATCACACTCTACCCCATAAATATGTAGAATTATGTGTCAATAAAAATATAATTAAATAACTTTTAAAAAGAAATCACAATTACATAATATATACATATACATAAAAATGTCTTTATATATTTTCAGGTAGGCATGGCTATGTTGCCCAGGCTGGCCTTGAAATTTTGTTCCAAATTAGCCTACCCTGCTGATTGACTACTACCAAATTTCTGTAAATTACTGTGTGTGTTTTTCTTGTAGGATAAAATGAAATCAAGGAGTATACATTTAAAAATTTATTAGACTAGAACAAAAGAATGGGGTATTGCTTGATTGTAGAATCACAAAAGCCAATTAGGTCTTTAAAAAAACCTTCACCATTGGTCTTAGAATGTTATGGCTGACAGATATACCCTAGCACCTCTAAAATATTTGGGAAAATTTATAATATATTAAAAAATGATAGTATACAGTACCTAATAATATTCAATTACATCAAGGAACAGGAGGAAATATTAGAGGACCATTTGTATACTGAAAATGTTGATCAGCACTACACTTTAGAGGATTTTCCATGCTTCTTGCCTGAATTTGCACATGTATATAAAGAAGATCAAGCGATGGTTGGGTATGGGCAATCATCTTTTTTAAAGGCAACTAGTCCTAAGGCAAATCACAGGACTTAGTAAAGTTGGTGATGAAGCTAATCTCTCTTCTGTGAGCTCCTAAAGCACTAAGAACTGAATGATATCATTTTACTTAGTAACATTACATATCTAACTTTTGATACGTATGTAATGATCTTGTATCATTGCCTTGACTATAAAGTAAAAAGAATAATTCTATTTCCTGCTTCAGTGTTTCCTAAATACATAGTGCATTATTCATAGTCTTTCACTTACTAGAACCTAAAAAGCTTAATAAGGTGTCTGAAGAAACTCTAAAAATTACCTGTTGACATTTTGCTATTAATAATATCCCAAATAAACTGAATATTTTTAAAAGTACCTAAGCCTTTAGATCACGTTCGTGTTGGGAAAAAGTGTTCTTGGGATTATGTCATCTCATTTAGAATGTTTAGAAGACATTAGGATTTCAAGTCATGTGTTGCTATGTAGCACAGCTGCACCTAGTACATTTGCTCTTTTGGTGACACTGGCCAATTTGATGAGCCTTCAAACAAAATTTTGCCAAATAGAATGCAAACTCTTATGAATAATGCACTTCATGCTTATCAGTTTGACTTTACATCAGTTTGCTTATAGAGTAAAAACAATGAAAATCCAAAATAAATAAGGTGGATATACTAAAAAAAAATGTGTTTTAATTATGTCTGTTAGTCCATTGTAAAAATTACATAATACATAACTAAATGGAGAATTCATGGTAAGATTATTTAAGTCCAAAGAAAAAAACATCTTTGTTTATTACTATCCAATGTAGAATCTGTTGGGAACTGATTACCTCTTTCAAATAGTCTTTTATATTTGGTAGAGTGTCTCTTCCTTCTGAGCTGCTAATTAGCTGCTCCTGAGGTATGGTAAGGGTGACGTGCACAGTTAAGTTGTCTCAGTAGTAAAGATTATGTCTCTGTAAGATAAGTATAGTTTGCTATAAATATTAACGTCACTCAAAATGAATATAACTTGCAAATTCCAGTCACAATCTTTTCCAAAGCTGTAAAGCTAGATCCTGAACTGAAGCTATGGTGACTTCTAAAGAGAGTTTTAGAGAAAATAATTTTAAAATGCAGCCTTTGATATTAGAGAAAGACTTTATGAGACAGAGAATATCTTTCCACATTTACAAGTATATTTAAACATAATTAAATTGTATAGATAGCCACTTAAAATTTTTCTACTTTAATTTACAAGTGTTGATATAGTAAAAGCAAATTGTTTAAGGATGCTTCAGTATTTGTGTATTTGACTTCAGAAGCTTTCAAGGAGTATAATATACCTTCATACATTTAAATCATGCATTATTTAATACAAACTAGGGCTGCTTTGAAAAGATAGTAAGCAAAATTCCAGCTTCAGCTCTTGGATAGTGAGGTCATTGAATACAGAAGAGAAATTGAGAAAATTATTCTGAGAGTTGAAGTGACGTGAATATTTTTTGAGTGGCATTTACTTAAATCTCACCCTTTGTCAGGCTTCACAGGAAGGACATATCAGGATATATTTAAGGAACCATCTAATTATAACTATACAATATATAAATCTAAAATTAGAAATCAAAGACTATGTCTTATATACAGTGGACTTATTTAATATGTTTAGCCAACCAATACTTAGCATTTTTCTGTAAACCTCATAGGTGATTTTGACCCCACTAGTTTGTAAATGTTGCTAATGGTATTATAGATGGCCTGTAGTACAGCAGAATTTAACAATGCAATGCAATAAATAATTTAGAGAGCATATTACAAAAGATCAAGCATTGTCCTTGGTAGGTAGGTAGGAAGTGTGAAGATACAGACATGGACTAAACATTATTTCAGTCCTTAAGAAATCTGTGATCTTAAATGGGAAATTTATGGCACACTGAAAAAAAGCAAAATGTGCTGTGAAATACATGTGTAGTCCATAGTAAAGAGGATATGATCTGAATTATTTAGAATATTTAATTCTAAAGCCTAGGTACCATCTTACCTATGGTTTTGCAAGGTCTTTTTTGGGGAATGACTTTTATATCTTTTGATATAATGCTGAGAACCTTGTGGCAGGAAAGAAAATGCACCAATAAGTTTCCCTTGTTATATCCATTGTGAGCTTTTCTGAAGATTTTGACCAAATTACCATGTACATTCTTCATTTTATTTGCCAGCATAATCAAGTAAGGTATGTATTTTCTGGAAGCATAGCTTCAGAAGTTACCCCAAATAGTCATGAGCTGCATATGTAGTTTCATACAATTCTTCTTCTTCTTCTTCTTTTTTTTTTTTTTTGAGATGAAGTCTCACTCTATCACCCAGGCTGGAGTGCAGTGGCGTGATCTCAGCTCACTGCAACTTCTGTCTCCCAGATTTAAGTGATTTTCTTGCCTCAGCCTCCCTAGTAGCTGGAATTTCAGGCATCCGCTACCATGCCAGGCTAATTTTTTGTATTTTTAGTAAAATGGGGTTTTACCATGTTGACCAGGCTGGTCTCAAACTTTTGACCACAGGTGATCTGCCTGCCTCCGCCTCCCAAAGTGTTGGAATTCATACATTTTTAAATAGAAAGTTATCAAAATTAGTTATATGTATTCTTGATCTCTCCTTTTTACCTAATCTTCAAATTTTCTTTATATTCTTTCCATCTGTAATCTCTTGAAGGGCAATAAAACAAGTCTGAAAATCCTTTATACTCTTTTTTTTTCCCTGTATTTTGGTGGCTTATGGCCAGTCTGCAGCTCTGTCACAGCTGGGCTGGAATCCTGGCAGGTGGTGATCATAGGCTGACTTGGAATTTTCCCTGAAATGCTTGGGTTGTTAGAATGTGGGCCAAATGGACTTCACAAACCACTGTGTGGTATGCATGCAAACTCTCCATTTGATCTCACTTTGATATGAAGAATAGCTACAGAGAAACATGTACAAAAATGCTCTCCTCAGAGGTGTGTACACACAGCCAGTTCAAGCTGATACAATGCTGACAAATGTGATTTAATATCAAAATTGCAATATTATTCCTAGTTTGTCTTGATATATTTTAATGACGACTGAGCTGTTTTTCCATGTTGCATAATAGGGCTGATCCTAATTAAGTCACTAAACATTGCTAATCATGTCAGGAGGAAATATATAGTCAAAGATTCGTATTTTCTCATCATTTTCTATATTTTTATAAACTAGATTTCTTTTTTGGCATATCATTTGTTGCAGTTTTTACAATACTGCTTAAAATTTATTTATTATATTGAGTGCCGGACTTGACTCAGGTCTGAATTGGAAAAACTTACAAGTTTTATGGATTTTTTAAAAAAAGTGTTATATTTTAAAATGTCTCTCTTAAAATTTTTATCTGTCATGTGCTCAACACTGTTAAACTGAAGAGAATACAAGCAAAAAAATCTGCCAGGGAGAACATAAGAAAAGACGTGCCCATTTTAGGCAGAAAGAATGATATTAGATGGAAACAGAAATATATACAAAGAAATGAAGAGACCAGAAATAGTAAAAACTAGGTAAATGTGAAAGTAAACTTTTTTGCATGTTTAATAGCTTTAAAAAATATTAGACTTTCTAAAACAAAAAATAAGCAACAATATATTATGATGTTTTTAACATATTATATATTATTATATATAATAGTAATAACACAAAAATGAGCAGGAGAAAATTGAAAGTATAACATGATAAAGTTTTATACTATAAGTCTGTTGAAAAATAGGCTATGATAAGTTCAACATATATATTGTAAACCTTAGATGGACCACAAAAACTGATTTAAAAATATATATCTAAATAAACCCACAATGGATATTAAGTAAACCTATTAAAAACACTCAATGCAAAACAAGGAAAGGAAAAAAAAAAGGAAGAAAAAGGAACACAGGCCAGGCACAGTGGCTCACGCCTGTAATCCCAACATTTGGGGACCCGAGTCAGGTGGGTCATCTGAGGTCTGGAGTTTGAGACCAGTCTGGGCAACATGGTGAAACTCCATCTTTACTAAAAGTAAAAAACTTAGCCAGGCATGGTGGTACACATCTGTAATCCCAGCTACTCAGGATGCTGAGGCAGGAGAATCTCTTGAACCTGGGAGGTGGAGGTTGCAGTGAGCCAAGATCCTGCCACTGCGCTCCAGCCTGAATGACAGAGAAAGATTCTACCAAAAAAAAAGAAAAAAATGCTAGTGAGCAAGCAATTAAGAAAGCAGGAGGGAGGGAGGGAGGGAGAAAGGAAGGAAAGAAGGAAACCAAGGACGGAAGGGAGGAATGGAGGGAGGGAGGGAAGAAAGAAGGAAAGAAGGAAGGAAAAATCAGATAATTAGAAAAATACAGCAAGATAGTAGGTTTATATCCAACTTTATCAGTAATTATATAGGATTAAATGTACCTGATTTAAAACATCCAATAAAAAGAAAATGTCAGATTCAGATTGCATACAAAAGTAACACTGAACTATATGGTGTCTACTAAAAACGCATATTAAATATTAAGTTAAAGTAAAATTTATAGTAAGGAATATTACTAGATATAAAGACAGATACTTTATCATAACAGAGATAATGATTTAAGAAAAATAACAATCCTAAACGTGTATGCACCTAACAGTAACACTTCAAAATACATTTTAAAAAATTGATGGATCTGAGAGAAAACCAGGCAAATGGACAAATCTACTGTTACAGCTAGAGACTTCAACACTCATCTCTCTGTAATTGAGTGAACAAAATAAGAGTACAGAGGACCTATCAATCATGTTCAGAACATTTCAAACAACTGTAAAATGCACGCTTTTTAAGTGTAAATGGAATGCTTATCAAAATGGACCATGTTCTGAGCTATGCATCTCAACATGTTTCAAAGTTATATGCATAATAGAAACCAAATATCTATAGCATAGAATATATATATAAAATATAAAATATAATGTGATGAGATACAGTATAATATATGGTATGTATATGTATAGTATAAGATTTATACATGTCATATGTATAGTATATACTATATATATACACACAGGAACTATTTTCACTGAGAAAAACTAAAAATTAATTTTAAAAAGTTACTAGTAAATCTCCAAATATTTACAAATTAAACAATAGCACACACTAGTGGATATAAAAATAAACCACAAAGGAAATTAGAAACTAATTTCAATGAAAAAAATTAAAACATACCATATTAAAACTTCTGAGATGTGGCTAAAGTAGTGCTTAGAAGGAAATTTATTGCAGTAATGCTTATATTAGCAGAAAAAAACATAATTTCAAAACAATTATCTAAGTTTCTTCAAGAAACTAGAAAGGGAAGAACAAATTACACCTACAGTAAACAAAGAATAAAAGTATAAGAGCAGATATCAAAGAAATTGAGACTGGGAAAAGAAATAGAAAACAGAACTGACACCAAGAGCAAATTATCCATAAAGATAGAAAATAAAATTATTTTTATTTTTTAAGTGTAAATGGAGTGCTTATCAAAATGGACCATATTCTGAGCTATGCATCTCAACATGTTTCAAAATTATATGCATAATAGAAACCAAATATCTATAGCATAGAATATATATAAAATATAATGTGATGAGATACAGTTCCAACACTCTTCCCAGTAGCCAAGATTTTGAAGCAATCTAAGTGTCCTTCAACAGATGAATAGATAAAGGAAATATGATAAATATTCACAATGGAGTACGATTCAGCCATACAAAAGAGTGACATTTTGTCATTTGCAAAAACATGGATGGAACTGGAGGTCATTATTTTAAGTGAAATAAGCCAGGCACAGACAAGCAAACATCATTTGTTCTCACTTATTTGTGGGAGTTAAACATCAAAACGTTTGACCTCATGGAGACTAAGAATAGAAGGATGGTTACCAGAGGGCGGGAAGTGTAGTGGGAGCAGAGGGCAGGGGGAGAGATGGGGATTGTTAATGGACACAAAAAAATAGGAAGAATGAATAAGACCTAGTAATTGTTAGCACAACAGGGTGACTATAGTCAATATAATTGTATATTTTCAAATAACTGAGAGTATAATTGTTTTTTAACACTAATGATAAATACTTGAGGGGATAAATACCCAATTTTCCATGATGTGGTTATTATGCATTGCATGTACATACCAAAATATTTCATGTCCCCCTAAATATATACATCTACTATGTACCCACAAAAATTAAAAATAAAACAAAATTATAAACCTTTAGTTTGATCCAGGAAAAAGAAGACACAAATTACTAATATCAGCAATGATACAGGGAAAATCATAATATATCCTTCACACATTATAAGATGATAAGATCAGATTATAAAATATTTTATGCCAATAAATTTGATAATTTGGATGAATTGGACAAATTCCTCGAAAGACACATTTACCAAACTTAAGAAATATAGTTAGCTTAATAAATCCTGTCTACTAAGTGGATTGCATTTAAAGATACCTTCTCACAAAAGAAAGAAACGAAAAACCACTTCTAATCTGAATAGACTTATTGGTGAATTTTACGACACATTTAAGGAAATAAGTAGTTTCCATTCTACACAGACTTGACAGTGAAAGAAAGTAAATGTTTCCATAAAATCAATGAGGTAATTTACATGGTAAGTTTGATAACAGTTTGGCCAACCTACTTACTCAACCTTATATTTTATGATAAACCAGTGCAGATTCTGTAAACTAAAACTAGGCAAAAAAATTGCAAGAAAATTGTAAGCCAATAGTCCTCATATAGCAGACACAAATAGTCTTTACACAGCATAATGAAATTAATCTTGATAGCATGTAAAAATGACAATATATTATGACCGTGTGGATTCCATGGCTAGAATATAAGGTTGTTTCAACATTTACAAATTAATATACTTCCACAAATCAACAAACTAAAAATAATCAAACATATGATCATCTTAATATACAGAAAAAGCCTCTGAAAAAAGTTAACATCCATTAGCAATAAAAGCTCTCCAGAAACTAGAAATAGGAGATGCCATCAACCTGAAAAAAAGGCTGTTACATATTTGTATTTAACATCAGACTTAATAGCTGAAAGTCTAAATGCTTTATTTCTAACATAGGTAACAAGTAAAGGTATTCATTGTCACCACTTTTCTTCAATATTGTACTGGAAATTTAGCTAGTACAAGAAGACAAGAACAAAAGAAGGGAAACGGATACAAATTGGAAAGAAAGAAAACTATTTGCAGTGATATCATTACTTATGTAGAAAATCCTACTATAACTAGTGGATTTAGCAATAGTTTATCACAAACTATAAGGTCAAGTGAGTAGGTTGTTCAAACTGTTATCATATTAACTGTGTTTATGAAAAGAAGCACTTTTATATAGGTAAATTTGATGTTGACAGTAAATATATTTCCATTTTATTGTGAATGTAAGTAATGACCAGTGTTTAAAAATAATTTTAATGCATTTGTTGTTTACATAAAGTGTCAAACAATAGGTTCGAAATTGCTTTTTTGTCATTACTTTTAATGGCAAAAACAGCAATTACTTTGCACCAATCTAATACCTGTGAGCATTTGTGCACATGTATATAGTGATATACATCCTAGAATGTAGCATTCATTTGTATCTCAGGAAGCATCAATAAATGATATGTGGATAGATAAAGGAAGGCATGATTGTAGTTGCTTGATGTTAACCAGTTTACCTTTGAAACAGCAATATATCGTAATTGAAATGTGAGAGCATTATGGTTACACTGGAATATAAGAGTATAATACAATGATTATAATTTGCAGTATGAGTTTGAAAACTGACTACTGTTTTTTCCTTAAAAATATTTATTTTCAATTCTCTGACAAAACGTGTGTCTGCCCTTTTCTCTGCCCACAATCTAATGTTTTATGTTTCTTTAAAGTTGATGGTGTATGTGAAATGCCTTTCCAGCAAATCAGTGTTAGTAAATCAAAGTTAGATTTTGAGAGTTCTCTTAGTATCAGGTACTGTCAAAGCCGTTTGCCAGCTGGGGAGTACTCTTCCATTGAGAAGTGCATTGGATCATTTTAAATTTAACTTCAGCCACAGTTTCATTAAGTTCCTCTTCAGCTGTTTCTGGTAAATTGTCTTGAAAATTAGCAAACATTTCCGTAATGCAGTCTGGGAAATTCAGTGTGTAATTCTTAGCATGTTTTATTGCAATAATAAGGTCTTGACAATTTTGCTGTTGCTTAGCCATTACGCTCTTTGTTGGTTTTAATTGAACACTGACAGTCTTGATTGCAGGACAGTGCAGTAAGTCCCAGCAGCATTGGAATGAATGACTTGAAAAATTGTCCCAGTGGAAATCAGAAGAGAAGCCATTGTAGAAACTGATTAAACTCATATGAAAGAAAACTCTAAGTGTATTAAACTAATTTTATTGAAAGCATAAATACAAAATTGTCCACAAATCATATGTGCATAATTTTATGATGTTTTACCAAGTAAATAAACCTGTGTAATCAAGTAGTTTAAGAAATAGAAAACTGCTGCTATCAAGAAAGCTCCTTCATGACCTTTCCAAGTCACTACCCCATATAAATGGAGCAAAATAAATTTGTTTGCCTACTTTATAAAATTTTTCTGATTTAGAGAAAAGTAAACTTGCTTTGCCTACTTTGGAGATTTATGTAAAAGAAAACCAAAAATAAGTGCCCTTTTACTGGTTTCTTTTAGTCAACGTTGTGCTTAGTAGCAATTTATTTATTTTTCGTTGCTACGTAGTATTTAGATAAATGTATCATGGCTCATTTAACCATTCCACAGTTAATGGGTATATAGTCATTTCTAGTTTATGAAAATTACAAATATTGGTATCAGTCTTTTCATGCTGGTTTTCTTTTTTGCAGCTCACATTCATCATTTCTTTAGGAGTAGAAATGTTTCATGATAGGTAATTTGTACATTCAGCTTTATGGGATTCTGCCATACAGTAATCCAACATGAGAGTTCCAGTTGCCTCATAGCTTTACTGAAAGTTTTATTTTTCATAGTTTTTATTATTGCCATTTGTGTGAATGTGCCATTATACTATATTGTGGTTTAACTTTTATGTTGTTAATTTTTGTATACCTTTTACAGAGTTTACATTAAAAAAAGTTAGATTGGGTGATTTGTAGTAGTTATTTTTATGTCCTGAATCTGTGCTGTTCAGTATGGTAGACACTAATGACATATGACGGGTAAGCAATTGAATTGTGGGCAGGTCAGTATGGAGACGTGACTCACATTTCTATAGGTCAGTGCTGTTATTGACAAAAATTCTTAGGTAGATACTCTATAGACATTTTCTCCAGCCGTGTCTCCTTCATTTTTATTATCTCATTTTTTTGATTAACAAAGATCTTTTTTAATGAAGACCAATGTTTTATTCTTTTCCTTTGTGAATTGCTTTTTGTGCTCTGTAAAAATAATTTTTGTCTTTGCTCAGAACATAAAAATATTTTTATAACTAATCTTCAAGAGGCTTTGATATAGTTTGGATCTGTGTGTCCACCCAAATCTCACGCTGAAATGTAATCAGCTAGAGGTGAGGCCTGATAGGAGGTTACTGGATCTTGGGTAGCTTAACACCATCCCTCCTTGGTGTTGTCATTGTGAATGTGAGTTTTCATGATATTTGGTTGTTTGAAAGTGTGTGGCACTGATCCTGCCTACCTTGGTCCTGCTCCTTCTATATAAGATACCTGATCCTGCTTTGCCTTATGCCAGGAGTAAAAGCTCCCTGAAGCCTCCCTGGAAGCAGATGCTACCATGCTTCCTGTACAGCCTGTGGAATCATGAGCCAACTAGACCTCTTTTCTTTAGAAATTACCATTCTCAGGTATTCTCTTATAGCAATGTTTGAGAATGGGCTAATATAGAAAATTGGTACTAAGAGTGAGGTATTACTATAAAGATATCTGAAAATGTAGAAACAAATTTGGAATTGAGTAACAGGCAGATGGTGGAAGGGTTTCAAGAGGTCAGAAGACAGGAAGATGAGATAAAGTCCTGTAGACATGTTGAATGGTTGTGACCAAAATGCTGATAGTGATATTGACAATGAAGTTCAGGCTGAATAGGTCTCAGACAGAGATGAGGAACTTACTGGGAACTAGAACAAAGGTTATTTTTTTATTATACCTTGGCAGAGAGCTTGGATGGATTGTGCCCCTGCCCAGGGAGTCTGTGGAACTTTAAACTTGAGAATGATGATTTAGGGTGGGTATCTAGCAGAAGAAATTTCTAAGCAGCAAATTTCAAGATACGGACTGGCTTCTTCTAAAAACCTATACTCAAATACATGTGCAAAAAAAAGTGACCTGAAATTGAAACTTTTATTTAAAGAGGAAGCAGTGCATAAAAGTTTGGAAAATTTGTGGCTTGGCCATATAGCAGAAAAGGAAAGCCCATTTTCCGGGGAGGAATTAAAGCAGGCTGTAGAAATTTGAGCAAGTAATTAGGAGCCAAGAGCTGACAGTCAAGACAATGGGAAGAAAGCTTCCAAGGCATTTCAGATACCTTTGCACCAGCTTCTCCTCCCACAGGCCCCGGGGCCTAGGAGAATGGAAGTTTCATGTGCCATGCCCAGTGCCTTGTACAGCCTCTAGGTCCAAGGTCCAGCTTGAATTTCCACTTCAAATAATTGCAGCTTCTGCATGATGGTAAGTCTGCAGGTGCACAGAGTACAAGAACTGAGGCTTGGGAGTCTCTGCCTAGATTTCAGATGATATATAGAAAAGCCTGTCTGTCCAGGCAGAGGTCTGCTTCAGGGGTGGAGGCCTCCTAGGGAACCTCTACTAGGGTAGTGTGGAGGGGAAAAGTGAAGCTGGAGTCCCCACATGTTCCCCCCCTTAGGCACTGCCTAGTGGAGCCCTAGTGGAACTGTGACAAGAAGGCCACTGTCCTCTAGGCCCCAGAATGGTAGATGCACTTGCAGCTTTCACCATCAGCCTGAAAAGTTACAGGCCCTCAATGCCAACCTATGAGAGCTGCTATGGGGCAGAACCTTGCAAAGCCATAAGTGCCAAGGTGCTCACGGTTTTCAGAGCCAGACTGTTGTATCAGTGTGCCCTGACTGTGAGATATAGAGTCAGAGGAGATTATTTTAGGGCCTTAAGATTTAATGACATTACTGCTGGGTTTTTAACTTGCATGGAATCTTTAGCATCTTTATTTTAGATGATTTCTTCATTTTGTCATGGGAGTGTTTACCCAATGCCTATACCCATGTTGTATCTTGGAATGAGCTAACTTGTTTTTTATTTTACAGGCTCTTGGGTAGAAGGGACTAGCCTTGTCTCTGATGAGACTTTGGGTTATGAATGTTTGAGTTAATGTTGGCATGAGCTAAGACTGGGGAACTGCTGGGAAAGCGTAATGTGTTTTGCAACGTGAGAAGGACATGAGATTTAGTAGGGGCTGGGGGTGAAATAATATGGTTTGGATCTGTGTCCCCACCCAAATCTCATGTTGAAATGCAGTCCCCAATGCTAGAAGTGGAGACTTGTGGGAGGTTACTGAATCATGGGAGCAGTTTCTCATGGGTTCACACCATTCCCCCTTGGTGCTGTCATCGTGAATAGTGAATTCTTCTGAAATCTTGTTGTTTAAAAGTATGTTACCTCCCTTCCTCTCTCTCTCTCTCTTGTTCCTGCTCCTGCCATGTAAGATGCCTGATCCCACTTTGCCATCTGCCATGAATAAAAGCTTCCTGAGGCCTTCCCAGATGCAGATGCTTCCATGCTTCTTGTACAACCTGTGGATCCAAGAGCCAATTAAACCTCTTTATAAGTTATCCAGTGTCAGGTATTTTTTTTAGCAATGCAAGAATGGACTAATACAGGCTTTACGGCTTTACTTTTCACATTTAGGTATATAATCCACCTTGAAGTGACTTTCCTTTCTTTGGGTGAGTGAGAGGTCAAAATTGCTTTCTTTTAGTTAGTATTATTTTTTTAAAGATAATTGTGTATTCACATGCAGTTGTAAGAATTTAAATTCTGTGTACTTTTTGCCTTGCATCCCCTGATGGTAACTTTCTGCAAAACTATAGTACAGTATCACAACCAGGATATTAACATTGATGTAGTCAAGATTCAGATTATTTCTAACATCACTGTGATCTTTTATGTTCCTATTTTATAATCATTCCCTTTTCCTTATTCTTGAATCCCCATGTTCCTAACCTTGTAAGCCACTAATTAATTCTGTTTCTATAATTGGTTATTTTGATAATTTTATATAAATGAAATTGTACTCAATCTTTGACATTGGCTGTTCTCACTTAGCAGAATTCTCTGGGAATTCATCCATTTTGTTGTGTGTATTTATACAGGTTTCTGTGTAAATGTAAGTTTGTAGTTATCTGGTATAAATGCTCACCAGTGATTACTTGGTCATATGGTAGTTGTGGGTTTAGGTTCTTTAAGTTACAGGTTTAATCTTTTAAACAGTCAAATTACTTTTCAGAGTGTCTGTACCATTTGATCTTCCTACTTGCAATGTATGGCTGATCTTGTTTCTCAACATTGTAACCAGCATTTAGTGTCATTATTTTAAAATTTTGGACATTTTGTTGTGTGTATAGTGACATCTCATGTGTTTTAATTTGCATTTTCTTAATCAAGAATAATGTTGAACACCTTTTTATGTGTTTCCTTGCCATATTAATATCTTCTTTTGTGAGGTATCCATTCATGGTTTTTTTATTTTTGACATTTTTAATGTTGAGTTTTGAGAGATATTTATATTATCTATCTTACCAATCAGTCAATCTATCAATCTAGCTACTTACCTACCTACATATCTATCTATCTTTATAGAGAGGTTTATTATAAGGAAAGGGCTCCCAGAATTATGAAAGGTTATATTTACTAAGATCTGCAAAGTAAATTGGCAAGCTGAGATCTAGGAGAGCCAATGATACAGTTCCAGTCTGAAGGATGTTCGGTACGGGATCAAGAAAGCACTGATGTTTTAGTTCAAGTCAAAATACAGGAAAAAGAAAACAAACAAACAAAAATGGATGTCCCTTTGGAAAGCAGTAAGAAAGGAAGGAATTATCTCTTAGTCAAGGGAAGGAAAGGCTTTTTGTTCTGTTTAGGCCTTCACTTCATTGAATTAGAACATTAAGGAGGGCAATCGGCTTTGCTCAGTCTATGTTGATCTCATTACTGAACACAATCACAGACATACTTAGAAAAATATTTAATAAAATATCTGGGCACACTGTGGTCCAGTTAAGTTGACACAGAATTAGCCATTTCATTTTTTTCCTGAAAGACAGTTAAATCCTGGTCTGCAATTTACTTATTCCAGTCTGTAATTTACTCTTTTGTTTTCTGAATAGTTTTGGACAGATCAAAGTTATTAAAAATGTGATATAATATAGTTTGTCAATAGTTTTCTCTTACAGATTATGTTTTTGGTGTCAGGATGAGAACTTTTTGCTTAGCCCTATATTCTGAAGATTTTTTTTCCTATTTTTTCTAGAAGTTTTATAGTTTTGCATTTTAAATTTAAATCTGTGATTTATTTAATTTTTAGTTAATTTTTGTATAAGGTGTGAGATCTAGATTGTAGCCCTCCCTCCTTCTCTGCCTCCCTCCCTCCCTCCCTTCCTTCTTTCCTTCCTTTTCTTCTTTCTTTTTATCCTTTCTTTTCTTTCCTTTTCTCTCTCTTTTTGCTTATCTATGTTCAATTGCTATAATACCATTTTTTTTTGTATTGGAATACTTTTCAATTTTGTCAAAAATCAGTGGAGAATATTTATATGGTATATTTTCAGATTTTTATTCTGTTCCATTTATCTGTTAATCCAATACCCTACAATCTTAATTAGTGTAGATAGATAACTTTAGCTGATGCCTCCTACCTTATTTTTGTATGTCAAAATCATTTTAGCTATTACGACTTCTCAGACTTTCTTAAGAAATTTTAGAGTAATCTTGACTGTATCTATAAAAATTATCTTTCTGAGATTTTGATGGAAATTGTGTTAAGTCTCTGTTTCAGTTTGGGGAGAATTAGCACTTTTACTGTGCAAAATCTTCTAATCTGTGAACATAATCTGCCTTTATTTATTTAGATATTTGTTTTGTATACATTTTAATAGTTTTCAGCATATCAGTCCTATACATGTTTTGTTAGATTTTCACCTAAAGCCATTTTATGAGCAACTGTATTTGATAATATTTTTTAATTTTAGTTTTCTCATGTTCATTGCTACTGTACAAAAATCTAATTGATTTTTGCATGATCTTGTATTCTGCAACGTTGTTAAATGCACTTATTATTGTGAGATTTGTATTTGCATTTTTTTCTTTTTTAGATTCTATGGGATTTTCTACATAGAAAATTATGTCATGTACAAAGAAGGACAGTTTTCTTTCTTTCTTTCTGATCTCTCTACCTTTTCCCTAATTTCCAGGCCTTTTTTTCTACTGGCAAGGACTACTGGCACTGTGTTGAATAAAAGTGATGAGAGCAAACATGCTTGTTATATTTTGAATTTTAGGAGGATAATATTCAGTTTTTTAATCATGAGGTATAATGTTAATTGTGGATTTTAAAATAGATTCTTTTTGTAAAGTTGAGGTAGTTATCCATTCCTATTTTTATTACAAATTAATACTGTATTGTGTCAAATGCTTTATTTGCAGATTGATATGTTTGTGTAATTTTTCTCCTTTGGCTATTAATTTGGCTGTTAATACGGTGAAATATATATATTATATAGTATATATCACATATATATGTAATGTATATATGTACACACCTTATTTTAAGTTTTAGGATCAGGGGTACTTGTGCAGGTTTGTTATATAGGTAAACAGGTACCATGGGAGTTTGTTATACAGATTACTTTGTCACCCAGATACTAAGCCTAGTTCCCATTAGCTTTTTTTTCTACTCTTCACCCTCTCCCATCCTCCACCCAACTGTAGATCCCAGTATGTTGTCCCTTTCTTTGTGTTCATGAGTTATCATCATCTAGCTGATGATGATAACTTATACATGAGGAAATGCAGCATTTGATTTTCTGTTTGTACATTAGTTTGCTAAGGGTAATGGCCTCCAGCTTCATCCATATTCCCACAAAATGAATAATCTTCTTTTATGGCTGCATATACATACTCTGTGGTGTATATGTAACACATTTCCTTTATCCAGTCTGTCATTTTTGGGCATTTAGGTTGATTTCATTCCTTTACTATTGTGACTAGTGCTGTGATGAACATACAAGTGTATGTATCTTTATGGTAGAATGATTTCTGTTTCTCTTGGTATATATCCAGTAATGGGATTGCTGCATCAAATGTAGTTTTGTTTTTTAGCTCTTTGAGTAATCACCACACTGCTTTCCACAATGATTGAACTAATTTTGACTCCCATCAATAGTATATAAGCATGCCCTTTTCTCCACAACCTCCTCAGTATCTACTATTTTTTCACTTTTTAATAATGACCATTCTGAGTGGTATGAGATGGTGTCTTGTGATTTTAATTTGTATTTCTCTAATGATTAGAGATACTGAGCATTTTTTCATATGCTTTTTAGCCATTCGTATGTCTTCTTTTGAAAAGTTTCTGTTTGTGTCCTTTGCCCACTTTTTAATGTGTGTGTGTGTGTGTGTGTGTGTGTGTGTGTGTGTGTGGTTTCTTTCTTTCTTTTCTTTCCTTACCTTTCTTTTCTTTCTTTCCTTTTCTTCCTTTTTCCTTCCTTTTCCCCTTCCCTTCCCTTTCCTTCCCTTCCCTTCCCTTCCCTTCCCTTCCCTTTTCTTTCCTTTTTCCTTCCTTTTCCCCTTCCCTTCCCTTCCCTTCCCTCCCCTCCCCTCCCCCCCCACCCTACCCTACCCTACCCTACCCTACCCTTTCTTTCCTCTTGCCACATTTGTTTAACTTCCTTATAGATGCTGGATTAGGTCTTTATCAGATGCATGGTTTTCAAACATTTCCTCACATTCTTTAGGTCTTCGTTTACTCTGTTGATAGTTTCTTTTTCTGTGCAGAAGCTCTTAAGTTCAATTAGATTAGATTTGTCTAATTTTGCTTTTATTGCTATTGCTTTTGACATCTTCCTCATGAAATCTTTGCCCATTCATATGTTCAGAGAGGTATTGCCTAGGTTGTTTTTCAGGAATTTTTATCATTTTAATATAAAAGGCTTTAATCCATATTGAGTTATTTTTTTTTTGTATATGGTGTAAGAAGGAGTTCAGGTTCAATCTTCTGCATATGGATAGCCAGTTTGAATTTCCAGAACCATTTGTTGAATAGGAAATTTTTTTTCCATTGTTTATTTTAGTCAGCTTTGTTGAAGCTCAGATGCTTATATGTGTGCAACATTATTTCTGTGCTGTCTATTCTGTTATATATATATATATATATGTATGTATATATCTGTGTGTGTGTGTGTGTGTGTGTGTGTGTGTTTGTATTAGTCTGTTTTTCTACTAGTACCATGCTGTTTTGATTACTGCTGTCCCATAGTATACTTTGAAGTCCAGTAACTTGATGCCTCCAGATTTGCTCTTTTTGCTTAGAATTATCTGGGCTATTCTGGCTACTTTTTTGTTCCATATGAAATTATTTATTTTATTTGTTATTATACTTTAAATTCTGGGATACATGTGCAGAACATGCAGGTATGTTACATAGAATACTTTAATGGTATGATTGGTAATAAAATGATTTATAATCCTTTGGATATATACCCAGTAATGGGATTGCCAAAGTTCTGGGGTACATGTGCAGAATGTGCATATTTGTTGCATAGAATCATTTAATAGAAAGATTTGTAATAGAATGATTTATAATCCTTTGGGTATATACCCAGTAATGGGATTGCTGGGTCAAATGGTATTTCTAGTTCTAGATCCTTAGGAATTGCCACACTGTCTTCAACAATGGTTGCACTAATTTACACTCCCACCAACAGTGTAAAAGCATTCCTATTTGTCCACTTCCTCTCCAGCATCTGTTGTCTCCCGATTTTTTAATGATCGCCATTCTAACTGGCATGAGATGGTATCTCAATGTGGTTTAAATTTTCATTTCTCTAAGACCAGTGATGATGAGCTTTTTTTCATATGTTTGTTGGCTGCATAAATGTCTTCTTTTGAAAAGTGTTTGTTCATATCCTTCATCAACTTTTTTATGGGGTTATTATTTTCTGTAAATTTGTTTAAGTTCTTTGTAAATTCTGGATAATTAGCCCTTTATCAGAGGGGTAGATTGTAAAAATTGTTTCCCATTCCCATTCTGTTGGTTGTCTTTTCACTCTAAGCATAGTTTCCTTTGCTGAGCCGAAGCTCTTTAGTTTAATTAGATCCCATTTGTCTATTTTGGCTTTTGTTGCCATTTCTTTTGGTGTTTTAGTCATGAAGTCCTTGCCCATGCCTATTTCCTAAATGGCTTTCTTCTAGGGTTTTTATGGTGTTAGGTCTTATGTTTAAATATTTAACTCACCTGGAGTTAATTTTTGTATAAGGTGTAAGGAAGGGATCCAGTTTCAGATTTCTGCATTTGGCTAGCCAGTTTTCCCGACACCATTTATTAAATAGGGAATCCTTTCTCCATTGCTTGTTTTTGTCAGATTTGTCAAAGATCAGATGGTTGTAGATGTGTGGCATTATTTCTGAGGTCTCTGTTCTGTTCCATTGGTCTATGTCTCTGTTTTGGTACTAGTACCATGCTGTTTCGATTACTGTAGCCTTCTAGCACAGTTTGAAGTCAGGTAGTGTGGTGCCTCTAGCTTTGTATTTTTTGCTTGGGATTGTCTTGGGCTTTGTGGGCTCTTTTTGCTTCTATATGAAGTTTAAGGTTTTTTTCTTTTCTTTTCTTTTTTCCAATTCTGTGAAGAGGGTCAGTGGTAGCTTGATGGGGATAGCATTGAATTTATAAATTACGTTGGTCAATATGACCATTTTCATGTTATTGATTCTTCCTAACCATAAGCATGGATTTTTTTTTATCTGTTTGTATCCTCTCTTATTTCCTTGAGCAGTGGTTTGTAGTTCTCCTTGAAGAGGTCCTTCACATCCCTTGTGAATTGTATTCCTAGGTCTAGTGGAGAATCTGGACATCAACTCCCAGGAAAGAAATGGCAATTTTCCCTTCCCCTGCTTGGGTGGTGCCAGTAAAACAGAAGTTTTAAATTACATTCACGGTCTCATAATGTAAGACCCAAAATATACAGGTTTCAATATAAAGGTGTTCCTCATGCCATGAAACAGGAAGGCATAAAACTAAATCAAACAAACACTTAATAGATGCCAGTGCAAAGATAACAGAGATGTGAGAATTATCTGACAAGGATATAAAAGCAAACATTTTTAAAAAAATACTTCAAAAATCAAATATGAACAAGTATAAAATTAAATATAAAACACTCAGAAACATAAATTTTAAAGAATAATATCAGAATTTTAGAACTGAAAAATATGCTAATCAAAATAAACTTAACGTATGGGCTACACAGCAAGAGAAGGTGTAGAGGAAAGGATCAGCAAACAAGAAGATAGGAAAATATCAATTGCCTACCTGGACAAAAGAAAATAATAGGCTTCAAAAAGGAACTGAGTTTCAGGGTCTTTGGGGACTATAATGAAAGATGTAATATTTATGTCATTTGAGTCCTAAAAAGAGAAGAGCAAAATGACAGGGTTTAAAAAATACTTAAAGAAATCATGATTAAAAACTTCACAGATTTGGTAAAAGACATAATGCAAATGTTTTAAGATACCAATTAAAGAAAGCATTTGGTAGATTCTATTAAAAACATGATCTAATTAAAAACTGTATGTATTCTACAAGACTCAGTTCGAATATAATAATTACATTTATTTATTAATAAGAACGAATTGACATTTATATAGCAATCCATTCCAAGCAACAGAATATACATTCTTTCCAAGAGCCCATAGTATATATTGAAATAGAGCACATCTTTATTCATAAAACACACCTTAACAAATTTAAAAGAATTGAAATCATAGCGTGTTCTCCAATCACAATGCAGTAGTATAAGAAGTAGATACTTTGTCTTTTTCTTATTCATAATGTTTAATGAATAAATATACGATATTTTTTCATGTTGTAATGAAGTGGCTCCATTTTATACATACTTTTCTGAGTGTTTTTATCATAAATAGATGTTGCCAAATGTTATTACTCCATCTATTAATTGAATCATCTGCTAATTTTTCTTTCTTTTGTTAATATGACAAAATTAGATTCATCCATCTTTTCCACTGTTAAATCAGACATATCCTTTTTAACTTTTGCAGAATTTACTGTGTAACAAACCTGCACGATCTGCACATGTATCCCAGAACTTAAAGTATAATAAATAAATTTTTAAAAAAGAAAAAGATTTTTACAGCATATATTCACTAGCTCTATAATTTTATTTTTTAAATGTCTTTTTAATATTTCCTATCATAGTTATGTTTGTCTCAAACAGACAGTTTTCTTCCTCTGTTTTCTAAAAGATGGCAAAATTTGAGTGATTGGTATAATTTCTTTATAAGATATCTGAATTTATTAGTGAACCTGTTTTTGGAATTTTATTTGCAGAATGATTTATGATAATAAAAATTAATCAATTTCAATACACATTGACTTTTCATACTGTATTTAATCTTGCATCAGTTACTGGTTGTTTTCTTCAATAATTATTTTCAACTTCATCTAAGTTGTTGATTTACTGTTATAATTTCTTAATATGGCTTAACAATATGGTTACTATCTGTAGTATTTTTACTGCTTTGATTATTGTTATTAGTATTTACTCTCTTTTTCTTGATCAATATAGGTATACATTTATTAATTTTATCATTGTTTTTCTATTAAAATATATGGGTTAATTTTCTGACTATACTCTCAGAAAATAAATTCAGTGGTCTTATTAAGTATTCTAAGAAATGACTGAGCTAATATTGCAAGTACATTTTTATGTCATCTCAGAATATATTGTTCATAGATACTATAACCAGTTAGAACTCAACTAATAAGATTTGTATTTTTCAATAATGTTTCCCTTCAGTTCCTTGCTGAGGCATGAAATATCTTGAAGAACCTTTTACTGAGGTTCTTCTTCTTCACCTGGCTTCCTTCGGGAGTCTTTTTCCTCCTGACCCAGTCATTCTCTTCCTTTACTCCGTTATCACATCTGGTCTTTTTTCTCTGTCTGTATCTGTGCATATGGCTACCAACACATTAAAATTAGAGTTGTACAGCCATCCATGCCTCTCATGGCTCAAGTGCTGCCAAAAGACAACATTCAAAGAGCAAATGGAAGCATGGTATCTAGTTGTAGAAGAAAATTAAAAGATTAAAAAATGAATGCCGTTTTATATTCTGTTACCACATCTTTACATAATATCAGTAGAAGTGCTAGGGTCACATAAACTTTCCTATACAGGAAAGTAATTGTGATTCCAAAGATTGTCATTCGTAAAACTATAAATATCATTGCCAATAGTTAATAATAATAATTTGATGAATCGATGGTTTGAAATGGGCTTTGACACTTTAACTACTGAAAAGTTTATATACTGTAAGATATTCTAAAACAGGATAATTTCGTACTACATTGTAAAAGAAAATGAATAAGGAAAGAATTGGCATCTGTAACCTTATTTATCCTTACAGTTTTTAGTTCAATGTCAGGGTAATTTATTTTGTGTATGTGACACTATTGTAGGTACAAATGACTGCATACCCAAATGATTTGAAGGTAAATGTTTCAAATATGGGTATATCAGAAGAAAATGAAAATACGGTAAAATTTAATCGTTGTTAAGTAGGGTTGTGATTTCCAGAATTCTTTCCTGTGGACTATCCTTTTACTTGGCTTCTCCATTCTTCTTTCATTTATGTAGCCCTTTTCATCATTTGTAATCTACACTGAGTTTCACCCTTCCTTAGATTGTCTAGTAATCATTGACCTTCTCTCACATCAGTGACTGCTGCTGTCTTATTTTTTTTCTACAATATTACAAATCTTTCATAATTAACAAGATTTTAAGCATCTTGAAGGAACAGTGAAATGGGACTGACATTTTTAATGAATATCTCTTTTACAACACTTCTGTAAATTATTTAGTCACATCATTACAACCATGTGAGGTGGGTTAAAAATGAATGGAAACTTATGAGTGTCTCCAGGATAAAAAAAAATGATAACTACATTGCAAGATGCAGTAAATCTCTTACTGTCTAGAAAAGCAATATGACAAAGGGGTTCAGAGTAAGAACTTTGGAACTAGAAGGAACTGAGTCATTATTGGTTATAGGTTATGTTACTATGGGACGCATTTAAATTCTATGAACCTCCATTTTAACTATCTTTCAAAACAGAATAATATTAATATTTACCTGGTAGGGTCACTTCAAGGATTAAAAGACATATGAATGCAGAATTCTCATTTAGTTATTCAGTAAATGATAATTACTCTCTCTATTATTAGTTTCTTTTTTTCATCCTCCTCCCCAAACCATTTTTTGAAGCAGGTATCATGCCAAATAATGTTATATTTCTTATATCACCTACAGACATGTGGAGCTCAGAAGAGATGCTCAATATCTCTCTCATTCACTGGTATTAGTGATATTACATCTCCTTTGTCTTCAATAAGTCTGCTCTGAAATTTCTATTTTAGTCTATTTTCTGTGAAACGGGTAAGAATAATCAGTGTCCCAATCTTATTTGAGTAGCATCAGTAGCACTTGCAGTGGTTTATTACTCTTGTTACCTTTATCAATTTAAGCAGTTTAGGGATCCAGATATCAGCAATAGAAAAGCCACTGAAGCTGACCCTGACCCTGACTAAGACCGTATGGGCTCTTCATGTGCAATTTTTATATGTCTTTACTAATACCCATTTCAACTGTCATATAACACTAGGAATCATTTTGGTCATGCTGAATTTTAATAATTTTAAGATACTGCTTTGGAAAAAATGCACCAAATTACTTTGACCCATAGTGTTTCTAATACATTCACAGAACAACTATTAATATATACATAATATATACCATGAATAATATTATAAATGTTGTTCTATTTAGATGCTTGGGAGTACACAGTGAGCATTAGGCATATCTTACTTCAGTACCCTTGACTTCAAATTGATGGATGAAGCAGTCAAACATGCAATGACCATATGGGTGGTAAATATAAGAATATCAAAGGAGAAAAGTCCATTCGAAACCCTGCTGGTAGAGTGAAGAAGGAAGTATTTTTTTTTAATTTAATAAATGTTTTACAAACTGAGATTAAAAAAAAAAAATCAATGATCACTTTTTAACCTTTGGTATTATCTGCAAACATCTGACACTGAAATCACTCATACCTGTCAGAATATTTGGAATCTTATTACATTTTGTCTTATAATACTATTTAATATTACATAGAAAAATAAGTATTCCACTGACTTCCACTTTTATAAATATTCTCATTTTCCTCCTATTTTCTTGTGATCCATGTCCGTATTCACAAATCCTGTTTAAAAATTGTTAAGCATAATACAGTATTGGCAACTCTGCTTTCAGAAATCTCAGGGTTCTTTTCTTATTTTCTTTACGTATTCCAGCATACATAATCAAAGTCAAAGTATCTATTGACCAAAGTGCAAGAAGGCCGATTCTTTAGTGTGTTATTCAATGAGAAAAAGATATATTGTTTACAAATGGGAAGTGCCATTCTTTGAGAGCCATCTAGACTCTTATAATAATTTTTATTCTTTGGGATTTTTTTCATTTTCATCTTTTTTCCCTATTTTACTTTCTCCGTTTATTAATTCATTTCTTTATTCAAAATATTTTTTAAGTACACTTTTCATCCCAACTGAAATATAGATTAAGACAATGTAAGTAGTACTTTTAGCCATAAACCATATTGTCATAAATTTGGTTAATATACCTGCTGACTCAGCATTCATTTTAAGGCTTAGCATAAGTTATTTTAAACCAGTTGTACCCTATCATCATTGGCTTAGTTAAAACTTCCCCTCCCTGTATGATATCTCATTTGTTTCTCATCCCACTGACCCATTTCCAGACATACCCACAGCTGTTGACCATGATAAAATCTAATGGTCAACATGAGGGTCATGTAAGTAAGTTTCCCCTTCACAAGCATTTTATTTTATTTATGTATGTGTAGTTATCAAATAAGTATAATTTTCAAATTCATAATCTCAAGAGTTTTATAGTCATAATTATTATATTTATAATTTATGATTTATTTGTGTTTCAAACATTTAATATCCTCCTTTGAGCTATTTGAAACTATATATTGTTGTTTACTCTGGGCATCCTATAGTTCTATAGAACACTAGAACTTATTCCTCCTATTTGGTTATGATTTTGTATCCTTTAGCAAAACTCTTTCTCGTCTCCTTTTCCCCTACCCATCCCATAATCTAGTATAGTATCCTCTCTTCTACTTTTTAATTCTGTGAGATCAACTTTTTTTTAGCCTCTAGGTCTGAGTGACAAAATGCAGTGTTTAACGGTGTTTCACTTGCTGCTCCTGGCTTATTTCACTTAAATTAATGTCTTTCAGTTTCATCCATGCTGCCATGAATGACATAATTTTATTCTTTTTTATGGCTGAATAGTATCCAATTGTATATATGTACCACATTTTTTTTTCAAATCCCTTCATCTGTTATTGAACACTTGAATTGATGCCATATCTTGCCTATTGTGAATAGTTCTGCAAAAAACTATGGTGATGCAGAGGTTTCTTCAATATACTGATTTGTTTCCTTTGGATAAATACCCAGTGATGAGATTGCTGGATCATATGATACTTCTCTTTGTAGTTTTTTTGATGAACTTCCATGGCTTTACTACTAGCTTTACTAGTTTTCATTCCCACTAACAGTATATAAGAGTTGTGTTTTTTTTTTTCTCCATATCCACGATGGCTTTTGTTATTTCTTTTTTGTTCTTTTGATAATAAACATTTCAACTGGAGTGATATGATACCTCATTGTGGCTTTACTTTACATTTCCTTGATACAAAATCAACTAAAATTATATTAAAGACCTAAATATAGGACCTGAACATTTAAAACTACTAGAAGAAAACAGGAGAAATGCTTTGGAACATTTGTCTTGAAAACGATTTATGAATAAGACCTCAAAAGCACAGGAAACAAAAGCAAAAATAAAATGATGGGACTATGTCAAGATTAAAAGCTTTAGCACAGCACAGGGAACAATCAACAGAGTAGAGAAGCAACCTAGAAAATCAGAGAAAATATTTGCAAACTATTGATCTGACAAGATATTAATATCCAAAATATACAAGGAATGAAACTATCTCAACAGAAAATAATAATAAGTAAATAATCTGAAAAAAATGGGCAAATGATCTTAATGAACATTTCTTAAAGTAATACATACAACAAATGTATGAAAACATGTTTAACATCACTAATCAGCAGAGATATGCAAATTAAGTGCTTTCTTTAAACTAGCCAATTTACAGCCCCCATGGGAAAGCTTGAGGGTTAATGCCTGTGGCTCAGGATAAAGGCATATTACCCTCTTTCTTACTCTCCATCTTGTGGTTGAGCATTATTCCACCTCTGGACTTTCTGTCATCCTTGCCTAGGTATCCCTAACTTCTGAATCTGTGAGTAATACATTTCTTCTGTTTCATGCTTTCGGGTTTCACTTCACTGTGTTTCAGCTGACAAACACACTTGATCCTTACTTTCTCCCAGACAGAGGTCCCCTAGAGATTAGTTATATTGCTTGTGGCCACTCATGACAGAAAGATCTCAAGACCAAATTAGGAGAAACCATAACAAATTAAATTCAAACACATGCAATTCACAGGGGGAAAAAATAGACAAGTGAAAATTAAATAAAACATATATGTCAGATGTCAACCATAAATAAAGATAAATGAAAGTCAATAGAAAGTACAGGAACTATTTTAGGTAGGATAGTAAGTAAAGTATTAGGTACAGGAAGACCTTTCTAAGATGAGAATAATCCTGTGATTATTAGGCAGGGGAGAGGGTAGAACAGAAACCCTGGGGCAGAACCATGCAGAGAGGCCAGTGTGACTGGAAAGAGTATGTGTGGAGGTCAGAGATATAGATGGAGTCAAATCAGGCAGGATCTTTTATTTAATGGGAAGAGTTGGGTTCTATTTGAAGTGCACTGGGAGACACTAGAGAGTTTTGAATGGAAAAGTGACATAATCTGACCCAAATTTTAAAAAGTATTCCTCCTGCTGTTGTATAAAGATGGTAGATTGTTCGAAGTCATAAATGGAATCACAGGAAAGACTGATAGGACACTGATAGGATCCAAGAAGAGTTCCTAGTGGTTTAGATAGAGTAGGAGTTTTGGACATGTGTTCCAACTCTGGATATACTTTGACAGCAGAGCTCATTATTTTCAAGGCCATAGAATAGCATGGTTGTAAAGGTCTTATTTCACCTAGGCAACAACAACTCTCCTAATTTGACTTAGTTGTGTTACCTACAGTGAGAGACCATTCAAAGATGTGTAGCCAAAGGCTTGTAGTTGCTTTCTCAAGCAGTATTCAATGGAACAATAGAGAAAATACTTCATGAATAAAGATCAGGTTCAAATAAATATTTAAAATGCAGAAAATTTGTTTTGAGATTGTTAAATCTCTGAGATACTGTAACATAAAATAATCTCTTTTTTATTTAGTATCTTCTAACATGATTTAACCTGGGAATTATATTGTGGCTTAGCACATTGGAAATGGTTCCCTAAAGTTTTAAATAGTCTACCTTTACCTGATAAAGTCTGCAAAATCTGACTTCTCCAGAACCCACAAGAATAGCAATCAGTTCATCAAAAATAGAAATATTTAAGCCTCTTAGTTCTGGAAACATTCTCTTCAAACAGAGATACAGTTTTATATTCTTGAACACTTTTAATTACTTTAGAACATTTTTTCTTATGCTAAGTAACCATAATTGTTATATTAATTTGAAACATATGATATTGCTGTTTCAATAGGTTAAAAATACTCTAATATTTGCAATTTTATATGTTTCAAGTTAGCAATTTTTAAGAATCATTGCAACTTCAGGATTCAACATTTTGGAAGTACTTTTTATTTTCCAGTCATTGTGCTTAGTAATTTATATACATATAACCTAGTTAATACTCAAAATGACTTTGTCAGGAAAAATTGTGAGAAATTTTGATATGAGCAAAGGAAGATGGTTGGCTGACTAGCCAAGGTCATTCATTAGGTTTGTCTCTACCTTTCATTTTTTTTGACAATTTTATAAGTTTTAAAAAATAGATAATGATGAAAATCACTCTTGCCCTTAGGTATGCAGAGTAGCCATATCTAGTAGAATGTAATTAGCAATTGCATAGAAACATTTTTACCTATTTGTAAATGTGTCTGTATATCTGCTTTTTGAAATTTTCTTTGACATAGTTAAAATATCTAAATGATTCTTTCATTAATGAGTTAAATAAAATAAGATATATAAATTTTATATATCTATATGAGTAATGATTATAACCACTTTAAAATACTTTCCTTTGAAATAGATTATTACCCTATTTTATCAATGAGGACACTGAGACTCAGAAATATTTTTTAATTTGCTAAAAACATGTTAGTAAGTGGTAGACCCAGGATTTGAGCCTCTTCCTGAAAAATGTCACAAATTGCACCATTAACTACCATGATAAAAAGCCAATATTCCATTGTATTACTTTAATAACAAATAAAATCAACTATGCATATTGATCTTGAAGAGGAAGACTCTAGTCATTAAACAACCATATTTCTTTATATGTTTTTATATGAGAAAGAATAGAATGGGAAAAGAGCGGCAAGGAGCAGTACGTTCTCATCTTATCAGTGAGGTTGCAGCAGTTGTGGTGAGTCCCTCACTGTCTCATTCTTAAAGAAATTCTCGGGCCGGGCGCGGTGGCTCAAGCCTGTAACCCCAGCACTTTGGGAGGCCGAGGCGGGCGGATCACGAGATCAAGAGATCGAGACTATCCTGGCCAACATGGTGAAACCCTGCCTCTACTAAAAAATACAAAAACTAGCTGGGCGCGGTGGCGTGTGCCTGTAGTCCCAGCTACTCGGGAGGCTGAGGCAGGAGAATTGCTTGAACTGGGGAGGCGGAGGTTGCAGTGAGCCGAGATTGTGCCACCGTACTCCAGCCTGGGTAACAGAGTGAGACTCTGTCAAAAAAAAAAAAAAAAAGAAAGAAATTCTCCCCCTAGTTTTTCTCACTTCTCTTCATTGATGATCACATAGAGAGTTCCAATTCCCTGTCTTTAGTTCATCAGGCTTGCAAATAGTCAAGACTGTTCCAAAGCAGGTGGTCTACAAGTGAATTCATCATGGTATCCAAACCATTCTCAGAGTGCCTACCACTCTGGTTTCTGTTTCCTTGGATTAAGAGGATCTTCTTTCCACTTGGATTTTTCCTTTTGCTTCCACATCCTGCAATAGCGTGTTGAAATTTCCTCCCTGCGTTTAAGTACAAACTTAACAGGGCAGTGATTTTTATTTGCTTTCTTTATGGATTTATCCTTTAGGTTTAAAAAAGTTCCAGGTATATAGTAGATACAAAAACTATAGTTGAATTAATAAATGAGTTATCTTTTCTTCCATTCTTCTGGGCTCTGTCTTACCTAGGGTCTTGCAGGTAGAATATAAGATTGTCAGGTAACAGGCACTGGAAGCATATCTCCAAGAAAAGAATCTTCCTCTAGTGAAGAAGTTGACTTTTTCCTTAACTTTTTATTTTCATGTGGACTTAGGGTAGAGTGTCAATGCCCCTTCAGGGTAAAATTATAATAGAAAGAGAGTTTGGGAAATAGAAAGAGAATGCTGTTGCTACTTGTAGATAAAACCTTCCCACATATTTATTCCTCTTTACATATCATGTATATTAAGAACTAAAACTGCAGGGAAGGAAGTCATACAAAGAAACTAGACCAAGAAAGAACTCCTGTCCTCCAGGTATAAGTGAAATAATAAATTTAATAATACCTAATACTAATCTCATGATAATAACCTACTCCTGAGATTTGCTGTATGCCTTGAAGCTATACTATTATGAATATATATTTCTCATATGTTTAACTGCCTTTGAGCATAATTGATGTTGTTCCTATACTGTAGATGAAGAAACTGAGGAACAGAAAGAGATATGCCAGAAATTACAAAAGTAAATTACAGAGCTGAAATTTGAACTCAAGTTTTTCTGGTTTCAGTTCCTGTATTTTTCATTTATAAGATTCTCAAATTTTGCATAGTTTGATACTTAATGGATATTTGTAACACATCACTAGGAAAATTATATAGCTATATTACAGTTTTCAAAGTGAAAATAAAATATTACTAAAATTATTGTTATTACCATTCATTTTATCAGTAAGTGGTGAGAAATCATTTGTACTATATCTTCAAAGAGTGTTTCAATCTCTGTAATGGTTAATTTGAATTGTAGGTCAGTTTTACAATTAATTGATTTCTATTACTACATTTTGTTTCTACGAAATTAGAAAAGCCCCATTCACATTATGCATTAGCAGGTAGCAGTAATCTGAAAACTCTTTAAATAGTTCTGGTATTCAGATAAGAGAATTAGCCAGAAATTATGGGGAGTTGTCTCCTGGAACTTCTTTCATCAATTCATCAACTGAGTGTTAAACAGGTATATCACTCTCCAAAGCTAGAAAGTTGAATTTTACAACTGAGGAGCTAGGTGTGAATTGTTTCTTCTTTTTTTATTATTCAATTATTATTATAATTTTTTTGAATTATACCTTAAGTTCTGGGGTACATGTTGAGATCTTGCAGGATTGTTACATAGGTATACAGATGCCTTAGTGGTTTCCTGCCTCCGTTCCCCACATTACCTACAGAATTGTTTCTAATACAATCTTTGATGGCAGTAAGGTGGGAAGTATTACATGTTTTGTAATAGCAATGGGATGTGTTTTTCAGTATGCCCTGGAGTTGTACTTCATTGATTATTTTTCTTAACAATATTATTATTTATGGGAATTTTTTCTCATGGTTTGGTGGGGTTTCAAACATCCTAGTACCTTATTCAAAGTATTAAACCTTGTGGTATTTCAGTGCTGAGGAAACATATTTAGAGCACTAAGTTTCTGAGTATATCACTTAGATATGCCACTTGAACAAGCACTTGAAATTATAGATGTGGGTTTAAAACAATGTTTTTATAAAATCTCATTTCACATTTCATAAAGTCATATGAGCATCTTTCCCCTTGGCAGCCAGCATGTCGTGTTACTAAAAAAAATCATGTACTCAGTGACCATGGTCAGATCAATTTTTATTATTTCCTTCAACACTGAATTGGCTTATGTGGGATATTGTTGACAGTGAACAAATCAAATGGGTATTGGCCCATACAAGTAGCTTTCCTTATTTGTATATCAACATGATTCCTTGCTCCTATATAATGAATATTCCCTCAGAACTAAACTAATCCTGCTTTCCGTCCTCAGTTGTCTCTCACAAAATTAAGTCAACAAAAATACAGTAGAGAAAGCAACATGAAGGATACACATGCCCACATCTATTCATGCAATGCACCCTAGTCATTCCTTACTTTTGAAGGAGACACTGCTTTCTCATGTTATATGACATTGATATTGTATGAGTATCCAGCTCTGTTATATGATGAGGGAAAGTTACCAGAGGCTCATCCTGTCTTCTCTCTATGGATAATATTTGATAAACACTTTCAGATTTATTTTACATGATTCTTCACAGTAGTGTGAATCATCCTTGTCTTTGTTACAAGTGTATGACTTTGAATAAGGTCTAAGTATTTTCTTTCTCTTCTGTACTTTAAATGTCATGAAGTATTGTTGTCCAGGGATGCTGTTGAATGCTGAGGATATGTTAGTGAACAAGGTAAAATGTTCTCTGTGCAGGTGATTCATCAGCCAATTTGTCAGCATTTCAGGTTGGTACTCTCTGCAATACACAAATTTGATTTCTCTCCATTTGTATGATTACCACCTTAGGTCATTTTGACCCTAGTAAAACCTCCAAATTAGTCTCCTTGCTTCTACTTTTATTCTAATATTCTACTCTAAAAGAACAGACTAAATAATCTTTTAGAAGTATAAATTAGACTGTATTGCCTCTCTATTTGTAACTCTGTAATAGCTTCCCATTTTGATTCAAATAACTTTCCAGGGGAATTCAAGGCAATATGTATAGTTAAGCCCTCACTTAACACCAATGATAGGTTCTTCAAAACTTCTACCTTATGCAAGATGACATACAGCATGTCCTCAACATTTTGTTAAATGTCCTTTTGTTGTGAAGAAAACAATCATTTTGTTACACATTGTTTTACTTAAAGTTACAGTTTCCAAGAACCCATCAATGATATTAAGAAAGGACTTACTGTACTCGGTTTCCTATCTATCTGACCTCATTTCATATACATGTTTATTTACAGTAAAATAGATACACCGGCTTTCTCATTCCATGTCAAAGCCTTTGCTCTTGACTTTTCTTCTGTCTGGAATGTTCGTCTCTCCATTTACACATTGCTTTCTTTTTTGTCATTCTTCAGATGCCAATTCAACTGCAGTTTCTGCACTGAGTGCCTCCCTGACAAATCTTGTTTATTTTCTTTTTAAAACAACAGAGATAGGGCTAGCACTTTGTTTCTTAGGCCGGTCTTAAACACCTGGGCTCAAGTGATTCTCCCACCTTGGCCTCCCAAAGTGCTGGGATTACCCTGTCCAGCCTCTGACAATTCTTTTCGAAGGGAACATGGTCTATTTAACAGTGCTTGACACATACAAGATGCTCAATAATTAAATATAAATGATGAAAGAAGTAACAAAAATAATGTTGAATTATGATAAAAATGAAGCAGAAAAACTGGGAGAAGGAAATTACTTTAGTTAAGGTAGTTGGTTAGCCCAAGCTTTTAGGAAATTTTTTAGCGGAGTTCAAATCTCAGCTAAGACTCGAAAGATGAGAAGGAACCAGGGAAGAATATTTCAGGTGAGGCAAACAGCAAATGCAAAGGCCCTGAATTTCAAAATTATTTGTTTGTCACTGAGAATATTCAGTGGTCCAAGGCTGGGGGATAGCAGAGAGTGGGGAAGAGAGCAGTGAGGAATGAAATTGGAGAAGCGTGTAGAGTCTACTAGTTATGTAGACCATAGTAAGTTATTAAATTTTATTCCAACTGCAATGAGAGAGTAAATTAAAGGATTATGGGCATAAGAGTAACATGATCTGATTAGCAAAAAGAAAAGATTACTCTGTTTACTCAGTAAAAAAATTGATTAAACAGAGCAAGAGAGAAAGAAAAGATTCCAGTTAGGATATTATAAAGTAAATCAGTTAGAGATATTGGTGGCTTGTTGCTTCTATTCACATATTTTTCACTGCTTTATAAAATGCAAACTTTAAGAATTCACTTTTTAAAAACATTTATAGATTCAAATTTTATATTTTACTGGTGTCCAGCTTGTTATATATATTGTGCTGTTTTGAGTCATAATATTGACAGATTTTTAAAATTTTTTGGCAGAACAGTTTACTAAATTGGAGCTATTGATTTAGTTTATAATTTGTAACTGCATGTAGGGTGACTAATGGTTCAATCTTCCAGGAAAGTTCTGGTTTATACCTGTTGTCCCATATGATTATTAATATGAGCTGCTTTAATTTACAAAATGTTCCTGTGTATGTGATGTATTATCTGATTATTTTGATATAACATTAACAAAAATAGTGAATTAAGAGATAAGTAAATGCACTATATAAATTTGTGCATATATAAGTACAAATAACTCATTTTGTGATACTGACTATTGATATAGGATTCCATGGGGACCCAGAGATGAGATGAGGAATGATCAACATAGCCCTTTCACGCTCAAAGAGCTGCAACAGACCTGTTCCTAGCTATGAGGTATTCAAAAGAAGCTTTTTCTCTAAGGTGGCTTTCAAGTTTTAAATCACGAGGAAAACCAGACCTAGTATGGTTTCACCTAACTCTACATATCACCCCACCACAGCCCAAATAAATGTGCATCTTCAGTGTGTTAACTTTTGTAAGCCCAGAAGTACCAGGCATTGAACATTACTTGCCTGGTACCACTTACATTTCTTCGTCATGAGGACATCAGTAATTATTCATCACTGCCCTCTGAACCTGGAAAAATTTTCACCGTCCCTCTATACATGATATAACAGGCACTCACTATCCACCCACTAGTGGGCTGCAAGAAGAAACTGTTAGTCATTCACACATTAGCCCATTCTACTCTCTACTCTCCCTGTAAGGCATCACTCATGAGAAGTGAAGAGAGGAGATGTGCATATTTTGACCCAATATTTAATCTTTATTGTGAAGATATTAATCTTAGCATGGGGTACTTTAGGTCAAATGTATTTATAATAGTTTTCTTTATATATAACAGAAGTTGAATTTTGATTTCCAATGAGGTACATGCTGAAAGAAATTTTAACATTTTTCTGTGAAATTAGAAAACAGTCCAGTGACACTGATTATTTAGGAGGATTTCAAGGATTCTTATATCTTCTAATCTCTTTAATGCCTGGGCTGTTTCTCCAGAGTCTGTGCTGTCATGGTTTCCTGTTCCATTAAAAATACAAGGAAAATATCATGAATGACTTACTGCATCTGGCAATTTCCAGGTGTTTTCTTCTTGATCTATGTGGCCTGTTTTAATAATGCTCTAGAGAGATTTTTCAAAAAATAATGTCAAAGTACTCCTGCAGAAAACTGATTGTTGCCTATAGAAAAACTGGAAGGCAAAGAGAAAAATAGTGTTGCTTCTGTGTAAAATATGACGAAGTCTAGGCACTGAAAGTCCCCTTTTCTCTTTTGCCAGTTCCTTGTGGGTTGCCTGAAAGGGGCAAAATAGAACTTATGAAAGCCATCTTATGTATATGCTTCCTTTTTTTCCTCATAGCAATTTTTATTTTTCCCCCTTGGTATGATTCACACTTCATACCCCACAACCCTCTACATGCACTAATATAGGAGAAAACAATCTTATATCAAATTCATGAAGGAACCAATTATTCTACAATTGCTATTATTTTATGCTCTGTGCAACTGATATGCAGACTAGGACAACAATTAAACTAAAAAAAAATATGCTCTTGGGCCGGGCATGGTGGCTCACACCTGTAATCCCAGAACTTTGGGAGGCTGAGGTGGGCAGATCACAAGGTCAGGAGTTCAAGAGCAGCCTGGCCAACATGGTGAAACCCTGTCTCTACTATAAATAAAAAAAAATTAGCCGGGTGTGGTGGCAGGTGCCTGTAATCCCAGCTACGTGGGAGGCTGACGCAGGAGAATCACTTGAACCTGGGAGGTTCAGGTTGCAGTGAGCCGAGATCACACCACTGCACTCCAGTCCTAGGCAACAGAGTGAGACTCCATCTCAAAAAGTAAAATAAAATGCTTCCTCTAAAATTATTGCCAAAGAGGAAACATATTTGTTACTTCCTAGGAAAGAATATAAAATATATAACATTTTCTCACCTGAAATTCCTTGCAAAAATAAATACTCGTTTTCAACTGTTACAAAAGGACACCTTCTCCCATTGATGCAGCTTTGGAAAAAATGCTAAGCTAGCTCATATATATATATTTTTTAATTTCAGCTTTCATATTCTTATTTGGGATCAGCCACAAGATACACAGCAGCACTCTTAGCTTCAATAATCAGAATAGAACAGTTATTCATGATGTGTAATATCCTGTCTAATGAAACGCATGTTTTTCTTGTGAAAACAGAGTGTAAGTTGGCAGTGAATGTTCTTCCTAGCTATCTCAGCCACCACAATTTAGAGGTTACCCAGGGACACTTGCTCTGGAATTGGGGATATATATGGGATGTGTACAAGAGCAAAATGTCCTAAAGGAAAGAGGAATTAATATGCAAACAGGCTGAAGCTGTTGACTCTGCTCCATCAACTCTATGTTTTTGGTGTGATGTAGAACACTAAAAATAACCCCTGCTATTTGTTTTCATTATGCACACTTTGAGGCAAATGGAAATAAGGTAAATGTTATTTATGTAGAATATTCATACCTTGATATTAGTATTTAATATTAGATGTAACTAGCAGATATAGATAATTTATAACTGAAGCTGATTACTTTGACATTTGCATTAGGATAGGGTAACTGCTGTATATTCCAGGTCTCCATGACTCAGGACAACCAAGGTCTATTCTCACACAGGTAATGTTGACACAGCTCAGGACAACCAAGGTCTGTTCTCACATAGGTAATGTTGACACAGCTCAGTAGGAAAGCTCTGCTTCAGGTATCCAGGTTTCTTTATGCTGTGGCTATGCCATTTCTTTGGCTTTAAGGAGAGCAGAAGACAGGAAGACCACGAAGGACTCACAAGAAGGTTTAGAGGCCAGATTTGGCAACTAGCAATTCTGCCCACATAGTATTTGCCAGAACTCAATTCCATAGCTCCACCTAACTCCAGGAAGATTGAGAAATGTTGTAAAACTCTATGCGCAGAAAAAGGAAGATCCAGAACTTATATGCCATTTTCTGCCATTGCTATTTATCCAGTATTAGGCTGTAAAATATAAACTATTTGGTGACCATGTACTGCGTTTGGGTTATCCCAGAAGTATCAGCATTTAACATCTGTGATGTTGTATACATTTCATATATACCTATATATATATATATATATATATATAGTCCCCTTTCAACTAGTGTGTTGGATTTCCCTTTGGAGAATTGTGCACTCATGTTTACCAGAAGTACCATGACTTTGGTGACAGTGTGACATACTTCTATAAAATCATACTATTCTCTACTCTGAACATGGCTTTCACATAATTACTGCACTGAAAACAGAAGTTTCAGAGGACTGTGACTTCATTCCAGATATTCCATTTTTTGCTTTTAGTAATATCTTATTTTCCAGACTGTCTTAGTTTATTTTTTGTTTCTATAAAGGAATACTCGAGGCTGGATAATTTATAAAGAAAAAATATTTATTTTTGTTTCTATAAAGGAATACTCGAGGCTGGATAATTTATAAAGAAAAAATATTTACTTGGCTAGTGGCTCTGCAGGCTGTATAGGAAGCATGACACCAGCATTTGCTTCTGGTAAGGACTGCAGAAAGCTTCTGTTCATGGAAGACGGTGAACGAGAGCAGCCATCACTTGGCAAAAGAGGAGGAAACCAAGTGGGGAGGGAGGTGCCAGACTCTTTCACAGCCAGATCTCATGAGAATTAAGAGTAAGAACTCCTCTTTAGCATCAAGCTGTTCACAAAAGACCTGCCCTCAGAACCCACACACCTCCCACCAGGCCCCAGTTAAGAGACTGGGGATCCAATTTCAACATGAAATATGGAGGGAGCAAATATCCAAACTATATCAAAGATCATATCTCAAAAATACTTGAAGGCAGTAGCATCTCCAAGGATCAATTTCATATCTCAAAATACTTGAAGGCAGTAGTATTGCCAAGGATCAATTTATTTTTACAAATAGGTATATAAGCCCAGGTATGATAATTATTTTCAATTCGCTAAAGCTGTTTCAGCCCCATGCTTTTTCTGTCCTTAATATTAAACCTGGCTAAAAATAAATTATTATTATTATTGAAATGGGGTCTTGCTCGGTCACCAGGCTAGAGTACAGTGGTGCAATCTTGGCTGACTGCAACTTCCGCCTCCTGGGTTGAAACGATTCCCCTGCCTCAGCCTCGTGAGTAGCTGGGACTACAGGCTGTGCCACTGCGCCCAGTTATTTTTTGTATTTTAGTAGAGATGGGGTTTCACCATATTGGCCAGGACAGTCTTGATCTCCTGACCTCTAAGTTTTTATATTTTAGTAGAGATGGGGTCCTCATGATCTGTCTGCCTTGGTCTCCCAAAGTACTGGGATTATAGACGTGAGCCACCGCACCTCGCCTAAATTAAAATTTTAATTAAATTCAAAGGATTCCCTTTTTCCCATATTCTCTACAACGCTTGTTATCTTTTGGATTTTTGGTAAAAATATGACTTAATATTAACTCCAAGTTTCACATAAATATAACTTGAGCAAAAATGAATATAGATATAAATGCCTCATAGTAATTCACATGATCTTGGTGGTAAAATACATAGAGTCCACAATGACTCAGTTTTTCTAATTTGAATTATTTTGGAATGCCCATTTACATGCGCCATTGAATAGTATATAAATTTTGGAAGAGAAATAGCCAGCTAATGTACTTGTTCCATAATATTTGATTTTCTTATACTGAATGTGCTTAAAATATAGGCCTGCTTTATTGATACGTTGTCAAGTGGAGTTACAAAGACAAATTTACAAGCAACCATTTCTGACATGAAAAATTTATTTAGATTTCACATATATAATACAATGTAAAGTTTGTGTTCGAAATATAATCTACAATATAAAAGAATATGGGACAGTGAACGTCATATAGACTTTGGAGTCATTTTACCTGAATTCAAATGCCAATTTCTCTATTTCTTCAAGAAGAACCCAGAAAAAGCTGAGTTATTTTTTTAAAAATCTGAGTTTTCTCACCTGCAAAATTGGAATAATATCTCAATTACAGTGTTCTTGTAATAATTCAGTGAGGTAAAGCACTGGCTTCCAAACATTTAAAACTGAAACCCACATTAAAAAAATAAAACTTTCATATCATCACTTGGCATGTACATAAACATATCTTATGTGTATGTAAACAAATATATAAATAAAACATCCATAAATAATACTTATCTTTATTGTGAGATGAATTCATATGTTTTATGTCCTTTTATAAGAAAGTTGAGATAACTTTATAATTAATAATGGGTGAATACTTTAAGTTTTTAAGCTTTATTGAGGTATAAATGACAAAGAAAAATTTTACATATATATAGTATATAATCAATGTTTATATATATATATATATATATATATATATATATATAAATGTATATAGTGAAATGGTAAGCACAGCCAGGCTGATGTACATAAACATCAGCTAACATAGTTTCATTTTGTGTGTTGTGAAAATACTGAAGGTACACTTTCAGCAAATTTCGAATATACAATACATTGTTATTAACAGTTATTATTACGTTGTACATTAAATATACAGAACTTGTTTCATAATGACTGAAACTTTTAACCATTTACCAACATCTCCTCATTTTACCCCATCCCTGACCTCAGGTAGCTACGCTTCTACTTTCTATTTCTGCTTTTTTAGATTCCACATATTAGTGAGTTCATGTACTATTTGTCTTTCTGTATCTGGCTTATTTCATTTAGTATAGTGTTCTCCAGGTTTATCCATGTTGTTATAAATGGCAGGACTTGTTTCTTTTTTCTAAGACTGAATAACATTCAATTCTATTATGTCATATATATCATATTATTTGTGCAAATATATAAAACACATTTTTTTTATTCATTTATCTATTGACAGGCACTTAAGTTGTTTCTATATCTTGGCTACTGTGAATAAGGCTGCAATGAACATGGGAATGTAGATATATCTTTGTGATAGTGATTTTATTTCCTTTGGATATATACTAAGAAGTGAGATGCTCAATAGTAAGGTGGTTCTCTTCAATGTTTTGAGGAAGCTCCATACTGTTTTTCATAATGCTATACCAATTTACATTACCACTAACAGTATACAAGTGTCTTTTCTCCATATTGTCTACAATACCTTTTACATTTTTGATAAAAACCGTCTTAAACATTGTGATTTTAGGGTGTTTCTATGGTGATTCTATGGCTCACTGTGGCTGAGGTGTATCTAAGACTCATTGCTTTAATTTGCATTTCCCAAAATTAGCATTGTTGAGCACTTTTTCAATAATCTGTTTGTCATTTGTATGTCATCTTTGGAGAAATGTCTGTTCAGGTCCTTGGCCCCTTTTTAAGTTGGATTATTTGGCATTTTTGTGAGTGTTGTTTTTGTGTGTTGTTTTGTTTTTGTTCTTTTACAATTGAGTTGTATGAGTTCCTTATTTTGGATACTAATCCTGTATGAAATATATATTTTGCAAATGTATCTCCCTTTCTGTAGATTAGATTTTATTTTGTTGATTATTTCCTTTTTTGGGCAGAAATTTTTTAGTTTGACATAGAACTACCTGTTTATTTTTTTCCTTTATTTCCTGTGCATCTGGTGAAATCAGGGACATGATTTTACTATTGTTTATGATTGTGCAATATTCCATGGTGGATATGTACCACATTTTCTTTATTTAATTGAACATTAATGGGTACCCAGGTAGATTCCCTGTCTTTGCTATTGTGAATAGTGCAGTGATGAACATATGAGTGCATATATCTTTTGATACAATAATCTATTTTTCTTTGAGAATATACCTTGTAATGAGATTCCTGGGTCAAATGATATCTCCGTTTTAAGTTATTTGAGAAATCTCCAAATTGTTTTCCATAGTGACTGAACTAAATTAAAATCCCACCAAGAGTTTGTAAGCATTCCCTTTACTCCACAGCCTTACCAGCATCTGTATTCTTTTGACTTTCTAATTGTAGCCATTCTGATTGCTGTAATAACTAATAATGATGAGCATTTTTCATATGTTCATGGGCCACTTGTATGCCTTCTTTTGCAAAGGGTCTGTTCATGTCTTTTGCTTATATTTTAATGTTCTTTGCCTGTTGATTTGTTTCTTATATATTCTGGATTTTAGATCCTTTTGCTAGATATTAGATACATAGCTTATAAAAATTTCTCCTATCCTGTAGATTGTCTCTTTATTGATCATTTCTTTTGCTGTGCAGAAGCAGGTCCCACTTGTCAATTTTTTGTTGTTGCAATTGCTTCGGGAATCTTAGCCAAAAATTTGTTGCCAAGCCATAAATTTTCTTCTAGAATTTCCATAATTTGATGTACTACACTTAAATCATTAATCAGTATTGGATAAATTTCTGTATATGGTGAATTGCAAGGTCCAGTTTCAGTCTCCTGCTATGGGTAGTCAGTTATCCCAGCACCATTTATTGAATAAGGAATCCTTCCCCCATTGCTTGTTTTTGTTAGCCATGTTGAAGATCAGATGTTTGTAAGTATGCAGATTGATTTCTAAGTTTTCTATTCTATTCCATGAGTTTATGTGTCTGTTTTTGTACCAGTACCATGTTGTTTTGGTTATTATACCTTTATAGTATAGTTTGAAGTTGTGTAATATGATTCCTCCAGCTTTGTTCTTTTTGCTTAGGATTGCTGTGGTGATTTAGGCTCTTTTTTGGTCCCATATGAATTTTAGAATGGTTTTGATTGTTCTTTCAATCACCTTACTTATCATTGGCCTGTTCATAGTTACTCTTTCTTCCTCATTTTGTCTTTGTGTCTAAAAATTTGTCCTTTTCTCTAGGTTCTTCAAATTGTTAGCATATATTTGTTCATAGCAGTTTCTATCTGTGCTTTGTATTGTTTTGGATTCAGTGTGTCTTTTTTTCATTTCTGATTCTATTTATTTGAGGCTTCTCTCTTTTTGATTTAGTGTAGCTGAAGATTTATTAATTTTATATTTTAAAAAAACCCAACTCTTGGTTTTGTTGTCTGTTCTATTGTCTTAGTAGTCTCCGTTGCATTTAGTTCTGCCTTAATTTTTTATTATTTCCTTCCTTTTTCTATATTCATTATTCGTGGGCTTGGTGGACTTAATTTGTTCTCTTCTCTTCTTCCTCCTCTCCCTTTCCTTCTCATTCTCCTCCTCCTTCTTTCTTCTTCTTCCTTCTTCTTCTTCCTCTTTATTCTGAGACAGGGTTTTTCTCTGTTGCTATGGCTGGTTACAAAATCCTGCCCTCAAGCAATTCCCTGCTTCAGCCTGAAAAATTGCCGAATTACAGAAATAAACCACCCTGCCTAACCACTTCATTCTTATTTTTAGTTCATTGAGTATAAATTATTTGAGATCTTTCTTTTTTTGTCATGTTGACATTTATTGCTTTGAATTTCTCTCTAGAGCTACTTTAGCTGAGTCCCATCAATTTGTCAGAAAAGATACTTAGGATGATTTCAATATTTGTTATTTTGTTAAAACTTGTTCTGTGGCATAATGTGTTATCTATTCCAGGGAATGCTCCCTGTGTATTTGAGAAGAATGTGTGTTCTGTTGCTGTTGGATGGAATGTTCTGCATATGTCTGTTAGGTCCATTTTGTCTAAAGTGTAGTTTAAGTGCAATATTTCTTTATTGATTTTCTGTCTGGATAATCTATCCATTTTTAAAAGTTAGATATTAAAGTGTCCTACTTTTATTGTATTTCTTTCTTATTTCTCCTTTCAGTTCTGTCAATATTTGCTGAATATATTTAGATGTTCTTTTCCTTGTAGCATATTTACTTTTGTTATATCCTCTTGATAAGTTGAGCCCTTTATTAATGTATAATGATCTCCTTTGTCTTTCTTGAAAGTTTTCAGCTTAAAGTCTATTGTTTCTGAAATAAATATAGCCACTACATTTTCTTTTGGCTTTCATTTGCATGAAATATCTTTTCCCATTCTTTCACTTTCATTGTATGTGTGTAATTAAGGCTGAAGTTAGTCTCTCATAGGCAGTATATAGTTGGGTCTTAATTTTTCATCCTTTTAGCCACCATGTGTCTTTGACTGAAGAATATAATTCTTTGCATTTAAAGTTATTGTTTTTAATATTGCCATTTGTTTTTTTGTTTTCTATTTTGCAGTTTCTTTGTTTCATTCTTCCTCTCTTGCTGTTTTCCTTTGTGATTTGCTACTTTTGTGTAGTATTATGCTTTGATTTCTTTTTCTTTGTATTTCCTGTATCTACTTAAAGTTTTTCTTTGTGGCTACCATAAGGTTTACGTATTTTTCTTATAGTTTAAAATCGTCTATTTTAAGTTTATACTAACCTAACTTTGCATACAAAATTATATTGTATTAATCCATTCTCACACTGCTGTAAAGAAATACCTAAGACTGGGTTATTTATAAAGAAAAGAGGTGTAATTGGCTCACAATTCTGTGGGCTGTACAGAAAGAACGATGTTGGCTGAGTTTCTAAGGAGGACTCAGGAAACTGAAAGATCATGGTAGAAGGCAAAGGGGAAGCACAATATTACATGGCTGGAGTAGGCACATGAAAGAAAGAAGAAAGGGGTGATACCACACACTTTTAAATGACCAGATCTCATGAGAGCACACTTACTCGCTATCATGAGAACAACACCAAGGGGATAGTGCTTCTACATTCATAAGAAACTACCCCTATGAACAAATCGCCACCCACTAGGCCCACCTCCAACACTAGGGATTGCAATTAAATATGAGATTTGGGTGGGGGACACAGATCCAAATTATATTATATACTTTTACTTCCCTAATTCATTTTATGTTTTTGATTTTCTGATTATTTATTTTAATATTGTGTATTCATTAGAGAGATTATTGTAGCTACAATTATTTTTAATTTTATTAACCATTAAGCTGGAACTATAGGTGACTTATAGACCACTATTATGGTATTAAAGTATTCTGAATTTTACTGTATACTTGCCTTTACCAACGAGTTTTACACTTTCATATGTTTTCATGTTACTAATTACCCTCCTTTAATTTCAACTTGAAGAACTCCCTTAGCATTTCTTGTAGAAGTTTAGTGATGATGAGCTGTTTTATCTTTTGTTTTTATGGGAAAGTCTTTATTTCTCTTTCATTTCTGAAAGATAGATTTGCTGGACACAGAATTTTCATTGACAAACTTTTTTTTTTTTCTCCCAGTATTTTGACTGTGTTATCCCACTCTGTTCTGGCCTGCAGTGTTCTACCAGTAAATCCACTGATAGCCTGATGGTATTCCATTGTGTGTGTTGAACTTCTATCCTTTTGCTAATGAATAACTTCAAAATTCTTTATTTGTCTTTAATTTTTAGTAGTTTGATTATAATGTATCCTGATAAATTCTTCTCTGGATTTAAGCTGTTTAGACAGTTTAGAAGTTTATGTGCTTGACTGTTTTTCTGGGCAAATTTGTGAAGTTTTTTAGTGATTGTTTCTTTAAATAAGCTTTCTGCCCTATTTTTCCCTCTGTTTTCCTTCTTAGATTCACTTAATGTGAATGTTATCTCCCTTGATGGTGTTCTATAAACCCTGTAGGCTTTCTTCCTTCCTTTTCACTTCTGGTTTTAATTTTTATCCTCTGACTGAATGTTTTACAATGACTTGTATTTGAGTATACGGACTTGCTTCTGAATGATTGTCTGCTGTTGATGCTCTCCATTGTATTTTGCTTTTCATTAGTCATGTTCTTTAGCTCCAGAATTTATTTGGTTCTGTTTCTTATTTTGGTCTTTTTATTGAACCTCCCATTTGCTTCATGCATTTTTTTTCAGACCTCACTGAGTTATTTTTCTATGTTCTCTTATAGCTTGCTGAGATTCCTTAATACAATTATTTTGAGTTCTTTGTCAGGCAATCCATCAATTTCTATTTATTTAGAGTCAGTTACTGGAATGTGATTGTTTTCCTTTGTGATTTAATGTTTTCTTGATTTTTTTTTTATGTTTCTTGAAATTCTGCATTGCTGTCTTCATACTGAAGAGCAGTCACCTCTTCATGTGTCTAATGATTGACTCCGTCAGAGAAACACCTATACCTAATAGCCCAGCTGGGGATTCTGAGTCTCTCTCAGACTTTATCTATGGATATTCTCACTCTGTACATCTTGTTTTATCTTGAAATGAGGGATTAAAAATTATGTGCCTTCTCTCAATCTTGCAAAGCTTGATTAGATGCAGGGAGCTCCTGTTTGTTTTTTTGTATAGTGGTGTCCTGAATTGCTCAACTGTTTGCCTTTTTCAAATTCCACATAGTAAAGCTGGCTGGCTGTATGAGATACTTGCACTTGCTGTCAACAGGGGCTCACTTGAGATGCTGCCTTCTATGTAAAAATTTAACGCTTATGAGGTTATTTGGGGTGTTCATTGTCATTTTGGGTGGAGTCCATAGGCAAGACATCCCAAGTGGCTTATATCAGCATTCCTGATGGAGTTCATCGAGCAGTTGTCAGAGTATGCAGCCTTTCTTCCCTGTTCCTAGCATCTGCAACTCACCTTAATATTCTGAATGGCATGAGAAAGAAGTGTGACTCTTGGGCAGTATGTTGCATGGCTGTGGAAACCTGGCAGTCATTTATTGTGCTATTGCTTTTCTCTTTGGGAGTAATCATCCTTTTTTGGCACTAAGCTATGCTGCCTTTTGGAAGGGATGATATGAGTAAAATAAAGTTATTTTTCTGTCATCTTCACAGCATTTATACCCAGACTCAGATTTTTCCCATTGGTATGTTAGAACTTATCTTCTAGTCTCCTAGACTCCCACAAAGTTACACTTGCCAATAGGTAGTTGTCACAGTTGATTCTTCTGTGGAAAAATAATGGTAGAAATCTCCTACACTGTTATCTAGATGAATGACTAAAGATTTTAAATTTGATTGACAGCACAGTACTTCACCTCTTTGCTTGAGGATTGCCTTTGTTGATGAGTTTGGTTATCAAATAGTATGGAACTTCAAAATGAGATGTATTTCTCTGTATAACTTATAGCCAGTTCAGGAAAAATAAAAACTGTTTTGGCCCATAGTTCTTCTATAACTGCCAAAAATTTCTTCTTCAATTTTATGCTATGAATTGATTCAAGATTACATACATTGAGATTCTATGAACATTTATGTATTTCTTCCCCACTTAATTGATTAAGAGTAACCTCTTTAAAGTCTTGCACACCGAAGAGGAATTCTCTGGGGAGCACAAATTTTGGAATGATTGACGTGATTTTTGATGGCATAATTTAATCTTATAATAGATATTAACATAACATTTCCCACGAAGATTAAAAGCCATGCCCCTGATAAGAGTTTAACGGGAATTTTGGAGAGTATTGCTCAAATAAAGTTAAGTAAACATGGGAAGGAATATATTAAAGAGGGCCTTACAAACGTAGTGGGAAAAAACTAAACTTGTTTTACAAAGCACATATAATTTTTGAATAGGAAAACTGTAGTAGAGGGGATTATTAGGGAGATTTCTGTCAATCAAATGTTCATTTTGGGGCTACTTTAAACAAAATGTCATACACTGAGTAGTTTGTAAACAACATAAATTTATTTCTTACAGTTTGGGATGCTAAAATGTTTAACATAAAGGTGTTGGCAGATTTGATGTCTGGTGATGTCCTGTTTTCTGGTTGCTTCATAGATAGCATCTTCTCACTGTGTCCTCACATGATAGAAAAAGTGAGAGGCCTCTCTAAGGAATATTTGATAAGGGCAATTACCACATTTTATGAGAGTTCTTCCCATATGACCTAATAACTTCCCAAAGGCCCCATTTCTTAATACAATCACCTTGGGGGTTCAACATATAAAATTTTGGGGTAAACAAACATTCATACCATAGCAAGTACATAGCTCAACACATGACACATGGAAAGTACTCAATAATTGTTTTAATGAGCACATTATATTTTAAATAGGACTTCTCCAGACTTCAAAAAGCTAGGACATCATAGGGAATAATATAGGACTGTGCTTTGGCTTTGTAATGTCACTGTGTGGTTTGGGGTTATATAGGCACCAAAGCTTAAAGCACAGAATTTGAAAACTACTGTTGATTCAAAACACCTAGAGAGCTTTGAAAAATGTCCATTGTAACCTAGAAAAATTGAAACAGTTTCTGGTGGTGGGGCTCAGACATTGGTGTTTTTATAAAGTGTCCATACTGATTCTAACTAATGTCCTGTCAGGGTTGAGAACCGATGTGTTAAAGCAAGTCTGTGAGATAGAGCTAGTTTTCTCTGCTCAAGTTAGGTAAGCAATATTTGAAGAATCAGGGAGGAAATGGATTTGCCTTGGGAAATAGAATGCTTTCTCCATAGAAGTGCATTAAATCTGGTTTATAGCGTAAAGGATTTGTTTCTTTACAGAGAAATCCACACATCATATAGGAGGTCAAATAAGCTGACTAGATTTTTTTTTCCTCTGGCTATTTGCAGACTTAGTTTGTGACTAATCATACTCACAAAAAGCTAGCCAGAAGATACAAAGTAAAGATTTATTCCTTCCCTACTAGATAATTTTTTCCCTCTATTCTGGTCTTACTAAGTAGTAAAACATGATGAGTTACTTAACCTCTCCCCTCCCTCTCTCTATGAGCCTATGTGAACATTGGATTGTTTCCTACTATTCTAATCTCAAGTATTTAACTGACCTACTTGCTCAGGTTCCAGAACCCTGTCAATTCTCCAGTTTAGTCACTTGAGTGAAGCCCAAATGCTATAAGCACAATGCTAAGCTGATTGGAAGGGGAAGGAAAGTGTTGGGAAGCACTTGCCTAACATCTTCTAGCCCTTTACTTCAGGTTGAGATCTTCTTCTAGGGTGTCGTATTCTTCCTTTAGATTACACTTCTTGGATATTGCGACAAACTCAGCATAAGCCTGCGTTTGCCGTAGCCCCTTAAATTCAGCACCCTGGACAGCTCACCTTTTTTTCTGGGCTGGGAAAATAAATTGGAAATAAAATATTTTCCAGCATAGATAGTTGCTATCTATATTGCTATGCTGTGTGTTTTCACATGTCTATTCTGGTACCTGTTCAAATTTCTCCCTTCATCCTAATAGAGATTTGTTAAAATGTGTTTTATTAAAAGCAGAAACTAAATCAAAAGTGTGATTTAAAAGGAGTATCTAGATGCATGAATGTGAGAGCACCTGGCTGAAGTGAGCAGTAATACAACAGGTTTAATGCAGGCTACTTTAAACAAATAGTTTAGTCATAAGCAGATACTGCCAATAAGGAATGGAAATAAAGATTAAAACTCAAGACTGGAGGACTAAATTTGGTAGGTATCTACCTAAATAAAAACCCTGAAGAAAGAAATTGAATATTTATATAAGGGTGAGATGCTTCAGCACATTCACAGAAGGAGTAGAATTGGGTAGAACAAATAGAAAGGAACAATGGGACCAAATCCTCTAAAATGTGAAAAAAAAAAAAACCCTGATATTTAATACACACACACACACACACACACACAGGAACTATGAGTGGTTGAATTTTGCAAGTGGAGGAGCAATGGTAGAAGAGAAATAGAAAAGCCAGAGAAGAGTAGTAAAAATGAGGATCTAGAGAATGTGGGCACGAATGAGATCCAGATCACTAGGACAGGAATTATATGTAGAAGGTAAGGGAAGAACCAAAGGATTATGAGAAGATTAACATAAAAGCAGTGATGTGCTGTCATGCAGAGAACAAAAAGTATACCATTTGAATTCCTTATGACTTTTAAAATTAGAAGGCAGACCCATGTGTGGGAAGGTTTTGGACTGGGGACTTAAATAATGATGCTGAAGTATGTAGACCAATGTTATATCTACATAAAGACTTGTAAAATGGAGCACCCACAAATATCTCTTTCTGATAAAGTATACCTCAAACAAATTGTAAATTGTATTTTGTACCTTTAACATCACATTTCAATTCTAAAATTGGTTACCTGAAATGTTGATTGTACATTGAGGATTTCACTCAATTTGTAGAGCTATTATTTCTGTTCTATTTTTAACATTAAGATATATGTGTAGTTCTTCATTAAGTATATAATCTAAATGTGTGAGAAAGTAACATTTCTGTTGTCTTCCCTACTAACAAATGAGATAGTTTGTTATAAATCTAGTGTTGCTGGTGCTAGTCATCTCAGCACTATTATAATTAAATATGTCTTGTGCCACAGTTGAATTGGAATAGAATTGCAGAAGCCACTATTGAATTAGAAGCAACACTGGTTCTTGCCTTTTCATTATGTAGATCTAGCTTTTGAGAAGATGTAAGATCAGCAAGAACTGTCAGGCCACCTGCAATTATCTGCCATAATGTCTACCTCCCCCACTAGCATAAGCCTCTTTCTCTACAGGTGCTATAATTTCCTCAGGAGGAAATTCATTATCAAGTAAAATAATCTATCTATATTTTCTCACCCAGATTTTTCCAGAAGAATTTAAACTATAATTTTTATTTTTACCTTTTTAAAAACTTTTTCCTTTTACTTACTGATTCCACAAGCATTAACTGAGCACTTACTATATGAAATGTATGATATAAAGTGGTATAATATAATTATGCAGTTCTTTAAAATCATATGAGAACTCCCACAGGTGACATCTCCTTTAGGCTTCAAAGCAATTTAATAAAAAAAATAGCTACCTTTGCTTAGTAGTTGAGGAAATGAAAATTTATACATGGTAATCAATCTATATGTCATTTTTCTCACCTCATATAACTTTGGCACAGTATCAGCCTCACTCAATATATCTGTGTATTATGAATTATAAATATTTCAACTACATGTGAAAACTTTCTAAGATTTCACATGGAATATAATAGGCACCACAACTGTTTGTTAAAATAAATTAATAGCATCACAATAAAGCAATTATCCTGGACAGAATTGTTTTATATGTAATGACCTTCTGTGACATGGTATCCATTATAATAGGGCATATATATATTTTTTTTTCTTTTTAATTTTAGTCTTTTATTCTTTGCTTTATTGATGTATAACTGACATACAAAAACTTATACATATTTAATGTAACTATATCAGTGTTTTTGTATATATAAGCACACCCATGATAACATCCCACAATCAAGGTACTAAACATCTTCATCACCTACAAAAATTTTCTGTGTTCTTGCACATCTGTACAAAAGTAATTGCCATTTTGGAACATGAATTTTAAATCATTATAACTAGGCTCATACCTATCTTTATTAATCAAAATAGGAAACATTGCAATCAATATACTTTGCCAACAAGAAGTAAGTTTGTTTATTCCTGTAGCGTAAAAGTCCATGCTTCGGGATCCCATGAACCCTTGGAAAACATTTTCTGGATACCACTAGCTGTGGAAGTGTTTTCCCTGCAAAAAGTTGTGGAGATGCTTGAAGTGGTAGTTGGTTAGTGAGAAGTCAGGTGAATATGGCAGATAAGGCAAAACTTTGTAGCCCAATTTGTTCAATTTTTGAAGTATTAGTTGTGCAACCTGTGGTCAGGCATTGATGTGGAGAAGAATTGGGCCCTTTCTGATGGCCGATGCTGGCTGCAGGGGTTGCAGTTTTTGGTGCATCTCATCGACTTGCTGAGCATATTTCTCAGATGTAATGGTTTCCTGGGATTCAGAAAGCAGTAATGGATCAGACCGGCAACAGACCTCTAAACAGTCACCATGACCTTTTTTTTTTTGGTGCAAGTTTGGCTTCAGGAAGTGCTTTGGAGCTTCTTCTTGGTCCAGCTACTGAGCTGGACATCACCTGTTGTCATATAAAATCCACTTTTTGTCACATATTGCAATCCAACTGAGAAATGGTTCCTTGTTGCTGTGTAGAATCAGAGATGACAACACTTCAAAAATGATGATTTTATTTTTGTTTTTGCTAGCTCATGAGGCACCCAATGATTGAGCTTTTTGACCTTTTGAATTTGCTCCAAATTCCAAACAACCACAGAATGGTTTACATTGTGTTCTTTAGCAACCTCTCATTTTGTTGTAAGAGGATCAGCCTTGATGATGATTCTCAATTTGTCGTTGTCAACTTCTAATGGCCAGCCACTATGCTTCTCATCTTCAGGGCTCTCCTCTCCTTTGCAAAAGTTATTGAATCACCACTGCACTGAATTTATGTTCATTAGCAGTTCCTGTGCCAAATGCATTGTTGATGCTTTGAGTTGTCTCAGCCACTTTGTGACCCATTTTGAACTTGAATAAGAAAATTGCTTGAATTTGCTTTTCTTCCAACATTATTTTCATACTCTAAAATAAACATAAAATAGCAAGTAATAAGTCATTTACAAAATAAAATAAAGTGAGAAATGCCCATTAAAATGATATATATCATAACCACATTTATTTAAAATATACATAATATAAAAAAATCCCAACAATGCAAAAATTGCAGTTACTTTTGCACAATAGTAAGAATACTTAATGTGGGATCTATCTTCTTAACATATTTTAAAGTACACAATATCATATTGTTAACTATAGTTACTATTTTGTAGAGCAGATTCCTAGAACATATCCATCTTTCATAACTGAAATTTTATACCTATTGAGCAATAATTTATATATTTTTCACCTTGTACCTGGTAACTACAGTTTTGCTCTTTGCTTCTGAGTTTGACTGTTTCAGATAAGTGGAATCATGCAGTATTTATCCTTCTGTGATTGTATTATTTCATTTAGCATAATGTCCTATAAGTTCATCCATATTCTCACATATTATAGGATTTCCTTCTTTATTTAAGGGTGAAATTATTCTACTGTATGTATGTACTGTGTTTTCTTCATTCATCTGTGGGTGGATATTTAGATTGTTTATATATCCTATAAATAATGCTGCAATGAGTATTTGGATGCTGATGTCTTTGAGATCCTGATTTCAGTTTGTTTGGATATATATACAGAGGTGAAATTGCTGGATAATATAATTGCTCTATTTTTAAAACTTTGAGGTAGCTTTTACTGTTTTCTATAGTAGTTGCAACATCCTATGTTTCTATTAGTAGTATACAAGGGCTACAATTTTCCCATATACTTGTCAACATTTTTTATCTTTTTTTAAAAAAAATAATAGACATTCTAAATGGTGTGAGTTATCTCATTGTGTTTTTTATCTGCATTCCCCAATGATTAATGACGTTGAGTACCCTTTCATAATGATTTGTATGCCTTCTTTGCAAACATGTTTGTTTTTTTGTATTCAAGTCAAATAATCCTTTAAAAATATTGTTGTTTTAGTTTTTATAGTATTTTAGGAAATACTTGTATATTTAAGATATTGACTCTTTATCAAACAGATGGTTTGCAAATATTTTTCATTTTGTAGGTTGCCATTTACTCTGTTGATTATTTCTTTTGTTATGTACAGCTTTTTAGTTTGATGCAGTACAACTCATATTTTTCTTTTTTTGTCTATGCTTTTGATGTCAAATCAAGGAAATTATTGCGAAGATCAATGGTAAGAAGATTTTTCCTATGTTTTCTTTTTTGAATTTTACAACTTTAGGTTTTACATTTTAGTCTCTGACCCATCTTGAGTTGAATTTTATATATAGTGTAAGACAGGGGTCAAATTTCATTTTTTTTTTGCATGTGGATATTCAGTTTTCCTAAACCATTTGTTGAAGACATTATATTTTTTTCCATGAAATGTCCTTGACACTCTCATTGCAGATCAGTTGAATGTGTATCTATGAATGAAATTAGAGAAACAATCTCATTTACAACAGCATCAAAAAGAATAAAGTCCTTAGGAATAAACCTAACAAAGAAGGTGATAGATTTATGTACAAAAATTATAAAACACTGATTAACAAAATTAAAGAAGACAAATAAATGGAAAGACATACCATGTTCACAAATTGGAAAAATTAAGTCAATTAATTTCTGATTAAATCAATATTAATTGGTTATTGATTGGATTATTATTTTTGAAATATCCATGTAACACAATGTGATCTACAGATTATGGGATTTTTTTTATAGAAATAAGAAAAAGTCCTAAAACAATCCCAACATTTATATGAAACCACAAAGATCCTGAATAGCCAAAGTGATATTGAGAAAGAAAAGCAAAGCTAGAGGCATACTAATTTTTACATATATTATAAGACTACAATAATTTTAAACATACAGAGCAGTCATAAAGACAGACACTAAACCAATGGAAAGGAATACAAAATTCAAAAATAGACCCCTAGCATATTTCTTGACAAATTATAAAGTGAGTAAAAGCCTAAAAATTATAATTCTGGATAATGTCTACAATGTGGGAAGAGGAATTATTCATATTACTTTGGTTTACTCTTCTGTCACCAAGACAAATTAGTTATTCAAAATAGATCTCTCCAGTTTTGATGATAGCATAATCATATAAAACTCTCCTGGAATGCAAAGGTGGTGCAAATCCCACATTTTCTGACTGACACTTTCAGTACTAATGGGGCCAGAGTACATGCTAGATTTCTGACTTAGGCAAACTGGGAAGAGTTGAGGTGAGAGAAAAGCCCTGACGAGCAGGGTTAATATTTAAACTGGAGGCGATACATTCAAGAAATTATTTAAAGGCATGTAGAAAAGTACACTTGGAATGACTTCTGTTATACTCAAAAATCATCCTGTTCAAATATAATCTGCAATTGATATCAGAGGGTCATCTCTGGCTTAGGTGGCATTTCCAGATAGGATTTTTTCATGCTTGCTGTGTGAGAGGTAGGCCGGATTATAGAGCTAGTTTGCAAAAGCTGATTAGGTATATGTCTTCTCAGCTCCATGTTTGATGAAGTCAAGTTTTGTAACTTGAAATCAGCTGCGGTGCAAATATCAAAGTATGAAAATAAGCAGCAGTTACAAATCGGCCTCTATCTCCATGCCTGCCACTTTCCTCACCAAAAGGATGCTTCTTAAACATTTGCCAGTACATCAGTCTCAGTATCTCAATTCAAGGTGTTTTACTCTATGTGAAGCTGGTCGTACCCAATACAGCCGCAACTGAGGTTAAGGTGCACTTTCTTAGCTAAGAAGTGTGGTAAAGTTGTAAGAGGTAGGTGATGGCAATGGCTATCTTGTAAGAGCCTTAGCCAAACAACAGATTTATAAAGCAAGGATTATGGACTTGATAATTACCTTAGGAGTTATGGATAAGGCTGAAGTTTACTAAGCTTGTAGTTGTTTATTGGGCATTGCTGTATTACCCTAGTCTTTGGAATGTAAAAGTAGTCTAGAATTCGTTCTTTAGTTACAAAGTAATTTTTATTATGCTTCCAGTTTTTGCCAACATTGGCTTAGGAATGGATGAGTCAGAATTTGCAGAAGATAATCCTCATACTCCTGGTTGATTAAGATTTTTTTTTTAAACTGCTATGCATTTTTTATGCCTATCTATATGTTATTTAAATAATTATGATAATTTTTCATAGTCAGTGGAATCATTCGGATTTTGTTGAGTATAAAACAGAGGCTCACAGTGGCAGAGTCCTTTTTCCAAAAATCACCCAGTTGGTAAATGGCAAGCTTGATTAATATAATGATTTCTTTGGTATTTTCTCTGTGGTGCCAAGATGCCATCATGAAATTATGGATCAGGTACCGTAAGTATCTAAAACATAAATCTTTTCTGTTTACTTGGGTGGAAAAGTTATCTTATAGATGATAAGAGTTTATTTGTGGAGGATGTCTTAGAGTTGGATAGGACTATAGGCCAGAGATCACTAAAGAGAATAATTATGCAGTTTAGATGAGAACTGATGAGAACCAGAATATAATATTGGGGAAAGAATGAAAAGAACAGGACAGATTCAAGAGATGTACAGAATATAAAATTAGATTGTTGTGATGGAGGTGAAAAGGGAAAGTACTCTTGGAATGAAATCTGTTATACACAAAAATCATCCTGTTCAAATATACTGTCAGCATGTATTTTTGTATTTATGCATATTTACATTTCTACAAGGTATTTAAACTTGTCCTATATCCAACTCTTTTATATCCCTTCTGAGAGGACAAATAGGACATCCAGCCTTTATTTCCACCCTGCAAATTTCTTAAAATAAGTGAAAGTCATTCTACATTCTCTTGGCCACCCCACTGCTTCCCTCTTCTTAATGTCCCTTATTTTCTTAGAGATCCAGTCATGTTTTTGTGATAATTTTGTGCCACTCTTACTCTATATTTTGCACTTTCACAAAATCAAACCCAAAAAGAATAGGCCTGTCCCTATTGCTGTTATTTATGGTATATTTTCTCTGTATTGAAAAATAAATATACATGCATTATTTTATTTAGTATTTAGAATAACAGAAAATATTTGTTGAGCTCCTCCTATATGATTGAGAAGATATTATCAGTACCTGTTTTCCAGAATTTAAATTGAGATATAGAATGTCAGGGATGGCATTGTTCCTGGGGCTACACAGGTAATTAATAATAAAATGAAAATTGAAACTGGGTGTATTGACTCCAGGCCAACAGTTCTAACTATTGTGCATGTTGCTGGAGTAGGCATTCTACAGGCATGCTACACAGTATAGATACTAAATGCTTGTTCAATAAACCAATGAGGTATTTATAAGACTCTGTTTCTCTTATATACCTAAGCAGAGTGAAATACATTGCTTTAAGTAATTATAGAAGACTTTTGTTATTCTAGCTATTATTTTTGTAGGATTTTCAATTTTACTTCTTTTTAGAATTATCTAACTTGCTTTTAAATCTCTTTTATTTATTAATATTAATTAGGATTATTTTCGAAACAGATCCATGAAGAGAACAATTCAGGAGTCACAAATCTGTTTTTGCATTTTCATTTTCACACGTGCCTCAGAGACCATTTTCTCAGTGTGCATTGCTCCTTCTCATTAAATTTACTTTTTAATTAATGGTCTTTACATATATGTAGTTTTGTGCAATGTCCTGTTAAAGGCAGGGGATTTCTTAAGATGTAGCAGAAAAATTAAAGGCAATAAATATTTCATAACAAAATCATAAAAAATGTTATGGTTGTTGAGAATATCTGTGTGACACATTATTTCTTATTGTCAAATCTCTAATATGGTAGCAGTTATATTCTTAGTAACCATTGGGATATGAAAAAATAAAACATCATTTAGATATGTGGATTAGTGTTGCTAGAACGATAACTAAAATTAGGAGTTGCAGAGCACTTTAAATGTTATCTGTGGTGAAGCTAGATAGGTCTTATCTTAAGATGTGTAAGATTCTTTGGTCATGATATTGTTTACTTTCCTTCGTTGGAATACTACTGACATTGAACTTAGGTTTAATAAACATTCTAATCAAATTATTGATTGCTTTCCCTTATAAAAACATCCTTTTTTTCTCTCCTAATATGTTATTACATGGAGATATATATATATATATATATATATGTATGAACAAACACATATTTATATTTATGTATATGTGTGTGGTGTGTGCACCCACACATACACAATATTACAATATTCAGTTACCATCTGGCCAAACAATAGCAGAAAGCTATTCCAGGCAAATGCTAAAGTGAGCAGTGAGTTTTAGGCTTATTCTCTTGGGAAGAACAGGCAGAATGAGAAAGCCTTCTGCATAGATTATTGATAAAATTCATTATAATTCTGGATCTAGAAATAGCTTCCTATTGCATTTGTTTGTCGTCAGTGATCATTGAAGCCAATAATTAAAGGGAAAAAAGGTTAACCTTTAGTCAACACATCAGTCTTTCTATATATTTTCTCCAAGGTTTCAACAACTGACACCACACAGTTTAAAAACCAAAAAAACTATATTTATGAGTTACATGAAACAACTCTTCACAATAATTTGGCATATCACCTTTTGCCTTTTGTACCTTTTTTTTTTTTTTTTTTTTTTTTTTTTTTTT
>NW_016107698.1:238323-314540 GCF_001604975.1 Cebus imitator
TATACAAAACAAACAAAAAACCAAAAAACAAAAAACAACAACAAAAAAGAGCTAACCATTGGGGGAAGCTGTCATAATGAATGAGTCTATTATTTTAAGAAGACTTAGCAATTAAGTATTTTCTAATATCGATTTTCACTAAATTCTACCTTGAAATTAAGGAGATTGGTAATAAAACCTTTTATTCAGTTTCACTACAATAGATTTAATGAATAAAGTGACTGTGTGCATATACCTACAACTAGCTTCATTTAGCAACAAATGGCATAATGTAATAGGTGATGTTATAGTTTAATAAAAGTAAAAACACAAGTATGATTAAACTCGCAAATATTTTAATCAAATAAAAAAGTAGAAGGATGGCATGCCGCACATTCTCCTTTTTATGTTATTTACATTTCTCTTTAGAATTTATTTTCATATTTTACATAGTTGAATTATATTTACATATAACTGTGGGCTGCCATCCATGAGTAGATTCTTTTTTATTTCAATATTTTATTAATAATTAAGAGATTAATACTTATTAATAATTAAATAATTTATTAATAATCGCAAGTTCTGTATATTCCTTCTGTGTTGTTACAATATATAATTATTCAGGGAGCCTACGCACCGATTAAAAGTGGTGCAATTATTAAAAACATGTGGCCTATTACCACATAAAATAGGTTTGGGATATATCTACAACTATTTGATATTTAAAATGAGTGTATAATTTAGTATATTAAAGAGTTTTTACGTATATACAATAGGAAATGATTTAAGATTTCTTAACATTAAAACATAATGCAAGAAGGAGGTAGAAAGAAATTATAGTAATTCTCCCAGAGAAAGACATTACAAGATGCTGAATCCTACAATTTTAAATTTTAAATTTATGGGTTAAAAGGAATGAAAACCATTGGGGCAAAATGGAGTAAAATAAGATTTTGATCCCAACAGAGAACTTTCTGGAACTCTCTTCTACAGACATGGTATCAAGACCTTATGGAAGAAATAGCCTTTCAATTGTATCTCCTGAAGTCATGGAGATTTTATCATGTCTCATGTATAATGAAATGTTAATCTGATTTTTCTTGATTGATATCATTCTGAGTAATTCATTTTCAATTCCAGTTCTCACTCATTATAAGACTGATTTAATATGGTACTTATAATTAAATCCTGTTTAAAAATGGCAACTGAATCCACAGCAAGTATGAACATTTCTCATTTGGAGAAGTGTTCTTTAGAGAATAATATTCACTGGACTCTGCATTCATTGATCTAAACTTTAGACAGATATAGAAAGGAGTTAAATAGACTGTCTTCAACTCATCAGAACCCCTGCCCATAGTTTTCCTATTTCTGACTCCACTTCAGGTTTCTAAATGACATTAAAATATTTTAAGTGTACATAGTCCTATATGAAAATTATAACCATTAATATATTTATAGCAGTGAAAGCATTTAGATATAGATTGATTAAATCATTGATCTATAGATCTACCTCAATAAACTGCCTAAAGTAATGGCAGAAACGTGTTAGCTAGAAATGTTCATCATAAGTTGGGATTTGAGACTCTGCCCAGAGAAAAGTTATCTGACACTTGAAAATGCTGTCTAGGAAGAGGGCCCAGAGTGCAGTGTAGACAGATGAAAGAATCTCTGCACACACAAATAAAAGGGTGACACATATCATCTACTTTGTGCAAAGTAGACCCAACAACCAGAGCTGATATTTCAGGCTTGTGGCTATGACCTCATAAATCATACACATAACTGAGGGGATAAAAACAGTTAAGCCAGCGCTTCACAGCCCACATCCCATATGATGCTATGAAGGACAACCAACTATTGGCAAGTCTTGCTACAAGCTTAGAAAAGTGGCTTAAACTGTCATCTGTGGTTCTGGCCATACTGCAACAAGGTTGAGTAAGCCAATAGCTAGAATGGAGTCTATAAGACTTCCCCTCCCCTCATGAGTAGATTCTTAAGGAAAAATGCCATAATAAAATGGGTAAGATAAAAATGTGAATATTAATATTTTAATATGCAGATACAACACATTAAATGAGAAATTGTACCTTGAGCTACTTGGGAAAATATATTCACAGGAGCAACTTCATGATGAGGTGAAATCTGAAGATGAGTTACTTCTCTAATCTGTTTTCATCTGTTAAAAATAACTGAGTTCTAGTCCCTCATAAACATTGCTAAGATATTTCAATTTATGATATATGTCTCATTAGTTCTTTAGATTAAGAAACTTTATCTTATAGTTAACCTTTTCTCTTTGGGAAAATTAACTCACTCATAGATCAATGGTATTAGATAGGTCTGACAGTCTTTACAATCTTCATTTATTTATATGCCTTGCATATAGCAATTTCTTAGAGTATTCATTGAATGCATAAATAAAATGTATAAATCAGTGAAATATTTTTGACTCTCAAAAAGTTTTGTATTTTTGAAGAAAACAACTCAAGAAAATATGAAAAAGTTAAAAGCAAAACCAATGTTGGAAGATATGTAAACAAAATACTATGAGTGAAGGAATTCAAGAGAGGAGGTAAATACACCAAATATACTCAAACAGAAATTATACAGTCGTTGCTTGAGGGTGGCAGAATTATCTTCAGCCTGATGCAGAAAAAATTCAATTGTAGATACCATCGCTTTGTAGGAAACTCTAGCCTTTCTACCAAAAGTATCTGAACTGCCTTGTCTATCTAGGTTCTAGTATATTTCTTATAGGACTGAGGTTGAAAAGGCATGGCACTTTTATTCTGGGTTCTATACTTCCTCCTCAAATAGTATGTTCTCTTTTTGTATTCTTTCTATTATATAACAAGTTCAGGAGAGAACCTCAACAAAGATGAAACAGAGAAATTTGTTTGATTCAATCAAATAAGAGGTTCCATTATGGCCTTTGAAGTCAGATAATCTGGGTTTAGATTTTGGCTTTGCTACTTAATATGTATGAATGCCACACTAATCTCTTACATTTATGCCATAATCTGAATCTTTATATACTCCCAAATTCATATGTTGAAACCTAATCACCATTGTGATGCTATTAAGATGTGGCGCTGGTGGGAGGTAGTTAGGTCATGAAGACAGAGCCCTCAAGTATAGGATTAATGCCCTATAAAAGAGGCCACAAAGAGTTGCCTTGCCCCTTCCACTATGTGAGGATGTGGTGAGAAGGTGGCATCAGTGAACTAGAAAGCTGTTTTTCACTGGACACCAAACTTGCTGATGCCTTAATCTTGAATGTCTAAGCCTCCAGAATGGTGGGAACAATAGAAAATAAATTTATGTAGTTTATAAGCTACATAGCTTGAATAGACTATGACAGTATTTAATAGGATATACTTCTTGCAACAAAACTAAGAGATATATATTTTATACTTATTTTATCAATGTATTTGAAGCTCAGAGGAGTAAAGTAATATGCCTAATCTTGCATAGCTACTCAATACACAATAAATGGAAGCTTTAAAATGTATTGGAAAGTCATATTGGCTATGTCATTAAGATGTAGATTATCACCTTTCTTTTGTACAATGCAGTATAGCCATGGTGCTGTTCAGGATATTGGTGTGGTATCTGAGACTTCCAATTTCTATCACTTGTACAAAAAAACCCACCAACATTTAGTTGGTAATTAATATGATGGCCAGTAATTTAAAATATTTATATGACCATTAAATATGCTTATTTCTATATAACATGTGAACACAAAAATATTATTGAGATGTTACTTATCTCAATAATTAGTGCTTAGTTTACTGTGTTGTAACATTTTGTCAAAACAAGTTTCTCATTTTTAAAATAAGTTCTTAGTGATATTTATATCTCTATTCAAAATGTTTCTATTATGTTTTAATTTACATGCTATTCTGTGATATTTTATAATATGAAGATCACTTTTTAACTTTTGAGATATTCTAAGATTAATGATATTGATAGTAATTGTTAGAATGTAGTTGTTCCATTAGCAGAAATCAAGTACATATAGGGTCTATATTCACTTATACAGTTATATGTAACTCTTGTATTTTGTTTTGTTTTGTTTTGTTTTCATAGAGATGCTATATGAACAATTTTAGGTACAGGGACATTAGAAATTTTATTGTGGTATAGTTTCAGAATGTAGAAAGAATTGCAGTATGGTCTTTTCAAATTTATAAGGAGAAAAATCCTTCTGTAGGCATTTGAAGATAATATCTGATTGATAAATTCAAATCCATATTGATGTGTGTGGGTGGTGAAGAGACTTGTGATGGTTAAATATTCCATTTATCTGAAAATCTCATGTGACAAATGCCTATATAGAACACTGTCGTAAACAATTTATAATTGATTACATTAAAAAATAGTTTCTCCAAGTGAAGAAATTCTTTGAAGTAAAAAGACACACACACACACACACACACACACACACACACACACACACCCCTTTACAACTTGAGAAATCTCGTTTTGAAATTACTAGTAGTGTGACTTTGGACAAGTGACTTAAACTTGCTGAAATTTCCTAAAGTGGTTTTATACAGAGTTTTGCAGTGAGAAGTAAACTATGTAAAGCCCCTAGCTTGGAGAGTCATATGCAAAAGACAATTAGGAAATAGCAGATTCTTTGTAAAATCCAGACACTGTATGCTTGAACAGTAGAAGAAAATGATGCTATTATTATTTTTTATTTTTTAATTTTTATTTTTTTTTATTGTACTTTATGTTCTGGGATACATATACAGATCGTGCAGGATTGTTGCATAGGTACACATATGCCATGGTGGTTTGCTGCCTCCATTTCCTTGTCACTATATCTGACATTTCCCATGTTATCTCTCCCCAACCTCCCCACCCCCTGCTATCCCTCCCCTAGCTCCCCCAACATACCCCAGTGTGTGATGCTCCCCTCCCTGTGTCCATGTGTTCTAATTGTTCAACACCCACCTATGAGTGAGAACATGCGGTATTTGATTTTCTATTCTTGTGTCAGTTTGCTGAGAATGATGGTTTCCAGATTCACCTATGTCCATACAAAGGACACAAACCCATCGTTTTTCAGGGCTGCATAGTATTCCGTGGTGTATATGTGCTACATTTTCCTTTATTTTTTATGTAATGCTGTTTAACTTAGTTCCTGCTGTAGAATATAGTCAGGCCTTTGTTCAGTTAAAATACTCAATAAAAATGAAGCAAATATGTATCTCCCAGCAGCATTGCAAGGATACTCTGGGTCATTTTTGGCTAATGTCATGAAATCAAAGATCTCATTCTTTCTTTACACTTTTAACCTTTGACTTGGCAGATTGCTTACTCCACAAGGGCAGATTTGACCACCAGATTTTGAACCTATGAGAGAAAAATGGCATTGGCCATCTGGTACAATCCTTGCCTTCTTTGAATCCACTAGATTTATGATTATTTTGATATTACTTACTAGATTTATTGCTTTTCTGTTTTGAGCTCATTTATACTTTTATATTAATTATTTTCCTCTTCCTGATTTCCTTTTTTACATTTAAAAAACTTTTTATTATGGAAAATGTCAAACATATGTAAAAATAGAAAAATTTAACAAGTACCATGTATCACTCAGTCAGCTCCATTGATTTCCATTATTACATCCTGTTTCCTCTTTATATCCTTCCACTTCCTATGCTTTAATTGTTTGAAGCAAATTCTAGGAAGTATATCATTTCCTCTCTAAACATTTCACCTTGTGTAAATAAGAACACCTTTAAAAACATAACCACAATGCCACTGTCACATCTAAAAAAAATGTTTCCTTAAGATAATAAAATGTACAGTGTTGTTTATGGTTCCCACTAAAGGATTCCACTACTTTTTAAAAAAAATCACTGTTTTGAGGTATTAGTGACATATGAAAAGCTGTACATAGTGCATACATCTCAGTGAGTTTAGTGATGAGCATACACCTGTGAAACTGTTACCACTATCAAAGTCATAAATGTATTCACTGCTCCTGAAAGTTGCTTCCTGCCTCCTTTACTCTTATTATCATTTTGGTGAGAACATTTAAGGTAAGATCTACCCTCTTAGTAAATTTTAAATATGCAATATAATACCACTAGTTATAGGAACAATGCTGCATAGGAGCTCTTCAGGACTTATTTATTTTGAGTAACTGAAAGTTTGTACCCGTTACCCCTTCACTGCCCTCTCCCCTGAGCCTGTAGCAATCATGATTCTACTCTCTGCTTCTATTAATTTGAATACTTTAAATTACATATATAAATGAGATCATTTTACATTTTGGGTCTAGCTTGTTTCACTTAACATAATTAGGTTTATTTTGAATTGTAATATTTAATTACAATTTTTAATTCATTCTTATTTACCAATGTAAGTATTTAAAGCTATGAATTTTCCTGATTCTTATTTGTATTATATCCAATTGGTCAATTTAGGTAATTGTTTCATAATGATTTTTTTCCGGCAAGTTTGATATTTGAATTATATTTCTCCCGTGACACAAAAGGTGTTAAAAGACTATGACAAAGCAAATACACCATTTTCTGCCAGATGTAAGGGGTTCTGGAACAGTTGAATTTTCTAATTTGTTATTAATTTCTGCTTTTCTTGTATTAAAAAGTTTTTCCATTTAAAATATATTAAAAGTTTTCCTTATTGCTTAATTCATAATTTTCCATAGGAATGTAAAAGTATACATACACAGCTGCATATACACTTACTAAAATAGAGGTTTATATGTACATTTTATGTACTTTATAAAATACATATCTATGTATATCTGTATGTATATCCATATTTATATTTTCATCCTGAAACTTCTAATTATTTAACATATGGGGGTTCCATATTACTTACATGCTTTTTGTTTACTAGGTGTATCATGGACTGAAAAGATTAAATAATATATTTCACTTTTCATGGTTTCTACCTCAATTTTATTGCATTTCCTGTAGGGTTTTTTTTTTTTTTTTTCTCTAAGAAAGTTGCTGCTTTATAATTTGTTGTATAGATTTTCAGTTTGCTATTTAGGTAGGCTTACATCATTTTCTTTGTAATCTCAAATAATCCATTTGGTCTTTAATTTCTTAGATATTACCTATTTGTTTTTTATTCTAAGGAATTCTGTGACGTACATATTTCCTGTTTTTTCCTGTCTTCTGCTTCCTTTTTCATTAGTCCATTTTAGTCAGTAATGTTAGCTTACTCTGTTTATTTTTATACTGAAGCTTCTGGAATGTATTTTATAAAGTCTTAGATAGCTTCTGATATTTAGACCCTCTCATTTGATGTTATGATAACATAGCAAATTTGAAATTACAATCCTGTAATAAAGGCCAAAAAAGACACACTCAAAAAGTCCATCTGGTCATTTCTTCGAGCAAAGTCTAAGTGACAGAAACACACTATGAACTCAGAATTGTGCTTCCCACTTACACAGCTCTGTTCTTCCTACTGTACCCTGCAGTGCCTTTGATAAAAAGTTTGTTGTTAATTATTTAAGGGATTAATGAAAGAGTCCCTCTGCTTCTCTGCTAACTAGTCAGAGAATTAGTAAGGTTCCATTTTCTCAAGTTCTTCACCTTTCAGATTTATGTATTTTAAATTAAGTGTTAAATTTTAAAACTCAATATTAAATAATATAAAAGTAACTGACATTCGTTTAGACATAGGTTTAACCATTCTTGAAATGATAATCTGCAGCTATCTTTCAGCAGCTGATTAGATTAAATGGGCTTGTTTTGGTGCATTGATTTAGTTTATTTAGAAATAGTATCTCTAAGAAAAAAAAATATTCCTAACTAACTGAAGAAAAGGAGCAAATAATTGGCCCAGGTAACCAAAAGTCCAGAAGTAGAAGTGGCTAACTTTATGCATTGATGGCAGGAACCAAATTCTAACTAGCAGGCTCATTCTACATTTCCATTCCTAAGTCCAATTTTCTCTGGACCAAAGTTTCCATAACAATTAGTTTATGTGTAGTTTCTGTTCATCAGTATAGACTTCCCAAGACACAGCCTTTCTGAACTGTCATTCATCCACAGGGAGAAGTTGTTAAGTTCATTACTGCTTAGAGCACAGGCAGCATTAAACTCTGAGATGGAATGTGGCCAGAAATGTGGCACTAGAGAGAATAAAGGAAAATAACTTCTAATTTTTTGAATTCTAAAGTCATTCCTCTAATTTTTTGTTTTTATTTTATTTTTTTAACATCACTGATTAGATTTTCTGCAGGGCTTGCAGGCAGATTTTAATTCCATTATCACAGTTTCCTCACACACTTTCCATAGTCAGCTTGATCTCTTTCCATTTTAAGTTATACTGCCATTTAAGATACCCATCACACCTTTATTTCTTATTTCTTTGGTTTATGTTTTAATTGTACTGAAATCGCAAAAAAATGATTTCTGAGAATTTTATCTGCTTTTGGTACTAAATTATTTTCACTGTTATGCTTTTCCTATGCATCTTCAGAACATTATGCCATTTTCTTCTGCGTTAGAATATTTTTATGAGCCCCCACGTGTTGTCTTTCCTTTCAGTCTATCAATCTTTAAATGGTAAATCCAATTCTATTGCCCTTCTTTTTGTGTAGTGTAGTGTTTACAGATAAGCTTTTTCTAATATTATCTGGATGATAAAAAATTAGCAAACACATTATTTAATGAGCAACTAAGGAATAAAAAATGCTGTCAGTTAACCAGTGTATTATTTTCTTATTACTTAACACTATTATTCCTTTTAATGAAAAAACAATAGCAGGTTTAAAAATGATTTTAAAAATTATGTAGCTTTGTTTGGAAACCCTGAAAGAAAGTGTAAGGAGACCTAATTTGGATAAAGAATTTCTAAAACTTTTTTATAGTCAGTTCTTTTTAATCAGTCATTTCTATCTAATTTCCTGTACATTTTCATACTCTGTGCTCTAAATTAATGTTGTGTTGTGATCACCATTGTCCTTGGAATGTTCACTATTGTCCCAGGGAATATTTTTCCAAACAGCTGATATCTATTTTATAAGTTTTGATGTTACTGCTTACCAGAAGGTGTTAATAGAAAGTTTCCAGACAGTTCCCTGCAAACATATGTATGCACATTTCCTCACCAAATTCCCTCAAATGTTTGAAAGGTTGAAATGTTGAGGAGCTTTAAGAATGGCTCCATGAATAACCACAAGATTCATACATGCACAAGCAATTTACAGTTGTACCAGGGGTGCTACCATGTAGATAGAGTAGTAAGACACCACAGATTGTAGAATGAATTCTGATTTCAGAGGTGGTTTCTAAAAACCTGTGCATCTTGGAATCAATGAAATGTATTAATTATATATGGCTATAAAGATACATAACCCAATTCACCGAACCAGTTACACACACGAGAATGATACTGGATATATTTGCTATCTTCCTTTAAAGTCAACTTCAGATCTTTTCCTTTTTATGAACTTGACATACACTTCAGTTGTGTGATAGGGAGAGGCAGTCACTTGGTAGTATTACTTCTGTAGACTAGCAAAACAAGAAAGGACACTCCTCCACGAGACCAGAGAGTATAGTTATTCATACACTTAGATAGTTGGGACAAACTTTGCTTTGCCTCTTCAGTATTAGGTGTGACTTTCTTCATATGTAGTCTCTTTTTTTATATATTCATAATTTAATTTTGTACATTCCTGCACTTATTTCACAACTTAAGCTAAAGTCTATGGTAAAATGTTATGTAATGATAACAATAAACAATTTAAACATTGAAATGTGAAAGAGAAAGAAAAAGAAAGTAAAAAAATCATTATACTTATCCAGTGTCATTGTTCTAAAAAAATTTCCGTTTCAGAATAAATTTAAAACGTTGAAATAAATGTACATTAAGAATTAGTTTTATATCACTTTATAATGTACATTTTTCTTTTCCCTAATGAAAGTGCTTTTGAGTTAATTATGTATTATTAGTTTTATGAAGAAAGCATTTATGCCTGATGGCTTGATATTCATATATGAATCTACTTAAAGTCAACAATCATCTTACATATTTTGAGGGGGATTATGGGGTGTATATGAAATAATTTTAGATCAAGATCACTTAAAATAGGGTTATATCAATTTTTGCTTTTTCCATTTTCTACTGGTTATCATCATTCATAAAACATGTAATAAGTAGTTATCCAAATGCAAAGATACAGGATACCTTATTAGAGGCATAATTTTCATTTTGTCATCTTTGGACTCAATATGACTTTTTTTACACTGAGAATCAGATGAAATAGGCTGATATTTAATCTAGGACAAGGTTGATGGTTTCTCCAGTGATTACTGTATCAGATTCACAAAGCTATCGCCTGGAGAATATTTTCTTTATATATTAAGTCAGATCCCAGTGAACGTCATGCCTGAAATATTTGTCGTCAAAGAGCCATGTTTGTTTTTGTTTAGATATTACCAGAAGTAATATCTAAATTTGCTCACAGCAATGCATAAATGCTTTAGGTAATTATTCTAGGGCAAGTTCAAGAAATATGTTTCTACTGTGCAAGGAAGCAGGTTATCTTCTAGGAGTTTTACGGTTTCGTGTTTTTACATTTATGTCTTTCTTATTACTTTTTGAGTTGAATTTTGTGTATAGTATATGAAATGAATCCAGCATCATTCATTTGTGTATGTTATCCAAGCTACATGACATTGGTTTGGCAATTATTTGAGCGATACGTCACCCAAAGCACAGACAACAAAAAAATAAACAAGTGAGACTGTATCAAACTAAGAGCTTACTGCACAACAAATAGAAAAGTCAATAGAGTAAAATGACAATCTATAGAATGGGAGAAAATATTTGCAAACCATGCATTTGATAAAAGTTTAATCTAAAACATTTCTAAAATTTCAAAATGGATTACTACAACTCAACAGCAAAAATCCTAATAACCTGAGTTTAAAAATGGGCTAAAGACATAGGTAGACTCTTCTCCAAAGAATAAATACAAATGGCCACCAATTATATGAAAGGGTGCTCAACATCACCAATTATCAAAGAAATGCAAATAAGATCCACAGTGAGATGTCATCTTATACCTGTTTAGATGTCGTTATAGAAGAAAAACAGAAGACAGGTAGTGTTGGTGAGGAGGAGGAAACATTGGAACTTTGGTATACATTGATGGAAATGCAAAATGATACAGCCATAATTGAAAAGAATAAGAGGTTTCTCAAAAAATTAAAATTATAACTAATACATGATTCAGCAGTTCCACTTTTATGTGTATATCCAAAATAATTGAAATCAGGTTCTTGAGATATTAGCACTCCTACATTCACTGCAGCATTATTCACAATAGCCTAAATGTCCATGGTGAAATAAATAGATTAAAATGTGTGATAATAATGTGTATGATGGAATATTGTTCAGCATTAACAAAGAAGTAAATCTTGCAATATGTGACAATATGGATGAACCTAGAGGACATTATGTTAAGTGAAATAAGCCATTGTATGATTTCACTTTATTAGATATCTAAAAGAATCAAACTTATAGAAGCACAGAGGAAAATAATGGTTTCTAGGGGCTGGAGAGTGGGGAAAATTGGGAGTTGCTAAGCAATGGATGTAAAATTTCATTTATGCAAGATAAATAAGTTCTACAGATCTGCTGTACAACATTATACCTATAGATAACTACACTGTATTGACCATTTAAAAACTTGTAAAGAGGGTAGATATAAGAATGCTAAATGACTTCACTACAATAAATCAAAATGTTAAAAAAGAAGCAGATTAAAGTTAGGCAAAAAAAAAAAAAATTACTCCTATCATATCAAAGAGTCATGGGCCCACTACTTACTGACTTTGGGATTTTCAGCAATTATTTCCTCTGTCTGAATAAATTTTTTATCCATTTGCAAAGTGGAAATAAGAATACTTATATTCAACTTTGCACTAGAATGAAAACTTTATGAGAGCAGGATATTTGTTTACTTTGTTTAGTGATTAAATACCAAGAATGGACCTGGGGCGGTGTCTCATGCCTGTAATCTCGGCACTTTGAGAGGCCAAGGTGGGTAGATTATGAGGTAATAGAGACCCTCCTGGCCAACATGGTGAAACCACGTCTCTACTAAAAATACAAAAGTTAGCTGAATGTGGTGGCACTCGCCTGTAGTCCCAGCTACTCGGGAGACCAAGGCAGGAGAGTCGCTTGAACCTAGGAGGTGGAGGCTGCAGTGAGCCGAGATCATGCCACTGCACTCCAGCCTGGTTGATAGAGCGAGACTCCAAAGAAAAAAATAAAAATAAAAAAAGAACAGTGGATTTTATGGTCAATAATTATTCAATGAAAAATGAATTTTGAGAACTAGAGAAATGATGATGATAAAGTATTTTGCCTATATTAACCATTTAACTAGGTGACCAGCTATCCCGGTTTGCTTGGCACTGTCCTAGTTTCAGCACCAAATATCATGCATCCCGGGAAATTTCTTAGTGTTGAGTGAATGGGGTAAGTTGTTTATCTCATTAGCTCAACATAGGACAGATGCAGAGATTATTAAGATATCACCTATGAGGTTTAATATTTCACAATCTAATCAAGAAGACCCATGGAGAAATAGAGAAATTGCCATTTAATAAAAAAGTTTTATAATACAAGTTTGAATGAATTCCTTTGGAAGACCAAAAAGCTACTAATGTGGCCAAAGGTTGCTGAAGAATGTTTCCAAGAGGATAGCACTGAGACGCATCTTGAAAGCTGAGTAGGAACTGTCTGATCATTAGATGGTACTCAGTTTTATCTTTACGGAGGGTAGGTATGTTAGAAATTTACTGCTTCTAACATGACTAGTTGTTTCAGACAGATCCAACAATAGCCAAATGTGGAAACAACCTAAATGCCCATGGCGAAATAAATAGTACCTACAATAGCTATCTCTTAAGGGGTGAAACATGACAAAAAAAAAAAGTTGCAAGAAAATAACTTAACTGTTATTTGTACTCTCGGTCATGTTCAGCAAAATATGTATTTAGAGCAAATGAGCCCACAATATTTCCTCTGAAGACCAATTTAAATGGAAGCAGTTGTGGAATTCAAACATTATTATTACCACTAAATAAAAAAGGTCATTTTTCTTTCATAGGATTTTTCATGTTGGCTAAGTTCAGCAACACTATTAAATTCTTAATACATTGCCATTTATATAATGGAGAGACTGAGATTCATGTTTTAAATTATAAAGACAAGAATAATAAGAAGAAACTAGGGTAAATGATAGCTATATTGAGTTGATGAAGTAAATTAAAAATGTGGATAGCTCAATGGAATATTTAAACATATATTTCTCGTACATGTGAATTACTGCAATTCTCTTCAGCCCTTTCTTAGTCCCAGCTCCATTTTTGGATTCTTTTTCATTGAAGAGATTTTAATGAGTGACCTACTTTGATATAGTTTTCATTAAAAAAAAAAAAAAGTATTTGCTGATGCCTTTTCCATACTACCCAGATGGTTAATATCAGACTGCAGTGGAAACCTGAGGGAACACATGTGACCCGGAAAACATCTAAATCAAGTTTGTTGAGAAATGACAGGCTGCAATGCCAGGTCTCTTTTCCAATGGACTTTGCAAATCAAATGAAGAAATGAGAGTAATAATAAATGCCTAGGATTCCAGGGAGGAAGGGGAGGACCTTTGCAGACTTGCTGAAGTTGTCATCAGAAAATCTGGTATCAGGATTTTCCTTCCATGCTGAGTGAGCTTGTGTGTGTATATGTGTGAGAGAGTGTGTGTGTGTGTGTGTGTGTGTGTGTGTGTGTGTGAAGGAAATTAGTGAGTGTAATTGTAATAATTGACCTGACTCATATTTTTCTTTTAGAATTTTTAATTTACCTAAAATGTACCCATAAATATAGAGGTAACACTGATCTTCTCAACTATTTTTAGCTATTTGAAGTCTTATAGGTGTTTATTTTATGATTAAATAGCAATAAGTAATTTGGAGCAACACAAAGATCAAGGATGGGAACTTTTATCTCCTTTTCTCTTAGCCATGCAGTTTCTGCCTGCCTCATAGTGCACCCGAGGAAGAGAAAGGGAGGCTTTCCCTTTCTCTTTAAATAGAAAAAATATTCTATTTTTTCTCATTAAAATAGAAAAAATATTCTATTTTTTCTCATTAAAATAGAAAAAATAGTCAACATGCAAATGACTTCACTTTGAAAGAATAGAAATATAAAGCAAATGTCTCTCCTCTCTTTTACACTATTTTGGCACAAGCAAATCGGAATATGCTTGCATTATTTTTATACCTGGCCCAGGGGGTAGCTTGGGCTCCCTGTCTATGGTAAGGTTGATAATATTAAAACCGCTATCAACGGATTATTCCGGTAAAAAAAAGAAAAGAAAAAAGAAACATCCAGAGGTAAAAGGCTGTTGGAGGAGTGAGTTTGGAAGGCAGTTTAGTAAAAGCATTTCAATATTTAGTGGCCCGGGGATGTGATTCAGGGAAATCATTTTCTCAGTGAGGTAAAAAAGGATAATGAGCTCCAGGTTCTATTTTTCCTTCCTCCTTTCATGTTTAAAAATTAAATCTTGGGCCGGGCATGGTGGCTCATGCCTATAATCCCAGCACTTTGGGAGGCTGAAGTGGGTGGATCACCTGAAATCAGGAGTCTGAGAGCAGCCTGGCTAACATGGTGAAATCCTGTCTCTACTAAAAATACAAAAAATAGGCGTAGTGGCAGGCACCTGTAATCGCAGCTACTCGGGAGGCTGAGGCAGGAGAATTGCTTGAACCCAGGAAGCAGAGGTTGTAGTAAGCGGAAATCGTGCCATTGCACTTCAGCCTGGGTGACAAGTGCAAAACTCCATCTCAAAAAAAAAAATTAAATTTGTTTCAAAAGACATTTAGCAAGAGGTCACAGTGAGTGTAAACAATTATTCTTCTACCAAGTTGGTAAGTCTCAGTTTAAGAAGATCTGGAAGATGCTGAGAAGCTTGCCAATTTCTCCACAAGGTCTCTTGGGTAAGGGTTGGGGCTCTGAATGAGGTGAAACAAGCACTAGAGACAATAACCCAGTGGGGGAAACTGAGGCATTAATTCAAGTCCTCCGTAAAGTAAACACCAAGATGGGATTATAAAAATGCAGGTTTATTAGTGGCAAAACCTATGAAAGGAAGTCAGGAGGAAGTCAGGAGAAACTGGAAAAGCCTGAGATTATTGATAGTTTTTACCCTGAGGGAAGTAAGGAAAGGAGGAAGGGAAAAAGGAGAAATAAGAAAGATGGATTAAGTGAAGCATGTGCAGTATAGTTCTAAGGAAAATTTGTCAAGTTATTTAGTAGTAGGAGTATAGTTGTTGAGCCGAAGTTGTCCATCACAGGAGTCCTGCACCTCCAGTGGCCTGTCTTAGTCCCTGCCATGCTCAGTCATTGTCAGGGAGAAGCTTTGGGAAACGTGGCCTCATAGATTTGTATTTGAAAGTCCAGTAGCTGGAGCCGGTGGCCAGTTACTCTTCTTGCAGTTGGAGAACTAAAAGACATATTTTGGTAGCTAAAATACTGCCCCCTGCATCTGAAAATTTACCTCACAAGTTAAAGCATAAAAGTAATCTATTTCCAAGGGGAGTGAAGACATAGGCTTGGTTCAGACTTACTTTCTCTCTTTCTTCCTTCTTTCCATCCTTGAGAACTTTGACTGGGAACCACCTCCGTGACAGATTCTATGCTGCATGCTTTGATAAAGTAGGGGATAACATAGGAAGGGTTGTCTAAGCAATGATTTTACAGACAGTTAATAAACTAGGTGTTCCTGACTTTGTCTACTATTTGAATTAATTCAATTGCTGCCTTTAGGTATATGAGAAACTTAACAGTTGTTTACAAGTATAAGTCCTTGTAATAAAGAATGGCCACAAATGGCTAGATAGGAGATTGATTATAGGTCTGGCCAAGTGAATTGTAGTTGAAAATACTCAACTCAAGAAAAAGTAGGAGCTCAAAAAGGAATCAAGACAACAGTCTAATTCAGCAATTCCCAATTTGTGTGTGTGTGTGTGCGCTTAGGGTACCCTTGCACTGCCTTCTTGGTTATATTTGTTGATATTTGCTGTGCTGGTATTTGCCATGCAGACAAATTTTCACAACCAAAGAATGCACAAGCACACATGTCCATCAGAATGAAAATATCAAAGTGATAATGACTGAATACTTTCTGTAACCTCTTGAAAACTCCATTATACAATTGTGAAATGGAGCGAAGAAAGCAAGCAATGTGTTAATGTTTTCATGAATCTGAAAGGAACTCAGGACTCGTTAGGGCTCCCTGGACTACACTTGGAGAACTATTTGTTTAATATACATGGACTACAAAATCTTTCTGGGGTTTAGACAGACAGCTGCAGGTCATTAGGCATGTATGTGCCAAGTAGTTCATGCCCATGGACAGCTGCTGTCAGACTTAAGGCAGTCCCTGCCTTGGTGAGAATGGGGTTTCTGCTGTACTTTCCGTCTAGCTCATGTTTTATCAAGAAACTATTTGAGGATAAGTCTATAGCTTGACAGTTGCCAAAATCTACACTTGAGAGATGATGATATCAGATAATTAAAACTATCAATGACAGATTCTCCAACTGCATTTTTCTACTTAAAGCAAATAAAGGAGAGAGAACAATCCAGGAGAATTTGTTACAGCCCAGACACCTATCTACTGGAAGAATGTAGGGTAAAGTCACTGAGTGTCAGATATTTTTTGGGAATAGAGAGTTAGTTCAATAAAATAAAACTCATTGTATATTTATTTGAGTGACTACTGTTTGATTCATTCATATATCGGTGATTAAACTATGAGCTCCTTGTGGGTAAGAATTATATTTATCTTCTTCAGTCCATTTTACTGATAACTCAACATAGTGCTCAGCACATAGTTAATGCTTACATTTACTGAATGCATGGATAAAAGAATACATGAAAAAATGTACTTGGAATTGAGCAAAGTGCTAGGTAAACAGTGGTAAAATAAATTTTTGGTATGGACTTTGTTGTAAACATTACAGCCAATTGTGAAAGCAAAATAAATAAAACTGGCCTTCCCTCAAACGGGAAAGTTCTTGCTCATTCTCTGTCTTTGAACACAATTTTTTCTCTGCCTTGTCTGCTGTTCTCAACATGTGCTTCTTGTGAAAGGCATAACTCATTAGTTATAAAATTATGTGTTAAAATGGTCCTGTGTGCAAATCTACCAGTCTCCTTTACAAACCGTAAACTGCTACAGATTAAGCAGCGAACGTGTTTCATCTTGGAACTCGAAGTGCATAGTGCCAACAGTTGGCAAACAAAAAGCAATGAATATGGTTTTGTTGAATGGATAACTAGATAAATATACTTTACAAAAAGATTATGAGCAGATAATTTTAACAAATATATATGAAGATAATATGTAAAACAAATCAATGTTTACATTACTTCTCCTGGTATTCCACTTATCAATCCACCACCAGCTTTCTCATCACTGTTTAAAACTCTATCTTTCATTTTTAGTTTACACATAATAATTGTACATATTTATGAGATACAGAGTGATATTTTAACACGTGTATCTAATATGTAATAATCAAATCAGGGTAATTAACATATCTATCCCCTCAAACATTTATCATTTCTTTGTATTGTGAACATTCAAAATCCTGTCTTTTAGCTGTTTGAAAATATGTACTAACTTATTGTTAACCATATTCATTCTAATGTGCTATAGAACACTAGAAGTATATGACTGCTATCCAGCAGACACTTTGTGTACACCACCCTCTCCCTGTCTTCCCCTCCACTCTGCAAATCCCAGTCTCTAATGGCTACAATTCTACTCTCTACTTCTAGGAGCTCAGTATTTTTAAATTCTCATATATAAATGCTAACATGACATATTTGTCTTTCTGTGCCTGACTCCTTTCACTTAACATAATATTCTCCATCCTTTCCAAAGCTTGTTTTTGTTGCCTTGAATCACAAGATTGCATTCTTTTTTAATGCAGGATGTAGCTGGTATCTCAAATTAAGCAGTCAATGAATAAGGGAGAAGCAGTCCAAGCCAAGTGTAATTTATAGGATTTTATAGACCAAAGAAGATAAAAGAAAGTCTTTCTCTTTTAGACTTTTATTTCAAAAACCTAGAATCCAGACACACATTTTACGATTCCATCTATATAAAACTTCCAGAATAGGTAAATCTGTAGATACAGAAAGCAGATTAGTGAATTCCAGGGGCTGGTGGTGGGGGTCGGGGGCTGGGGGGAATGGAGTGGGGGAAGAGGTGGAGACTGACTGGATAATGGATACAGTTTTTCCTTTTGGAGCAATATAAATGCCTCAAAACTAGGTAGAGTGGTGATAGTTGCACACATTGTGAAGGTACTAAGTACCACTGAATTTTACGCTTTAAAATGGTTAGTGACTAATTTTATGTTATGTAAATTTTACCTCAATTGAAAAAAAAAAAAAAAAAAAAAAAAAAGAATTGCAGGGCCCAAAGTTGAGAGTACTTTACAAGGTGAGAGCAGGCAAGGATTCTAGTCTTTGATAGATGAAGAAAAACTTTGTATTACATTTTACCTCATTTATTCCTTCATTCAACAAGTATAAGAAAGTACCCTGACATGACTATTCTATGTTCTTGAAAGAGTGGCATGAACCAAACTGATAGGGTCCTTATCTTCATTCAATTTATAGCCTTGTCAGAGTTCTATATATTCACTAATTTTAATGCATTCTCAGTATTTTCTTTACATGATTGAGTTAAATACTACTTTTAAATTAGAAAATATTATTAAAGAAGATACTCTGATGATAAATTCTGAACAAAAGTGACTTTTAGTACCAATTCCATAAAAAAGAGTTAAATATATTTTCCCTAAATAAGTACAGAATTCTCTTAATCTTTGCTTAAACTTGGAAGCCTAAAGTCAAATATACTCTACTTCAGTTTTTCTCTGTGATGACTTTATTTTCATGCCTGCCTTTTAAAAGAATTAACTATATTGTCAACATTTTCCCACTTTCCAAGTGTTCAGAGTCAATAGATTACCTAACTTTTGCAATCTGGAGTCTGTAATTATGAATGTAATTCCAGCAGTTCTTTTTTATATTTGAGCTGTTCAGTAACAGTGCTGAAAATTTTAAGATAATGAAATTCCTACAAAGGAGCCACGTGTGTACCTATGCAACAATTTTACATGTTCTTCACATGTACCCCGAAACCTAAAATGCAATAAAATAAATAAATGGGAAAAAAAAGATAATGAAATTCAGTACAAATTTATTAAGTAATAATATTAAGTAATACATACAGCCCTAAGTCCTATGGTAGAGATTCAGGGAAGAATAAGATTTAATTATTGTCCTAGGTAACTTTAAAATCTTATCATCAAGTAGAATAAATCTGATAACCACATAAATATAATAGGAAGTGTAGGAAGCAAAGCATCTTAAGAAATATGTAGCCCTAAAATATAGGCTGAAAAGACAGATATACTCATTCAGCATATAATAACAAATTTCATTAAGGGGTGATGTCTGGTGCTAGTAATAGAATTTTGAGAGGAGATTTAGCACAGGAGAGAGGCTATTACAGTGACAGAAAACACAATGAGAAAATGCAGTGATGAGAAAAAAAAGATGTACATAGGCATAGAAAATAATTCCAAAGCCTGTTGCAATGTTTTTTAAATGTCAGTCACATATGTCCTACAGAGATAGCATGGGGCAAAATGCCAGATATAGGTGATGGGGAGGAAGGCAGCAAATCACACTGCCACGTGTGTACCTATGCAACAATCTTGCATGTTCTTCACATGTACCCCAAAACCTAAAATGCAATAAAATAAATTTAAAAAATAATTTTGTTATATTTTCAATGACACATACATATTTATAATATTTGCATGTTGTTTAAAAACTATTTTAAATATTTCCTATCACATCAAACAGTTTTATTCCTTAAATATATTAATTTTAAACAACTCAAGCAACATGTACTTGCACCTCACAGTTCTGGAGGCTGAAACGTTCAAGATGAAGGTATTGGGAGGTTCACTTCTCAGTGAAGGCCTTCTTCCTGGTTTGAAGATAGCTACTTTCTCTCTGTATCCTTACATGGCAAAGAAAGGAAGAGCTGGTGTTTTTGACTTTTCTTATAAGGACAATAATTCCATCATGGAAACTCTGCTCTTATGACTTCATCTAAGCCTAATTACCTCCAAAGGCTCCACCTCCTCATACCATTATATTGAATCCACATATGAATTTTATGTGGACACATTCAGTCCATAATATAGACACTGATTAAATATTTGTTGAATGAATAATTGACTGCATTAATGAATATTTTCTATTTAAGGTATAATCTTCAAGTCAGGAAATGCTTGTATTCATATGTAAAACTATATCAGATCTATCAAATTTGTAAGACACAAGTTCTTACAACAAATAACTTAGTCTATGTGCATTTTGAAAGTGTATGTATGTTTTCCTGAAAAATTGATATTTTTGTTTATTTTCGTGTGCCTTGTTTTCCTTTTAGACATGTTAGTTTTTTTGTTTGTTTGTTTTTTTGAGACAGAGTCTCATTCCGTCACCCAGGCTGGACTGGAGTTCAGTGGTGCCATCTCAGCTCACTGCAACTTTTGCTTCCTGGGTTTTAAGCAATTCTCCTGCCTCAGCCTCCTGAGTAGCTGGGACTACAGACGTGAGCCACTGCGCCCGGCCCTAGACATGTTGGTTTTTTAGAATTTATTTTTGTAAATTGACAGAACTGACAGACATATAGATATAGATAAATTTTTTTGGTAGAGATGGGGTCTCACTATGTTGACCAAGCCAGTCTCAAACTCCTGGGCTTAAACAATCTTCCTGCCTTGGCCTCTCAAAGTACTGGGATTACAATGTGAGCCACTGTGATAGATAAAATTGTGTTTACTATATACAATGCGATGTTTGTTTTAAAGTATATGTACACTGTGGAATGACTATCACTAATTAAAAATTCCACTACCTTACATAGTTATAATTCTTGTGGTTAGAACACTTTACATCCACTCTTTTAAAACTTTTTGAGAATATAATATTAACTGTAATTATATAGTCACCATGTTGTACAATTTGTCTGTTAAACTTATATCTTCTAACTAAGATTTTGGGTTCTTTGACCAGTATCATCCCAACCATCATTGCCTCCTCCTACCTCTGCCTCTGGTGCCCACCATTCTATTTTCTACTTGTATGAAGTCAGTTGTTTTAGAAATAAGTCAGGCACAAAAACACAAATATGATACAGTATTTTTTTTTTGTGCCTGACTTATTTCACTTAACATAATGTTCTCCAGGTTCATCTATATTGTCACAAGTGACATGATTTTCTTCCTCTTTATTGCTCTGTAGCAGTGGTCCACAACCTTTCTGGTATAAGAAACAGGTTTTATGGAAAACAATTTTTCCGTGAACTGGGGTGGGGGGATGGCTTTGAGATGATTCAAGCATATTACATTTATTGTGTACCTTATTTCTATTATTATTACCTTGCAATATGTAATTAAATAATCAAACAACTCATCATAATGTAAAATCGATTCCAAAGCTTGTTTTCCTGCAACTAGATTGTCCCATCTGAAGATGATGGGAGACAGTGACAGATCATCAAAGATTAGATTCTTATAAGCAGCATGCAACCTAGATCCTTCACATGGTCAGTTCACAATAGGGTTTGTCCTCCTATGAGCCTCTAATGCTGCTGCTGATCTGGCAGGTGGAGCTGAAGTGGCAATGCGAGCAATGGAAAGCAGCTGTAAATACAGATGAAGCTTTGCTTGTTCACCTGCCACTCACCTCCTGCTGTGAGGCCTGGTTCCTAACAGGCCACAGACCGTTATCTGTCTGTGGCCTAGGGGTTGGGGCACCCCTGCTGTATAGTATTCCACTTTGTATATATACCACATTTTCTATATTTATTCACTGATAGACACTTAGATTGATTTCATAGCTTGACTATTGTGAATAATGCTGCAGTAAAAGTGGTAGTGCAAATACCTCTTCAATATTCTGATTTCATGTCTTTCGGATATATACCAAGGAGTAGGAATGCTGGATCATACGGTAGTTCTATTTTTATTTTTTTGAAGAACTTCTGTACTCTTTTCTATACTAGCTGTACTAACTTGAAATCTCACCAACAGTGTACAAAGGCTCTCTCTTCCCCACTTTCTTGTCAACACTTATCTTTTGTCTTTTAGATGATAGCTGTTTTAACAGATGCGAGGTGATATCTGGTTGTGGTTTTAATTTGCATTCCCTGATGATTAGTGATGTTGAACATTTTTTATATATCTGTTATATATCTTCTTTAGAGAAATGTCTATTCAAGGCCTTTGTTCATTTTTAAATCTGGTTATTAGTTTTCTTGCTATTGAGTTGTTTGTGCTTCTTTTATATATTAGAAAGTATCCACTTTTAAGATGTATAGCTTGTGAGTATCCCATTCTATACATTGTCTATTCACCCTGTTGACTATTTCTTTTGATGTTTAAAGCCTTGTAGTTTGGTGTGATTCCATTAGTCTATCTTTTATTTATTTATTTATTTTTAAATTTATTTTATTGCATTTTAGGTTTTGGGGTACATGTGAAGAACATGCAAGATTGTTGCATAGGTACACACATGGCAGTGTGATTTGCTGCCTTCCTCCCCATCACCTGTATCTGGCATTTCTCCCCATGCTATCTCTCCCCAACTCCCCACCCCCCATTGACCTTCCCCTATTTCCACCCAACAGACCCAAGTGTGTAGTGCTCCCCTCCCTGTGTCCATGTGTTCTCATTGTTCAACACCCGCCTATGAATGAGAACATGTGGTGTTTGATCTTCTGCTCTTGTGTCAGTTTGCTGAGAATGATGGTTTCCAGGTTCATCCATGTCCCTACAAAGGACACAAACTCATCGTTTTTGAATGGCTGCATAATATTCCATGGTGTATATGTGCCCCATTTTCCCTGTCCAGTCTATCATTGATGGGCATTTGGGTTGGTTCCAGGTCTTTGCTATTGTAAACAGTGCTGCAATGGACATTCGTGTGCACGTGTCCTTATAGTAGAATGATTTATAATCATTTGGATATATACCCAGTAATGGGATTGCTGGGTCAAATGAAATTTCTATTTCTAGGTCCTTGAGGAATCGCCACACTGTCTTCCACAATGGTTGAACTATTTTACACTCCCACCAACGGTGTAAAAGTGTTCCTATTTCTCCACATCCTCTCCAGCATCTGTTGTCTCTAGATTTTTTAATGATCACCATTCTAACTGGTACCATTCCTCCTGAAACTATTCCAAACAATCCAAAAAGAGGGAATCCTTCCCAAATCATTTTATGAGACCAACATCATCCTGATACCAAAACCCTGCAGAGACTCAACAAGAAAAGAAAACTTCAGGCCAATATCCATGATGAACATAGACGCAAAAATCTTCAATAAAATACTGGCAAGCCGATTGCAACAGCACATCAAAAAGCTTATCCACCATGATCAAGTAGGCTTCATCCCTGGGATGCAAGGCTGGTTCAACATACGCAAGTCTATAAACATAATTCACCACATAAACAGAACCAAAGACAAAAATCACATGATTATCTCAATAGAGGCAGAGAAGGCCTTTGACAAAATTCAACAGCCCTTTATGCTTAAAAACCCTCAGTAAGCTGGGTGTTGATGGAACGTATCTCAAAATAATAAAAACCACTTACAACAAACCAACAGCCAATATCATACTGAATGGGCAAAAACTGGAAGCATTCCCTTTGAAATCTGGCACTAGACAAGGATGCCCTCTCTCACCACTCCTATTCAATATAGTACTGGAAGTTCTAGCCAGAGTAATCAGGCAAGAAAAAGAAATAAAGGATATTCAAATAGGAAAGGAGGAAGTCAAATTGTCTCTATTGTAGACGACATGATTGTATATCTGGAAGACCCCATCGTCTCAGCCCTCACTTGACAAGTGCTGCAAAAGGCAGCCTTGCATCAGTTGTTAGTAAAGGTGAAAGGCAAAGAAGTTAAAGGTTTTCCATTGTTCTTTAACCAGAGCAACTTTAATCATTAGAGACTTGGAGCTCAATGTTGTTTCCAACCTAGAAAACTCTATGTGCTTAACCAAGTCACTGCTTTTCTTCTCTCTTCCACCACCATCTTATGGAGGATATATTTCATTATATAGTTTTTGTGTCTAAGAATTGTTTCATTATATTTTGTTATACCTATCTATTCTTTTTGTTTTATTTTTAAGAGATAATTCATCAGTGTCCTAAGTTTTAAGCTACATAATCGGCCATGCAAATAAAATTTCACAGTACAGAGGGAGAAAGTACATGGAAGTTATGTCAGGACAGGATTATTCTCATATGTATTCCTTCCCTGACCCTGCGTAGTAATCAGATAATGCTAACCTTCGAACACGTGTTAGCTCTGGAAAAAGGGCACTGCAGAGGGCCACATGGTGCTTTCTATCACTGTTACTTCTCACCAGTATATGGGTGTTGGACATTTCTCTTTTACTACTGCCTCTCTGGATGCCAAGACTCTAACATCTGTTTTAGATATTTTTGAAAGGGATAGGGTGTCCACACAGCACAGTTCTGATAAAACTAATCAATGTTTTAGAGGAGTGTGAAGATCTCTTCTACTTCACTGAATAATCAATGGGTAGCAATCACAGGAAACACTCAACAGACGAGAAAAACCAGAGCTACAATGGCTCTCCAGCAAGTCAATTACTGTACATAGTATTCTGGTTTTGGTTTGTCTACCACGTGTTTTTAAGTGCTAGACTGATTTGTTATAACAATGTGGGACTCTGAAATTGAGCTGATCTCTGTAGAACTTTGCTTCTCTTCATGTGTTATTCCTATAGTCATTTTCTTCTTCTCACTCTCAGCCTTTTCAGAAGTTACTTTATTCTAATCTCCCTGCACAGCCCAGGTGGCATGATTGAGATCAAGCTAATTATATTCTGTGTCTCTAGCAAGGGGACAGTTAACTGTGTCATTTTATTTGCTGACTTTCCTAACTTCCTGCAATTTTTTTCCACTGCCCCTCAGAACATGAAAATTATTACATATGATTGATCCACTTTCCAAGTAGTTTTATGAAGCGGTAAATTCTCTATTATCTTCTTGAATGAGTACTTATACGTGTATAATTTTTTCATTTTTTAAAAAATACTACTCTTTTGTTAAAATACTCAGTGTATGATATCCTGTGAAACAGAAAATTATTCAGACGTCCTCCAATAACCAGATAAGTATGTCTGTGATGATTTGGTCTAGTGAAGGTGGTCTGCTAACTTCCTGCTAGGGTACTAGGAGAATAAACAGATTGTCAGTTGATAGAAATTATGCTGCATACTGAAATATTTATCTAAATTCAGTAGATTTTATGTGATATACCTTACTGTAAAAATGATACCTTTTTAAAATTTCAGCACTTACAATAATCTGATTGCTGTTTAAAATAAAATGTAATATTTTTAAAAGAAGACATGCAAATAGCCAAGAAATATGTGAAAAAACTTCAACATCGCTAATCATCAGAGAAATGCAAAACTGCAAAGAAATACTATCTTACCCCAGTTAGAATGGCTATTATAAAAAGACAAAAAAATAACAGATACTGATGAGAGTGTAATACACACCATTGGTAGAAATATAAATTAGTAGAGTCATTATGAAAAGCAATATGGAGGTTCCCCCTAAAAAAGAAAAGTAAAAGTAGAACTACTGTACAATTCATTATTCCCACTACTGGGTTTGTAACCAGAGGGGAAAATCAATTAGTTTATAAAAGTAGTACCTCCACCTTCATGTTTATTGCAGCACTATTCACAGTAACAGAAGATGTGGAATCAACTAAGTGTACATTAACAGATGAATGAATAAGTAAAATGTGATATATATACACAACGAACTACTACTATTCACCCCAAAAAGAATGAAATCCTAGTATATGCAGCAACATGGATGGTACTGAACATCATTATGTTAAGAGAAATAAGTCAGAAAGAGAGAAACAAATATTCCATGACCTCACTCATACGTAGGAGCTAAAAAAAAATTAATCTTGTGGAGGTAGTGGGTAGAATGATGGATATCAGAGGATGGGAAGGATGTGTCAGGGGGATGACGGTGGGATGGCGCATGAAGAAAGGTTGACTAATTGGTAAGAACATATAGTTAGATAGAGCAGATACTTTCTAATGTTCCATAGCAGAGCAAGATAACTATGATTAGCCAAAATATATTTTATATTTAAAAATAGCCAGAAAAGAGAATTTTAAATGTTCCCAACACATAGAAATTATAAATGCTTGAGGTGATAAATATACTAAATACCCTGCCTAGATTATTACACATTCTATTCATGAAACAAGATGTTACATGTTCTATAAATATGTACAAACATTGTGTTAAAATACAAAGTTACATGTTTGAAGGTAAAAATAACATTTGTTCAACAAGAAAAGCAAATAATTTATATATATATATAGATATATACATATTAGAGGTAAGGGCAGGCTTCCAACCTGGTCTCTGTAAACTGAATAACCACTGATAGTCCTATGTATAGGACAGTACTCTTGTCTTCTGGAACTTGTGCAGTTTGCTAGTAAGGTGGGCATGAATTGGTTAAGTATTTGCTTCCTTCCATATTTTTTAGTTAGTGGATATAAGTATGGGCATTGTAGTCATGCAGATTGTTTAAATTCTGGTTGCACCACCTTCTAGGTTTGTCATCTCAGTGTTTTCATCCATTAAATGGGGGGAATAATAGAATTACTTTAAATGTTAAATGGAAATATACAAGTAAACAGCTTAGCTCAGTGTTTGGTATGTAGTAGACGCCTAATATATGTTAGTTATCATTATTTATTTTATGTATTTCTCATCAGAAGTAAAAATTTTCAGAGTATTGACTGCCAAGAAGGTCGTTCATGAATCTTAAGGGACTCTTCTTGAAATTACTAAAGATTAGGAGAATTGCCCTCTCAAATACATCTGTACTAGGGGAACAGATAGGGAAGTGAGAGGACATAATTTCTCACTTACAAGCAGCACTAAGAATTGCTGAAATTTTGGCACACAGGATATGAAATCTGGAATTTTTTATATCTCTTTGATGGTGACTAGTGTCATAGACACCATTGTATTTACACCCTACATATTCATCCTTAGAATGGATATTTTGGATTTGGGGAATGAAAATATTTTTGTCTCTCTAACTTTGCCAGAGCTCTTTCAGCATCTATTTTTTTTTTCTTTTATTGGCCTGTGATGTTCAAGGACTGAGAAAAATGAAATGGAGTAAATGGCAGTAAGTTTGATTGATGAACATTTAATGACCATTAAAATTTTCATGGATTTTTTTTAGAGAAAAGCCTTCATTTAATTTCTTACTAACAAATAATGGTGTTCTGTTTTATCTGTTTTATATTTGAGAAAACATGGGTACAGCCTTTTAGACACTAGTAAGATGGTTACATGTAAAATAATAGTAAAATAAAACAGAATATGTTACATAAAATAAAATTACATAAAATAAAATATGTAATTGAACATGCAGACTACCTGAGACCTTACTAAATTTAAGTTATTCTGTAAATATTTTATTGCTTTTAAGACTCTCAAGTATGATAAACTCTTATTCCTGGGTTTGGGAAGTAGAACCAAACATATAAGTGAATCCACAGGTATACCTGTAATATATAATATTTGTGTATATATATGTGTGTGTGTGTGTGTGTGTATATATATATATATATATATATATATATGTGTGTATGTGTATATATATATATATATATATATGTGTGTATATGTATATATATGAGTTCCAAGCTATTTATAAATATTTGCTCAATCATTTTTCATAAACTATAAGCGAGGAATACTTTTTAATCACAGTTTTTCAGATGGGAGGCTGAGGAATAGTTAAGCTATTTGGTGGTCAGGCCTTTGGTAATCAAATCTACACTCATATTCCCCACTGTAGTGCTCTTAATTCATATTGCAGGTCTGTTTCAACCATCTACTTCAAAAACTAAATTCTTAGAATTTGTTTGACAGAGACTGCTCCCTGGACACATTTCATTTGTCTATTCATTCATTTCTTTTATTCATTCTCTTTTAAAACCCATATTAATTGATTATCTGTTATATATCAGGCATTGTATTAGTCATAGGGAATCACAAAACAAGTAAGACAAGGTATTTGCCCCTGGCAAACAACTTTGTTTGCTTTCTTTCTATCTTTTCATTACTTTCTTTGATTTCTTTCAAAAATCATTAAAATATGACTGCATATAGCAGATATTTACAGTTTAAATAGTGAAAGTAAAATGAATACCTATGTACTTAACACCAAATTTAATAAACAGAATATTATCACACCCTAAAGCTTCCTCTTTCTCCAGGAGATAAATACTTCTCTGTATTAATTCATAATTTTCTCATAGGTGTACTACATTTTTAACTAAGTATTATACTTTTAGGTTTCCCATTTTTTAAATGTTTCATAAATGTATTGGTTTGGTACCTATTGTTTGCTAACTTCTGTAGTTTGTGTATGTTCAACGCCACATTTTTGTTGCTGAATGTAACATTAGTCCATCACACTCTAAGAATAAATAATTTATTTACCCGTTCTGTTTTGATTGACATTTGGATTGTTTTCCATTTTTTTCTGCTATCTAAGTTGCTACTAGAATATTTTTATAGTTTTTTCCTAGAAATAAATCTAGAAGTCAAATGGCTGAGTTACAAAGTATACACATTTTCCATTTTATATCCCAAAGGAATTTTAGCATTAAATTCAGAGTAGTATATAATAGTTCCTATCACAATATTTATATTTAAGTGTTGTATCAAGAAATAAATTCAACGCTCTGCTCAGTGATTTGAGAACAGTTTAAGTGAGGGATTACTTACACTGGATATGGTAATCAAGCAGCCAGTGAGGTATAGTGAAATACCCTGAAGTTAGCAACATCAAGGAATTGTTGTCACCCCATACCTAAAGGACAAAGAAGGAGAGGTTCCTGGAACTTGAAGTGAGTTTTTATATGGAAAGGGTCCCCTAGTGTGAGTCATATTTAAGCTTTGAGATACAGTAGAGGGATACCAACAATGTGCAATGAGTAAGGAAGCAGCTTGGGGAGGAAGTATGCTGAGCTCAATCTTCTTGCTCTCCAAACTTATAATTTGAAATTTTCTTTCTTTTTTTGGTCATTTGCCTGCTAATTTTATTTATTTATTTCCTTATTTATTTAATTTTTTTTTTATTTCCATGGATTTTGGGGGGACACGTGGTGTTTGATTACACAAATAAGTTCTTTAGTGGTGATTCCTGAGAATGTTGGTGCACCCATCACCTGAGCAGGATATACTGTACCCAATTTGTAGTTTTTTCTTTTTAATCCCTTACCCTCCTCCCAACCTTTCCTTTGAGTCCCCAAAGTCCACTGTATCCTTCCTAGCCCTTTGCATCCTCATAGCTTAGCTCCCACTCATGAGTGAGAACATATAGTGTTTTGTTTTATATTCCTGAGATACTTCACTTAAAATAATTGTCTCCAAATCCACCCAGTTTAACACTGGCAAAACAGTAACATTATAGAAAAATCTCACACAGCTAGTGTGGACAACAGTAGCAAACAAACAAACCAAAAAAAGCAAAATACAAAGCAATGTATTCTATATTTTTTCAGGTACAAAGAGTAGAAAAAAAAAACGTATAACTAGTCTATGCTTGTTAGAGGTAAGGCTGGTGGTTATACAATGAGGATGACTAGAAAGGTACATAAAGGCAATTTCTGAATTGCTCATTTTCTGTTTCTCAACACACTTGCTGGTTTCACTTTTGTGTTAAATTAATCCAAATTCTCCAAATTGGACATTTACAACATATATGCTCTCCTGTATGTATGTTATGCTTCAATAAAAAGTTTTAAAAATCTACAAGGACCAGCATTCATAATAATGCTTTCTTTATATATCAGATGGTTTTCATGCACTTTGAAATATCTTTTTTTTTTTAACTCAAACATTAATCAGGACCTAATGATCACACTTCTGATTGAGATAAATACCTGCCCACTGCCACTGACAGTAGAAAAACTTGCGCTTTGCTGATTATAACATTTTTTTGTCACCGACTAGATTTTACCCTAACAGATCATTGCCTCATTCTTTATTGTCAGAAAGAAGTATTTAAAGAAAATTATTTTTAAACCCAAATCATTATTTTTGAAAAACGTTCTTTATAGTTAGGTTGACTTATAGCCAAAACCTTTGTTTAGCAAATCAGGTAATTCACTTTGTCATGATATATTTTGCAACTAATCTAGCTTGGAGGGGGTTTCACAAAGTCCCAAAAATGTATCTGAAATTTGAGATTGCAAGGATGCTTTTGGGATTTACTTATCATTATGCTGAACATTTGATTTAATGTGCTCTGAACACCCTATGCTAAAATTATTTTGACCATGGTTTATAATACAGAATTTTGGACCCTGATTACTCAATTTTCTTATTTTGAAGAACATTTACAAATGTCTTCTGAGGAAATTAACCACATCACAGTAAGGCTTTTGAGGAAATGAACTATATCTTACTGTCTTACTCATCACTCATCAGTGTTTGTCAGAGTCCCCATGCAATAAATATTGAATAAAATCAATAACATAGGTAAGTTATGTATTTAGACCTTTACCTCAGTATAGTTTTTAATCTTAAAAGCAAATCCTCATTCTGCTTTTGATTAGTTAAAATGTAAAATTTTGTTCTCCATAGACTTCACAGCCTCAGTATATTAATGTAAAATTAGCTTCTCTAACAAATAATCCCGGATATCTACCATGCTTTCTAAAGGTGTCCAAGGATGAAAATACAGTCACGGGTTCTTACTTTCTGTTTCTGTTTGATCCCCTTCCTCATGTGTGTTTTCTGCTTACCACTAGAGCCCAAAACTAAAAACCAAGACTTCAGGCTGCTAAAAGCCTAAAACAAAATAAAACAACAAGAAAAAAGTAAGATTGGTTAGATAAGGTTGCAAGAAAGTTTATTTCTTTCTTATATCACAGTTACAACGATTGGCTTATAAAATCACCATACTCATTTACATTCCAGCCAATCAGAAGTTTAATAAAGCAGAAAGGAATATGCTTAGGAGACTCTTATGAAACAAGCTTGGAAGTGAAATGCCTTACTTTTATTCCCGGTCCATTACTTATTACTCAATTAAATGATTACTGCAAGGAAGAATGAATGTGCAGTCAAGCTGTGTGCCCAGAAATTTCAAGAGAAAATAGATTTTAGTGAATATCTAATAGTTCCTGCAACACAACTCACCTCAAAATATCCTAAATTTTGCTATTTGTAAAATCAGTGGTTAAATCAGTGGTTGGGTAGATCAGTATTACCTTTTAAAGGCAATCTTTTTTAGCACCTGGGACCAGTTTCATGGAAGATAATTTTTTCACAGACCAGGATGTTGGTGGGTGGATGGTTTCAGAATGATTTAAGGGTATTACATTTAGTGTGCACTTTATTTCTATTATTGTTACATTTACATTGTGATATGTAATGAAATAATTCTACAACTCATCATAATGTAGAATCAGTGGGAGTCCTGAGCTTGTTTTTCTAGAACTAGATGATCCCATCTGGGGATGATGCGAGACAGTGACTCCCGAAGCATGTTGCTTATGTTCAGTCTACTCTGTAATCTCATTTTGGTTACTGTCACTACAGGAAACGCTTCTTTACAAAGATGGGATGTTGGAAATGGAAACAGGCTTTTCAGTGTTTGTGTGGCAATCTCAGGATATTCTGCCTGACTTTAATCCAGAACATATGGAGATTTGAAGTTGTCTCAGACATACTTTTAAGGCCACTATCATTTGTGATCTCAAACAGTTAACCCCCTTAGCACGGACAAAATTGATTTACCAGGCTTATTCATAAATGGGTTGCAGATCCATTCCTTCTCAGTTCAGGGCTCTTTTCTGGTTTGGAAGTAACGCTTACACTCTTTTGAAAGCTGAGATAAGTGATCATTCACCAGATGGAAGCAAGAAGGCCCTGGTTCAATCTCTTTCAAAATCACTGCTAGTGTTTGAAACAGGTCAAAAATTCCAATGTTCAATCATCACCCCCATAATTCCAGCTTAGCTATGAATGCAACCACTTTATCTGCCAACTTGAACACAGTAGTTGTTCTCCCATAAAGTGACAGATTGAGTTCACTAAGCAGGTTGAATACGGCACACAAAGAGGCAAGTTTTGTGACGCATCTTGTGTCACTGGAATGTACTGCCAGTGGTGACTGTTTTTCCAAACGAAATCTCTGGAGCAGCTCTTGTAACTCAAAAACTCTGGCCAGTGATCTACCTTTAGAAAGCTCTCTCACTTCTGTGTATATTAGAAGACTTATATGTTCTGCATCCATCTCCTCACAGAGCTGCATGAGCAGTAATGAGTTAAGGAAGGTACTTTAATGTGGTTGATAGTTTTAATCACATACTGCATGAAAACCATCCGATATAAAAAGAGAATACATGAATACTGGAACTTATGTTCTCTTTTATAAGGAGAACTTATGAATGATGACCTTTATAGATTTTAAAAATTTTTATTGAAGCATAACATACATACAGGAGAGCACATATATTGTAAACGTCCAATTTGGAGAATTTGGATTAATTTAACACAAAAGTGAAACCAGCAAGTATGTTGAAAAACAGAACATTAGCAGTAATTCAGAAATTGCCTTTATGTACCTTTCTAGTCATCTCCATTGTGTAACCACCACTCTTACCTCTAACAAGCATAGACTCTTAGAAACAGAGATAAATACTTCACTGACTTTAAGACAGTTTTTAATTTTTTGCATTTTTGTCATTGGAATGCATCTTAATGACGTCTTTGAATCACAGTTGCTCAAGTGGCAATTTTGATGTGGTTGTCATTCTTAGTACATTGAGATTAGTTGTTATTCCTGTTGTCATGACCAGACATCTGCAATTTTTTAATGTTTCAGATAAAAAACCATGTAAGAGACATTTGTGAAGGCTTTTACATGAATTCTGATTATTGTCTTAGGAAATGTTTAATGACATCTTGTAAGTTCAAGAAGGTATCTGCATCAAATTTTGCAGAATTGTATCCAGAGTTTGGAAGAATATTTCTGAGATACCATTAAAGGACTTAAAAATGCTATATTACCAATATTTATGATAGTATGGAAGATAACTTTATGTGGGAAAACTCAGACATTAGTAAGTCTGAGTAAAACAATTATTCAGAAGTGTGTGAATGTAAAAATATTTTAGAAATTCTTAACCAACTAATTTTACTAGAAAATCTTGATATATGCTACATATTGATATATAGTAGGGCATTTGTATAAATATGCCTAAAATATATTTTAATAAGCATAATATTAAGAAATTACTGGGGTAATTTGACAGCTACTTTTTGTAATAGACACAATAATGGTACGTTTTAAACTAGATAGGATTTGGCTTCAAGGAAATATAACATGTGAGTACAAAGCTCATAAGAGTTCAGTTAGGCCTGGGGTTAGATAGCTAATAATATTTAGTAGGTGACATGTGTTAGAGGAAACAGAATACCTTGAGTTGAGCCTTGAGAAGCAGAATCGTTTAAGGAAAAGCTAAGAAAAACAAGATATATAAAGACATGATCAGAAAAGCCTTAAGAAATTAGGCCAGTCATGGAGGCCATGGAATGAGAAGAGTTGTCAACAATGTCAAACCTTTCTGAAAGTTAAGGCTAACTATGAAAGAAATTTGGCTGAAATCATATAGATACAAAAATCTTGAAGAAACAAAACAGGAAGAATATGTACTAGATTGGTCATTAACTTGGCCATTAAAGTCACCCGGGATGATGAGTTTGGGGTGGAGAGGATGACTGTGAGTTATCTGTAGGGACCTTGAGAATTGACAAGGAAGGGCTGTGGCTCAGTGAAAGTGTTTACAAGACAACAAAGTCCTCCTTTGAAAACGGTATTGAGGAATCCCAACTGTAGACTGATCCCAACTATAGACTCTGAGTGTGTATATTATTCTTTAATAATTTTGTTTCAGCTTTATTAATGATATAATTCATTGTGTGTATGTCATATGGATATATAAACTAGTGTTGGTATATTATGTGTGTCTCAGGTTTTATGTTAGTCAGTGCTTTTTATTTTATTTTATTTTTAAAGAGTACCTGCTTGGAACTTTGTCTCTTTTCTGGAGATATAATGACAAGAAATGAAGTGACCACAATTAGAAAGATTTTACCCATGAGTCTGAAATGTAGATAACTATAGTACTGTCATGTGTCACTTAATTATGGAGATACATTCTGAGAAATGCATCATTAGACAGTATCACTGTGCAAGCTGGTATGGCCTACTACACACCTAGCATATATGGTCTTGCCTATTGCTCTTAGGCTACAAGCTTGAACAACATGTTACTGTGTTGAATAATGGTATAGGTAATTGTAACATAATGATAAGTATTGGTGTATCTAAACATAGCTAAACAGAAGTTACAGTAAAAATACAGTATTATAATCATAGAGAACCACCATTGTATATGTGGTCTATTGTTGTCTCAAAAATTATGTGGTCCATGGCTATGTATACATTTTCTTTTTTCAAATATTCACTAAAGCTACTTTTCAAAAATTTCAATACTTTACATTGTTTAAAGATGAATTCTTTCATTTTATAGGAATGCATTTTATATAAATGGGAATAAAAGTTTATATATTCCAATTTTTATGTACTATTTACAGCAGATTTACTTTCCAAAATAAATTTCCACTGTTATCGCAATATCCTGTCACAGAACATATGGGTATGTGTGTGCACACACTGGTACATGCATATGTAATTCCACGTATCAGTATTGACTTTCTCTTGGAAAAACATCCAACATTCAAATGACGTGCAGTTATTTGTGGTGTTGACTTCCCATGCATCATTTTCTTCTACTGGTCTGAATTATGATGAACTGAACTTTCCTAGATTTTTCATTCCTTTAAGATTTCAATATTCAAATAGTTGCCTGTTGCCTAACCAATTAGTTTACTCTAGTTTCATGCAGTGTAGCATGAGAACCAGGGTTTCTTTCTGCCCATTTTCTATATGTTTGTGTTGTTATTTCAATAGCTTTATGAAAGATTTGCCATATTGAGGTTTAAATATTGAGGGTGGTAGGGTGATAGTGATGGTACTTTGACTTTGGCCAAGTTTATTGATCTTTCTATCCACACTTTATAATTACCTACAGAAAAGAAGGAATCATCCTGCCTGAAAAATACTTGATAAGGCTTATTGTATAACAACGGAGTATATGCTACTCTTTCCAAGCTGTCAACACATTTTTGCTGTGATATTTTTGAATGTTTTAGGCAAGAAGCTGCCTCGGTGAATTCAATGGAAAAGAGATCACCTGGAAAATGACTCGATTGCCTGTAATTCATTGCCCTTCCCCTCTGGTCCTGTAGTAAGATAATGTGACATATATTTTGTACTCTTCGAAAAAGGATGTCTTGCATTTCCGGTTTTTTTGTAGCTACAGACAGGAGGGAATAAGAAATTCTTTAGTCTCCCTGTCTAACTCATTACTATAGAAAGCTGTCCAGAATTAAACTCTAGTTTTCTCTTGTCAAGTTACATTAAAGAGCCTGGTCTTCAGACAGTAGACACAAGTGTGACAACAGGGATTGGAGGTGGAGGAAGATAAATCAAATTCAGTTGATCACTTTTATTCCAGAGGACAGGCTAATTTCCCATGGAGAAAATTGGCTGACAACTAACTGAAATAAATTCATTGGGGTTTATAGAAATGCCTAGTGGATTATGAAGGGTGTATGTGACTGTGTGGCTCTGTGTGTGCTGTGTGTGTATATTTATGTAGATGTGTGGCGTTGTATTAGAGTTGTTTATTGCCTATATCATTCTATCATTCTTCTTATTTGGCATAGTTTAGAGCTTTATTTGGGAACCCTGTATGTACAGCCCCTATGATTTGGGTGCTTCTAGATTAATGTGAATGTTGAATACTGTCTTTAGAAATCTATATCTTGATTGAGCCCATTCAAACTTTGAATATTTTTAATTTCCAATATTTATTTCAAAATGATCAGCACCTTTTATTTTTGTTTCTCAGACAACATGAAGGAGGCACATAGTCCACAACAGCAACTGCATAATTATGCTTTTATTTTTTTTTAATCTTACCCTTTTACTTCTCCCCTGACTACAGGCAACCAATGCAAATAATGCAGTACATTTGCTTCCACTGTTTTTCCATGCTTAGATAATCACACAAAAATATTGTTTCTTGTTTGCATGGCTTTATGTAAATTCATTCATATTATATACATTTCTCTGCATCTTGCTTTAGTCACTTAAGTATGTATTAAGGAAATAGCTCCAGCTAACTGGTATAATTATAAACCATCTATGGTATGAATGTATCCTACTTTATTAATTTATTAAACCATTACCTTTTGGTGGCTTTCAATTTATTTCTAGATTTTTGTTTTGTTTTGCTACATACCTCGTTGTGATAAACTTCCTTGTTCTTTCTCTGAAATCTAGGTGAAAAAAATATAAAAACAACAACAACAACAAAATTTCCTTGTTCCTAGATGTTGTAGCCTTTCAATTTCGTGTGATAGCTTAAGATGAATGCTATTGTGGGGTTGAACATTATGTGTATTTTAATTTAGTTTGTATAACTACTTTTCTTCTTCTGAAGGCTTTTACTAATCTCATTGTCAGCAGCAATACAGGAGAGCACATTTTTCTCCATATACTTCCAGCAGTGGGTGTTGCCATTTTTATATTTAATCAATTTCAGTGGTAAAGTGACATGTTGTAATTGCTTTAATTTTCATTTTACTAATTCTTGAGGCTAAACCACTTCCTAATCTATAAGTTACCTTTCTGCATTGTTGCCTATGTTTGACAATCTTGTATCCCTACTCATTTAAAGATTTATTTTTATATTATAGAGACAAATTTATCTGTTTTACACAATTAAATGTTTTCATTTATGACCCCTCTTCCAATGCTTTTTTGGTAATGCTATCTTTTGCCATACGACATTTTTTACACGTCTCTGCAATCAAATGGACTTTTTCCTTATTTTTACAGCTTCTAAGTTTTCTGTTTTGCTTCAGAAGTTTTCCTTGATCTTTAACTTGTTTGTGTTGTTAAGTGTTTTTTAAGGTAGTTTATCAAGAGGTAAGGTCTCTTTGAGATGCTCCACAATAAATCAACAGGTCTGTAATACTCTGATTTCTGCCTTTATTTGAATATTTATAGGCATGTTCAATATGCTAATAACTGTAGCAGATAAAAAGGCAAATCAGACTGAGGCCAAAACTTCTGATGAGTTATAAAAAGGAGGTAGAAAGGAATATATCAATTAAGACTGGAAATGACAAGTACCATAGAGAAAAATTGATAAATTACTTCTCTCAGAAGAAATCTCTCTCTCCTGTTTCAGTGAAGTGATTGGTTTTGGCAGGAACATTCGGTTGTAACTTGTGAAATATTTGATTGTGAAAAAGTCACATTATACCATAAAGCCGATATGATAAATCCATTGCATTGTATTTTTAATTTTATTGCTTATAATGATATATCTTTCGTTCCCTATATATTTATTATTACATATCTGTCTCTCCTGCTCTCTCTTTCTATATATATATATATGTGACTATTTTACATTGGATATGTGTATATAGATAAATGCACACAAATATTAGGGCCATGAAATTATACTAAATAACACATACAGTTATAATAATTAAAATCTATTCTTTGTTTTACAAGTCCCATATGCCAAATTATTTGTATATATTATTATTGTCATTGGAGAAGTCCTATGATGGGTTTTTGTCACTCTCATTAAATATTATAAATCGAGATTTAGAGGGTAACTTGTCCATGGGTATACAGCACATACATGGACAGCTAGACCTGGAATTCTGACCCATAACATTTGATTTTGTGTCCTGTGTTTTACCATATCAATGTATATCTGTCATGACTTGCCCAAACCATGGGGTATGCAGTAAAGCACAGCAGAATGGTTATTTCTTCCTATATTTTATCCCCTGTTTTCCCTTCAGGAAACACTGTATGCTTTTTATCTGTCATGGTGGTAATGTCACAACATAAATATTCCAAAAAATCAACCCAGGAGGCAAATGAACAAATATTTATAGAATAACAGATAAGCTCTAACAATTTTAATGCATATTATTTAATGTACTGAGCAGCTAGAATTCATACAGTCACCTTCGCAACAAAAATGGTAAACAATTAAGATCAAGCGCATACTACCTCTGCATTTTTGAGAAAATGATAATGAGAGGTAGATTAGACCATGAGAAGGCAAACATTTGAAGAAAATTGCTGCTTAAGAACTTCCATCCACCAATAAAGGAGCCACTGCTGTGGTCAAAAGCCATGTAAAAATAATAGTTTGCAAACATATGTAATGGACAAAAAAATTTTAATTGTAACTGAAAGCTGTGCTTATTTGGAAACTGCAAGAATGTCTATTGGCATGTACTTGAGGATTAAAGAAAACAGCTCATAAATGACACATTGCTAAACTTTTACTAAAGGGATTTTACTCCGCAGTAAATTTTACTGCCAGGTGTTACGCACATTTATTTTGAACAGATATTCTGTGGCTTGCTCTTCTCAAATGTCACAGTAACTCTGGGCATCCTTCCCTAAAATCACTTTTTTTTCCTCTGGTCAGGGCCTCTCAGCTGGGAAATGGAAGAGACAGGGTTCAAACTCATGTTTGGGAAACTTCTGAAGTCTTTCCATTTGAGGCTAGTGAATCTTCCAGACATTTTCAAGTGCTTTTTTCTTTCATCTTGGTAAAGCTGATTCTAGGTTGTTTCTGTCCTCTGTAGTGTGATATCATATATTATTTCCAGAATCATAGCAGGGATCAAGTGAGCAGGAATATATATTCTTAGATATACATATATGCACTAATTTAGGCTTCATATGTAATAGCACACAGTATATATTGAATTTTCTACTACCTCCCAGGAAAAATTTGGATTATCTGGCAGTGTTTTAGAATGGGTGATCCCCATTATTATTTCTTTGTTTTTTAAATAATATCAACTTTTATTGTAGATTCAGGTGGTACATGTGCAGTTTTGTTACATGGGTATATTGGGTGATGCTGAGGTTTGAAGTACAGATCCTATCACCCAGCAAAGTACCTCATTGGTAGTTTTTTTAATCCACGCTCCCCTCCCTCCTCCCTTCTCTTCAGTAGTCTCCAGTGTCTATTGTGCCTGTCTTTATGCACATGTGAACTTAATGTTTAGCTCCCATTAATAAATGAGAACACATGCTATTTGGTTTTCTGTTCCTGTGTTAATTTACTTAGCATTATGGCCTCCAGCTGCCTCTCCATTGCTGCAAAGGATATGATTTCTTTTTACAGCTGCATAGTATTCCATGGTGTATATATTAACATGCTTTCTTTATTCAATCCACCATTGATGGGCACCTAGTTTGATTCTATGTCTTTGTTACTGTGAATAGTACAGCAGTCAACATATGAATCCTTATACCTTTTTCATTAGAATAATTTATTTTTCTTTGGTTATATAGCCCGTCATGAGATTGCTGGGTTGAACAGCAGCTCTGGTAAGACCTTTGAGAAATCTTTAAACTGCTTTACACAGTGGCTGAACTAATTTACATTACTGCTAATAGTGTATGAGCATCCCCTTACCTCTGAAGTCTTGCCAGCATCTTAATTTGACTTTTTAATAACAGCCATTTTGACTGGTGTGAGATAGTATGTCATTGTGGTTTTGATTTGCATTTCTCTGATGATTAATGATATTGAACAATTTTCTATGTTTGTTGGCTGCTTGTGTGTCTTCTTATGAGCACTCTGTTTATGTTCTTTGTCCATTTTTAAATGGGGTTATTTGTTTTTTGCTTGTTGTTGAATCTTAAGTTTCTTATAGATTCTGGACATTAGATCTTTGTTGCATGCATAGTTTGTAATTTTTTTTGTAGGTTGTTTACTCTGTTGATAGTTTCTTTCCTTTGCTGTACAGAAGCATTTTAATTAAGTTCCACTTTAAAATTTTTGTTGTTGTTACAATTGCTTTGGGAGACTTAGCACAAAATTCTTTGCCAAGGCTGTGTCAAGTAGGGTATTTTTTAGATTTTCTTCTAGAATTTTTGTCATTTGAGGTCCTGCATTTAAATCATTCATCTAACTTGAGTTAACTTTTGTATATTGTGTTAGTTCATATGTATTGCTATGAAGGAAAACCTGAGGCTGTGTAATCTTTAATGAAAAAAGCTCATATACTCCTTTGTTTTGGCCAGGCAGGGTAGAGCTGTCTGACAGTAGGGCCTAAGGAACAGATGTACCCCAGTCATCTGGGGCTAGAGTCCCAGATGCCAAGGGAAATGAGAAGCTTTGGGGGATGGGCAGCTACAGCCACATTCTACTGCAGCAGCCCTGTATACAGAGGCCCCTGAGTTCCATGCAGGCTAGATCCCTGTCTCTGTCTACCCTCTTGGCAGATTTCCTTGTCATTTCAAATGTCTAATGGGGGATAAAATTTCTTGTAGCTAGGATCCCAGAAGTCCCTGGGAATAATGGGCTGTTCCTCAATCTCTTCACTCACCTGTTTTCTAGGTGACATTCAGGGCTGGGATATGAAAGTTCCTTTTATTCTAAGGAGATTGGAAGGAACCTGAGGTGTGAGTTGACTTGTTCAATACCGTTTCTCACCATGGAGAGAATAACATCTTTCAAAGACACATAAATAGTTCCATAGATAAGAACTGAGTCTCTCTTAATTCAGATTTATTTATGGAGACTTAGCCAGTATTATCAGATATTTTCAAGCTATAATTGGGTGGGCAATCATTTTTATAATCATATTAGGGAAAATAGTTTAAAGAAAAGAATATTAGAAATAATCTGTGACATTCAAATTACATTCTTTCACCTTGGTCAGAATTTTTAAAATTTTTTCTAACATGCCTATATTTATCTGAGAGCTCTTATTGTTATTTTTTCTTTACTAAATTTTTCTCAAGTAGCTTATAATATTTGAGAATCAAGTTTTTAAAGGAATGGTCTAATGAGTGTTGGGTTTGTGTGATAGTTAATATTGAGTGTCAACTTTATTGGATTGAAGGATGAAAAGTATTGATCCTGGTTGTGTCTGCGAGAGTGTTGCCAAAGCTGATAAAAATTTGAGTCGGTGGGCTGGGAAAAGCAGACCCACCCTTGATCTGGGTGGGCACTATCTAATCAGCTGCCAGCAGAGCCAGGATCTAAAGCAGGCAGAGCAACATGAAAAAGCAGGCAGAGCAACATGAAAAGGCTATATTTTTCTCCCATGTTGGATGCTTCCTTCCCTTGAATATCAGAATCCAAGTTCTTTAGCTTTGAGACTCGGACTGACTTCCTTGCTCCATATATATATATATATATATATATATATATATATATATATGGTTTGTTAAGTAGTATTAACTCATATGAACACAAGTTACCTCAATAGGTCGTCTGCAAGCTAGGGAGGAAGGAAGCCAGTCTGAGTCCTACAGCTGGATATACATATATATCTAATATATATGTGTATGTATTCTATTCTATTTGTTCTGTCCCTCTAGAGAACCCTAACACAGATTTTGGTACTGGAAGTGGTCCTAGAGGAACAGAATATTAAGAATGGAGTTCTTTTGTTGGTTTCGGGGTTTCTGAAGTTGGCTGCTTAATATGATTAGATGCAAAAATTATAAGAACTCTACTTCTAATAGTATGGAGAACACTGGTAGTTCTTTATGTAAACTGTTTAGAGAGTTTTGCAAAATAAATGCATTTGACACTCCTGATTCACCACTTGTGAGAGGCACAGAGTTTAGTGACTGTATACATAATACCTTTGACCATGTATATGGAGAACAAGTAAACATAATGAAGCTGGTTGGTTGCTTCTAAGTTCCATGGACAAAGTAATGAAAGAAAATGATGAACTCAGAGATTCCAACTTGTGGCTTCAGAAGCAGATATTAAGCCTCAAATCTGGTAAGATTGCCCTGAGTGAGAGTCTTATCTCCTATAGAGAAAGAGCTGAAGTTGCGGAAAATCAGATATAAGCTCTTATCATCTGAGAGGTTGACCTGCAACAATGAACGGTGCATGCAAAGCCTTGCCAGGTGTCTACTGTTAAAGCGAGGGCATCGATTAGAAAAGAATGGGGCCCTGCAACTTGGCATCAGGATGTGCGAGAGAACCCTGATGAAGCTGGGGACACTGAGCTTGGTAACTTTCATGAACCTCTTCTGCCAGAAGAAACAGCTTCCCCATCCTCAGGAGTGTCAACATCCCCTCCCTGACCCATGGTGCCATCAGCCTTTCCACCTTTGTCTGAGAACATAAATGCTGTGCTGCCTCAGGCAACAGTGATGGCCTCCCTTGAAGCAGTTGCCAGGCAAGATAATGTTGATTCTCCTCAGGAGTCATCCCCAACACCCCTGTTTGTTTCTAGACCTATAAGTAGACTAAAGCCCAGCAGGCCCCTAGAGTTGAGGTTCAGAGTGTAACCCATGAGAAGGCACACTACACTTGAAAAGAATTGCTTAAGTTTTCTAATTTACATAAGGAGAAATCTGAAGAGCAGGCATAGGAATGAATATTAAGGATGTGGGATAACTCCACGGGAACATATAGTTGGTTCAGGCTGAATTTATTGATTTGGGCCCACTAAATCAGTAATGCAGTAGGAATTGTGAATTTAATGTCACATATCGGGGAGTTAAAAAAGGTTGTAATAGTTTATTTGCTTGGTTAGCTGACATACGGATTAATAAATGGCCCACTGTGAGCAAGCTGGAAATACCTGATCTTCCTTGGTTTAATGTAGAGCAATGGATCCAAAGTCTTAGGGAGATTGGGTTGGTAGAGTGGATTAGTCACTTTAGATCTTCTTAACCCAGTTGGGAGGTTCCAGAAGACGTGCTCTTGACCAATGCTTTGTGAGGAAAGCATCTGTATCTTTGAAGAGCCCAGTAATTGCTCTTCTCTGTATGTCAGGTTTAACAATGGGGATCACATCACTCAACTCCAAAATTTAAGTACAATGGCAGTAATTGGATCCAAAGGTGCAGGGGTCAGGTGGCAGCACTCAACCATCAAAGGCAAGGTTAACATAGCTTCCTTGCTCCTCAGTTTACAGATGGCCTATTGTGGGACTTTTTGATTGTGTGAGTTAATACTACTCAATAAACCCCCCTTTCTATATATGTATCTGTCCTATTAGTTCTGTCTCTCTAGAGAACCCTGACTAATACAGTTAGTCATTACACAAATATTTTGATAAATAAGCCCTTGCAGCTTTTTCAGAACTGATATTGGAAAGTGACACTGGCGAAATACCCGCTGAGGAGAAATTTTCATTTGGAATGCTCATGCATGTAAGAAAGAAAGTGAACTATATGATATTACTAACATGTCTCTTAACTATATACTTCTATTTAGATGTAATCAAAAGTTTATTATATATGTGGTAAATGTTCAAAATTATTTTGTAATTTAATCTGAATCTATATTTCTACACAAGTTCAAAGAAATGTACCCTCAGTTTTACCCGTCCAAGGCCGAAAGATGAAACAAATTTGTCAGTATTATTAAATGTTAGGTTACATTAAGACTTAGATTATATGACTTAGATTGGAGTATAAAGCAGTAAACTTCTTAACAAGAGATATCTTAATTTCACACTGATTGAATTAAAAATACTACTGAATTAATTGATTTTAGATCAAAATCTAAAATCTAAGTCATGACTGAGGCAAGAATGCAAGCTGATTTTAGACTTATGTAGGTGTGATTTGATTTCAAGTGCCTTGATTTCCTAAGACCAGTTCATCCTCAAAGAAGAAAGGTCAACTCTTGGTATCAAGGACTTGAATTTACCAGTGTGGATTGTGAAATGCTGAGGTGATTAAAATATTGTGTATTCAGTTTTTTATTAGTCAGGGTTCTCTAGAGGGAGAAGACTTATAGAATAGATGTATATATGAAGGTGAGTTTATTAAGGAGTTTTGGCTCACAGGATCACAAGGTGAAGTCCCACATAGGCCATATGCATGCTGAGGATCAAGGAAGCCAGCCCAAGTCTCAAAACCTCAAAAGTAGAGAAGTCAGCAGTGGAGCCTTTAGTCTATGGCTGAAGGCCTGAAAGCCCTTAGCGAACCACTGGTATAGGTCCAAGAGTCCTGAAGCTGAACAACTTGGAGTTTGATATTCAAGGGCAGGAAGCATCCAGCATGGGAGAAAATGGAGGCCAGAAGACTGAGCAAGTCTGCAGTTTCCATGGTTACTTTTATACTGGCAGCTGTTTAGATGGTGCCCACCCAGACTGAGGGTGGGTTTGCCTCTCCCAGTCCACTGACCCAAATGTGAATCTCCTTTGGCAACACCCTCACAGACTTTCCCAGGAATAATGGTTTGCATCCTTCAATCCAATCAAGTTGACACTCAGTATTAGCCATCACGAGTTTCTTTATGTATTGAATAAAAGCCATCAAAGGGTTGACTGAAGGTTAACTCCAGAAGGTGTAGTTTGTCTCTATAGTTGCTACTTGTTGAGAGAAAGGGCTTTAGAGTCAAATATTAACTCTGCAACTTAACAGCTGTCTGACCTTCATAAAGTGAAGAGACCTTGGTCTCCTCATTTGTAAAACAGAAGTAATAATAGGCCTATTATATAGAATTATTGTGAAGAATAAATGAGATCATCAATGTGAGGCACTGGTGCCATGCTTGGTACATAACAAATGTCTGAAATGATTCTTATGGTGGAATTTATTACTGGGGCTCATTCAAGCATCTTGAGGTATTTCTAGTTTCCTTATATACAGGAAGCTAATAAATGTGACCTGTACACAAACAGGTGTGTGTACATGGTAGTGATGAAGAGAGGGTGACTAAGATTGTGAGCCCAGTGAAGACATGGTAAATACATGGTGCTTGAGAATATTTCATGTTTTAAGAACATTCCCTTATTGTTTTTTTCTTTTTTGAGACGAAGTCTCACTCTATCACTCAGACTGGAATGCAATGGCATGTTCTCCACTCACTGAAACAAACCCCCACATCCCAGGTTCAAGTGATTCTCCTGTCTCAGCCTCTGGGGTAGCTGGGATTAGAGGCATGTGCCAACATGCCTGGATAATTTTTGTATATATTGTAGAGACAGGCTTTCACCATGTTGGCTAGGCTGGTGTTGAACTCCTGACCTCAAGTGACCCATCCATCTTGGTCTCCCAAAGTGCTGGGATTGCAGGCACTAGCCACCATGGCTGGACCTCCTTAGTATGTTTTTTAAAAACCTAATGCCCAGGAAGCTTGCTACTATAGCGAATCCAAACTATTCCCATAACTTACTAAGACAGAGTCAGCATCAGCAGCTGAGATGATAATTTTGAAGACTCCCTTGCCCATGTCCATAGTCTGGAGTAGTAGTGGTATTGAAATCTCTAGTGGTTACCTTGATTTTAAGACCTTTATGAACACAATTATTTGTGTTACCCTAGAAAGTGTCAGTTTGCCTCTTTAATTACCTTAACCTGTGGAGAGATCAGAACTGAGTTCACTTCCTTTCCTAATACTCACCCACCATTGGCTGCCAAAGGTTTTCTTATCTGAAACTTCATTGAATTATAGAGGAAACACTTTTGGAAGGACAGCAAATGAAACTGAAGAGAAACAGAGAGAACACTTAATTTATCTTATCACAGCAGACAAATTCTCTAAGAGGTCAGATGGTTAAACTGACATTTTCTTCTCTCTTCCTTGCTTGTGCAATAAAACAGGATTATATATTATATTTTTGAATAGGCTTTAACACTTAATATATTAAAAAGACCTACTAGTCTGTCTCCTTGAGCACACAAAATGCATCTACCCTATGTTTAGATAACTCTAAGCACTGCAGAACACAGACCACTGGTTCTAGGAATCAGTAAAATAGCTCACAGATACAGCTGGTATGTAAAAGGCACTGTCTCATGAAGTGAGACTGCTTCATCACTTTTTATCCAAAAGTTCCTCTTTGAGAGAGAAAACAAAGTTCTCATTCTCAAAGAAAGAGATAAAGCAACTGGATTTTATTGGCAAACTGAGTAATAGAGATGTTAGAAGTAAGTGTGGAATAGGCTTTTATGGACTCTTAAAATTCCTATTTTTGGCCAAAGTTTCCAGTAGTTTGTGACTAAAAGATTTAAAATGAAAACTGTTATTACAAATGGCAATATTTCCATTTTGCTAATAGGTAAGTTAAAGTCTAATATTTTGTATCAAAATAGACCATTTTCTTTGATCTGTTTAGAGGCCCTAACCTGCAAACTCCTGGATGTCTTCCTAGCACTTATGAAAGATGAGGGCAGTAGTAGACATTTTTGTCCTTTATGCAGGAGGAAAATAGCTACCCTCACATCTCCTTATTGCCATCCTTGCAGTATGAGAACATTATCTGGATAGTCTAATAGTTAAATAGAATGATTATTCTTAATTGTTCTGTAACTTCTTTGAATAGGCATGTCCTTTTCTCTTCTTGAATTTTTCCTTTCCTGAGAGTGTGCACCCAGTTCATGTTTGGAAATGGCCATGTTACATGCTGAAGTGAAGGAGAGAGAATCACTGTGAGCACTGCCAAAATATTAAAGGTTTGCATTGTTCATTTATATCACTAAAATAGCAACTACTCAATAGTTTTCAGTTTGTGATCAGAATATTCCCACTTCTGCAGATAGAGAAAAAGGGCTTCCCTGAAAGTGTTTCAGTTGTCATTGAGATTCCTCCCTGACCCTGCATATCTGTGACACATGTTTCATGTGACACGTTTCATATGTCACAGATATGCAGAGTCAGGGAGGAATCTCACTGACTTTTTTTTTCCAGAGACAAAGAATGACTGGGCAAGGGATTCACTGTGAATCTAGGTGTGCATGTTATTTTTTTGTCAGCTTTAGTTTCATAAAATCTCCCATTTTCAATATTTGATTTGCTTAATTAAAAAGTATTTTGCTGCTTTGGCATGATTTTTGTCTTCAAACAATATCAAAAAGCAATCTAAGCTAACGTTATACCTGGAACTCCAGCTCTGCCTTCGCTAATAATAGACAGAAAATTTGAGGAAAACACAAGTAGAGTATAAAAATCATTAGATTTGTATAGTTTTAAAAATTTCCATGATTATAAAAATAACCCATTCATTTTCATTAAATTCATTTTAAATTATATTTAATTAAAAAAGAGGGATATCCAGAATTCTCTAAGATTAAAGTGTATGAACCTTGCAATTTTTATAAATAAGCCCCTTTTTAAAAATTGTATTTTGTTTTTGACTTTTGACGTGATCTAAGTAATTTATGTAATCTACCCCGTTTGCAATGCTAACGTTTGTGAGAATTTCTTAAATTATTTAAAGAAACCAGAACTTTTTGTAGTAATTCAGTGTTTTTGTTTCTGTAATTTTAATTTCTGTTTGTATTTAATGTTTTGGAATTGTTCCTTTTTTTTTTTTTTTTTTTTTTTTTTTTTTTTTTTTTTTTTTTTTTTTTTTTTTTTGAGAGTCAATGTCCCTTTGTTTTGCCAAGACTGGAGTGCAGTGGCACAATCATAGCTCATTGTAGCCTGGAACTCCTGAGCTCATGTGATTTTTCTGCCTCAGCCCTATGAGTAGCTATGACTATAGGCATACACCAAGTTGCCCTGCTAATTTTCTTTTTTGTAAAGATGGAGTCTCACTATGCTGCCTAGGCTGGTCTTGAGCTCCTTGCTTCAGGCAGTCCTCTTGCTTTGGCCTTCTGAAGCACGAGGTTTAAACTTTGCCTTGCTTCATTTTTTCTTAAGCTAGGAAGAAATGGGGCTAATTATATTCTAACAGAAACTACTGATATCAATAAAGCATATTTAAGAATAAGAAATAATTCCAATTTTGTTAGAAGTGTTGATGGTGGCGGAACATGAGGTTGAAAAAGTAGTAAGACAAAAGTAAAAGGCCTTTGATAGCTGAGAAAACAGTTTTGACATTTTAAAAATTATAAACAAGAAAGTTTTCCAAGGATAACAGTAACAATTTAACTTTAATTTTAGGTTCCTTCTGATAAACAAAAGGGATTAAGGAGAACAGGGAAAAGCAGTTGCAAAAGTCTAAGACATAGGCACCAAAGATATTTGATCTATACTATTATAATTTTTTTAAAGAACTCTATTTATAGGAAACTTGGCATCCTTTTTTCTCTTTTTGACATCTTACGAACTTTGCAAGGTGTATAAGTGTATGTCTCATATATTTGTGTCTTAAATGATCAAAGTCAACGTAATAATTTTCCACAAGGAAAATAAAAAAGAATTATCAGTGAGAATAAAAGGAAATAAAAATGAGCAAGAAAAAGAGAACTGGAGAGAGAGAGAGAGAGAGACTTAGAAGGAAAAGATAAAAGTTGAAAAGACCAAAAGAGAGAAAATAAGGATGGATGGAAGGAAAGAAGAGAAGAAGGAAGGAGAAGAAAGTAAAATAAACAAGACCATATGGGAAGGATTAAACTGACATTTTATTCTTAGCTCAATAATGTCAGTATTTCACTGTGAAAGACTAATTTTTTTGGGTGAATATTGTTTCCATTCTTAAAATATGGCAATTTTATATAAGATGGATAATATGGTTTGTCCATGTCCCCACCCAAATCTCATCTTGTACTGTAACTCCCACAATTCCCATGTGTCATGGGAGGAACCTGGTGGGAGGTGATTGAATTATGGGGATGTGTCTTTCCTGCACTGTTCTCATGATAGTAAATGAATTTCACAAGATCTGATGGTTTTAAAAACAGGAGTTTCCTTGCACACAGTATTTTTTTGCCTGCTGCCATCCATGTAAGATGTGATTTGCTCCTCTTTGGCTTCCTCCATGATTGTGAGGCCTCCCCAGCCACATGGAACTGTGAGTCCAGTTAAAACTCTTTCTTTTATAAATTGCCCAGTTTCGGGTATGTCTTTATCAGCAGCTTGAAAACAAACTAATACAATGATATTCTCTGCACTTATCTTTGGTTACAGTGGTTTTATATTTCTTTTAACAGCTATTTCAGCAAGAGTCAAACCACCTCTTATCTCAATTTTTTAAAAATCATTTATTTTATTTTGGATTCAAGGAGTACATGGCTATATTGCATACTGGTAGGGACTGGGCTTCTAATGTACTTATTACCCAAATAGTAAACATTATACCTGATAGGTACGTTTTTAGCCCTTACTCCCCATCATCTTCCCATTACAAGTCCTCAGTGTCTATTATTTTTATCTTTATGTCCTTGTGCACCAATTGTTAGCTGCCACACATAAGTGAGGCCATGCTATATTTTCTCTTTCTGACTTAGTTCACTTAGGATAATGACCTCCAGGTCCATCTATTTTGCTGTAAGGAGCATGATTTAATTCTTTTTTATGGTTGCACAGTATTTTATAGTATATATATGTATATAAATATCCAGTCAACCATTGATGGACACTTAGGTTGGTTCCATGACTTTGCTATTTTGGATAGTGCTACACTGAACATATGAGAGAGCAGATTTTAAAAATATATAATTATTTCTCTTCTTTTGGGCAGATACCCACTATTGTAATTGCGGCATCAAATTGTAGTTCTAATTTTAGTTCTCATAAATCTCCATACTGTTTTCCATAGAAGTTGAAGTAATAACTTACATCCCCACCAACAGTGTATAAGTGCTCCCTTTTCTCCACATCTACACCTATATCTGTTGTTTTTTGACTTTATAATAACCATTTTGACTGATGTAACATCATGATATCCCATTGTAGTTTTAATTTGCATTTCTCTCATGACTAGTGGTGTTGAGCATTTTTCCATGTGTTCGCTGGTCACTTGTGCAGGCTATTCTTGTGTTTCTATAAAACAATACCCGAGACTGGGTAATTTAGAAAGAACCAAAGATTTAATTGGCTTATGGTTTTGCAGGCTGCACAGGAAACATGGCACTGGAAACTGCTTGGCTTGTGGAGAGGCCTCAGGAAGCTTTTACTCACAGGAGAATGTGAAGGGAGAGCAGTCATCTTACATGGCAGGGCAGGAGCAAGAGAGAGAGAGAGAGTGTGGTGGGAGGGGGGAGTGCCACACACTTTTAAATGACTAGATTTCATGATAACTCACTATCACAAAGACAGCCCCAAGCCATGAGGGCTCTACCCCCGTGATTCATGATTCAAACACCTCTCACCGGGCCCACCTCCAGCATCGTAGATTACAATTCAATATGAGATTTGGATGAAGACCAATATCTAAACTATATTACTGCTTTTATTTCACTCTTTTTTTTTTTTTTTTTTTTTTTTTTTTTTTTAGAAATTTTTTTTTTTTTTTTTTTTTCTTTTTTTTTCTCATTTGGTTTTTTTTTTTTTTTTCTTGTTGTTTGAGTTTCTTGTAGATTCTATATTATTAGTCCTTTGTCAGAGGCAAAATTTTAAGTATTTTCTCTCATTATGTAAGTTGACAGTTTATTCTGCTATTTCTTCTGCTGTAGAAGAAGATTTTTAGTTTGTCACAGTTTTCAATTTACTCCCCACTTCCTTTTTTTTCCCAAAATAAGGTTTTAAGTGAAGTCTTTTGGTATAAACTAGATGAAAGTTTAACATCTCTGTTTGAAGTCAGGGTTGAAACTCTGACCTCCTTCTGGTTTCACCCTCACTTTATGCAGTAGCCTTGAGGTAATTGTGCAGAAAGCTGAGTTCTGAGAAGTATCACTTACAAACCTCTTCCTTAAGTTTTATGATTCTATTAGCTAGTTTTATGCGAGCAACTTTAGGTACAGATGAGGTAGAGTGTGAAGGCCCTTGCAGAGTGAGAGATGTGTATTGGCAGAGTGAAATGGTGAAGTGGCTCAAAAAGGCCGTTTAAAGAAAATAAGAACTTTCTTTACTAGAGATGCTTGTTTTATTACTTTTCAGTTTTGCAGAGTTTAACTCTGGGTTTGGTCTCAAGCAAAAAGTAAACAGCTATTGAATGTCTCCTGCAGGCAGAACAATAGCCTAGCCTCAGCTTTTATTTTCATCAGCTTAAAACAAAGCATCTTGCTATTTCCTTTCCTTCCAAGAAATCTGCCCCACTTAAAATGTCTGATGATGAACAAATAACAGTAGAGACCTGAGCAATCAAAATGATTATATTTAAGTTGATAAACATTCTTTTATGCCTCTGTTCAATTAACAGGTGATATATAACTAGATGCATATTTTTATAATTTACAGTCAGTTTTTAAATATTACTATGCAGTGGATTTTCTCTTAGAGCAAAATACCTTTGATGGTAAACCAGAAAAACAAACTACTGAGACAGCATGGCAGAGTTTTGAACTCTTTTTTCTTTTGTCATTTTTGATCTTTTATTTAACAAAATCATGTGCTGACATTCAATATCAAATTGATTTTAACTGGTTTGTTCTAGGAGTTTTCTTTTCTCTGTCTCTGTCTTTCTAATTTTGTTTCCTGAAATGTAAAATGTTATGATTTATTTGAATTTCCATATCTCATGGAATATTTTTAGGAGACTTAAGTTCTCATTATAGATTGTTGAATAATACATGGCTTTGATGTGCTGATAAAAGTGTGCTTTTTCTGGTGTCTGAAACAATATTGAGGGCTAAAATATCCCTGAAGCATAAGTCACTTCCTGTTATTAAGTTAAGCAACTAGAAAGGAGTCCTTTTATCTACATCATTTGAGTTTCAGGTGACAGAAATTTAAACTGAAGATGGTGGGAGACAGAGAAATGAGAGAAAAAGAATATATTGACTCGCTTGTGTAACAAAAAAGCCTACAAGTAGACCTTGATTTGCATCTACAATGAGCTCACATGGTGTTGTCAGAACACAGTTTCTCTCCATATTTTAGCTCTGCTTTGCTCTGTGTTAGGTTTAGTCTCAATCAGGCTCTCTCTTTATGGTGAAAGACTATTTAGCAGCAGTTTCATATATACTTCCTACAAGTTCAGCATATTTAATCGAAAGGCAGTACATCTTCTTTAAAAATCCATACTCTTGGGATTTATCCTTCTTAGCCCAAACAGAGTCACTTGATTTCTAAACTAACTATAGAGAGCAGGGCCTGAATCACGTGGGAGTCAGTCAGATTAGTCTAGCATGAAAAGCGTGGAGCATGAAACTGGCAGGAATTGGGTGGGAGTTGGATAATTTTCCAAGAAATACAGTTTGTTTGCACAAGGAAGAGCAATATTGGACAAGCAAAAATAACACATAGATTTTTAAGCTGCCTAACAGTGCAATGCTTCCCTGCTTTCATTATTTCCTTTTCTTCAGACATCTATTGCTTATGCTCTATCCTTCTCATCATCATTAAAAGAAATGGAATGGATGGATATTAAGAATGTGTTCATGTGAACGGTGAATGATTTCTGTTTACAATTAACTCTTACAAAAAACTGGTCAAGACATACCAGTTGGATAGCAAGAAGTGTGCTCCCTTTTGTGAACCTTCATCAAGCCATGATTACCACTGAAGAAGACAAGATACATGACTATCCAAAAGTCATATGTAGACACAGTGTGAAGGATCCATTATCTTAGCAGATCTGGCTTCCAGGTTACTTTGAGACATCATTTTCACTCTGGTGTCTGAAAAATTACCAGAACCCAGAACTTTTGAGATCTCATGCATGGTATTTGAAAGCCTACAGGGTGACACCTCAGAAATTCCTGGGTTCTTTCTCTGTTCTGATACTTCAATGCTGTATTACTAAGGACAGGCCACCTGTATACATCTGCTTTCTATTCCTCATCTATAAATTCAGCAAGTTGTAACATCTACTCTATCTAGTCTATTATAAGACTGCAATTCTGATGATTTTACTTTCTGTACATGACTTAAGGAATGGGAAGAAAATAACTTCATTTAATCACAAATACAACTTTAACAATTTGGGTTTATACCAATTTGAAACATACATGTTTCAATAGAAGCATATAACTTAAGAAATCATGCAGTAAAATGGATCTTTGTGGAAGAGAACAAAAGGAGTAAAATTAAACAGAAAGATAAAAATCGTGTTTAGATAAGACCTTTCAAATATGTTTCTACTTCCTTTCTCTTCCTGCCAATATATTTACCTGTAATATTTAGTGTTTTTAGATCTGCATATATTAGTGATGTTTGACTTATGAAATGAAAAAATTATAATTTTGAAATACTGTTATCTGAAAAATTTTGAGGAGACTAAACGCAAACTAAGACTATTGATTTAAAACATTACAATCTTTAGAGACCTAAATTATGACCATTTAGTAATTCATTTTAAAATTTTAAGAATCTTATCAGAGAATATAAAACATCAAATTACTACATATTAGTACTAGAAAATGTATTATGATTACCTCAAATAATAGAAATAATACATTTTGTATTCACCTGAATTTTGACTGATATTGAAAAATATATCAACCATAAAGATTATATTACTAAATTGCTAGATAGCTTATTATTTTTTCATTATTTAGCAAAAGAAGGAATTACAACTAAGTTTTTTGGATGTCTTCATCTAAAAGTAAGGTTTTGTTAAAACAAATAATAGGTAAAAACAAACTCTGTGGAGCTTGGCTGTTCAGATATTCAGAATCCAAGAATCTCTTATAAGAATACTTCAGATTTCAAGGGAAGACTCTGAAAAGGCACCCATATTGAGTGAAAATAGACATCTCAAAGACAACAAAAGACCTACTATATTTACCTATAATGCTATTTTAGCTAAATCTTTTTGATCTCTAGGAGGCAGCTATTTGTCAATATACTTATATTTAAATATCTAGTTTCCCTGACTGAATCATAATAAAAAAGCCTATCTTCCATTTATTTTTAGTCCTTTTCTGTATGTTTAGTATGTAATGTATTATGAATTCAAAGAAGCACTTATCACAGTCTGAATAAATAAATGGAAATAAATGAAAGATTATCGTAGCAATCTTTGAACACACTTCTTTGTTCTCAGTCATTTATTGGGACACCATGTACTTAAAGTATTCTTTAGAAGGACTCTTCTTTCATTATTGTATATCCATGAGCATGCTCAACTGAGCTCTTTCCTGAAGTTTGATATAGATATTCTCTGCTTGTCTAGCTCATAAAATGTTTTTATCCACTAGCATCAAAGTCAGCAACTTTCTTATTATACCGAAATCTCTGCCATTTATTCAGTCAACACATGACTACTTAACCTCTATATATGCCAGAAAACAAGGTGGCCATGATACTGAATGTAGTGAAGGACCATGAAATCATACCCCAAGAAATGGCTTCATGAAATAATGCAAGAATAAGTGATGAGTCCCGGAAAGAGCCAGAGAAGACCATCCACTTGTGTCAGGCAGCCATCTTGAATTGCCTTGTGGTTTCTCATCTACTTAGTTCTGATCTCTCTTTGGCTCCAATTTGCATGTATTTGCTATCCTTTACAAGTTCCTTGTCCATGGCTAATTCTTTGGCTTTTAACTCTTTGCCATTTTCTCAGTATATTCCTCATTTTGGGGGACAGGTTCACATGGTTTGCACTTAAGAAATCCTTTTGAGAACTTCCTAAAAACAGATATCACAATTTCTTAGGGGTTAGGGCTCCCTGCAAACTTAATACATAATAAATACTTTAAAATGTTCATTCATACAGTTTTTCAGACAACATGCTAATATTCTAAAACAAGAAGTATGGGTAATCATACAATCAGTAGAATATATTCTATAGGAGTAATGTTCATTCTGGGAGCTGCAGCTACAGTCATGTGTTGTGGTAAGCTATCGGCTCCTGAATCTGATCATTTGTATTTACGTTAAGCTAAGTGCTAATTTTACTTTGGCTTGGTAAATTTGCTTGTGATCAGATATTTGCACCATCTTGACACTATGGTAAAATAACTCATTCAGGTATTATTAGTCATTAAGGTACAAGGGCTGCTTAGAATTTTAGCTACAAAAATTTTATTTTGCTTAGAAATTTTACTTACCCACTTTCTAAAGGCACTTAGGTTTGTAGGTTCTCCTTGCAGCATCACACTCTCACAATAATTAATTGAGCTCGTTTTCTATAATTAGCATCATTATTTCACTACCAATTAAAAACTGAAGTGCTAAGATTGTTGACATTTTTATATCTATGGGTTATACTTCAGCAATTTTGTTTTGTAGATGGTGTGTTACTTAAATATACAAGTGTTTCACTTACCAAAGTGTGAAGTCATCTATGATGAACAGGGAGCTATTTGCAATGGAGATGTTGTTTTGCATATAATATGGTGTGTATAGCCTGTAGTCTTAATCCTGTCTATTGGAGGTGCTGTCATGCTGGGTGATGACTGATTAAAATCTGTCCACCTGAGAATAAATGTTTTAATAAATAAACCTTACTGTAATTTGAAATCTCAATATGATGAGTGAATGCCAGAATGGTACAATCTGAAGATTCTGAACCTTTTTCAGGCCCTTTGCTTTACTTTTTGGAGAGCAGGTAATGGCAATATTCAATAGCCGAGCATAATATGTGCCAAATCAAGTCTAGCAGTTAATACAGGAAAATTTTATTTGCAAAAGCAACACATTCACATAAATCAATGACAGACTTATGTAAATATTTAATGGGTCCACTGACTCCTATTTTATAGAAATAAATGCTTGCTGACTATATTTTGGATGGCGAGGGACAATAAATTCTATAAAGCATGAGACTTCTGTTTAGGAATTCTGTATGTCACTAAGTGTTTTGCACATACCCAACAGAGTTTATTAAAAGAGACAATTCAGTCTTATTGCTAGTGGACAGTTCTATCTATACATTTATGCTGGGTGAGTTTGCCTTTACATTTCTAAAGCTTATTTACATAAATTTTACATATAACGTGGAATTCCAGCTCAATTCAGTTTGCATTAAACAATGTGGCACATTGATTCCTAAACACAGTGAGAATAATGTATTTAAGTATAATCCAGGAAATAATTTAAATTATGCCTCTCTGTAATGTTATGTGAGCTGAAGGCAATATTTTAATGTTTGTATCTTTAGTTTACATTTAACTTCTTATCACCTTTATTCAAAGTATAAATTTGTGATCAACAAATTTCATACTGCTAAAAAGGCTTTTATTTATGCTTATTTGATTTATTCAAAGAATAGTGAGAACCTATAATACCTAAATACTAAGTTAGACACAGAAAAAACAAAGATGAAATAAGTTCCCTGCTCCCAAAATGTAGGAGATTGAAATATAAACAATCATCAATATATGTAATAATTATAAAAAATGTATTGTAAAATATAGGAAAAATCTTTTAATCTGGAGAGGGAAAAAAGATTCATTGAGTCCCTGATTACATGCTAGTCACTCTGTTAGTCATTTCTTGTACATACGTTAATTTAATTCTCTCCATACACTCTCAGTTTAGCAGTCATTACTTTCATTTTGGCTTTATATAATTTACAAATCAGGAAAATTTTCAAATTTTTCCTAAAGTTCTAAGATTCTGGGTAGATAAAATATTTTCAAGTGTCTCGTCCTGTTGCTAGCTTGAATGGTCTGTCTGGCAAAAATAATAATTGAGACCTAGAGAGGAACGTGTTTCTGTATGGGGAGAACTGTGTGGTTTCTTATACATGCTATGAAATAAGTACAGCAATCTTGTATACACCTTTAGTAAAGCTATAGAATACGGAAGACATAGCTTTAGCAGGAGCCTGGCCCTTTTACTCAATATAAAATCAACATGCAAGGAGGTTTTTAGGTGACTGGTTTGTTCAGTTCATCATCTGTTTATCTCAATTTTCAAATAAATCCACATTGGAAAATAGGATTGAACTTAATTTATTTAATTTAATTAAACCAAGTCATCAATATGTGCTGTAAAAGGAAATCAAAACAAAACCATCCAAACGATGAGAACAAAACAAAGCAAGGGTGAGTGAAAATAAAATACCTTTTCTTCTTTTCTAAGAAATTTCTCAAGATTGCTGATAAAGACAAGAAAATGTTGTGGGTGGACAAGTGTTCTCCTGTGTTAATAGTGGGACCATTTCTGGGACTTTGCACTGGTGGCATTATCTATCCTGTGTTTTCTTTCAATAATAGAGTTTTGGAAAAACTAAGTTGTATTCAAATATGGATAAATACTTGCATCCATGAATGAAGTAAAGTCAAGACCACAGACTGAGGAACTGGTGTTTAACTATTAAATTCCTTTAACTTCCTTAAAATATTGGACGTTTCAGTTCATCTAACTGATTTGAATATCAATGCAGATAATAAGATGATGTCCTTTGTACTAATATTGAAATTTTTCTAAAAGGCACTGATAATTTTGTAGATGTTTTGTTAGATCCTCCACAAATTATACCTAACATATTTGGTGACTGTAAAGTATTACTGTTTTTTTTTTTTTTTCCGTAAGTTATTGGGATACAGGTGGTATTTGGTTACATGAGTAAGTTCTTCAGTGATAACTGATTTGTGATAACTTGGTGCATCCATCACCAGAGCAGTATACGCTGCACTATATGTGTAGTCTTTTATCTCTTACACCCCTCCCACTCTTCGCCCCAAAGGACCCAGTCCAGTGTATCATTTTTATGCCTTGTGTCCTCATGATATATATACATATATATATATGATTTATATATATTATAAATCTATACAAGATATATACATGATATATACATGATATATATCATGTATAGATTTATATATAAAAGATATATATAAATTTTTGCATAGATTCACATAGATTTATATATTTATATACAAATATATATATAAACTATATATAGATTTATTTATATATATAAATCATATATACATCTATACATGATCTATCTATCTATCATCTATCTATCTATCTATATATGGTAGGTAGGTAGATAGATAGATAGATATACCATAGTTTCCTTATCCACTCACTGATCAATGGGCATTTTGTTTTGGTTCCATGATTTTGCAATTGCGAATTGTGCTGCTATAAAAATATGTGTATAAATATCTTCTTTTGTATAATAACTTCTTTTCCTCTGGGTAGATACCCAGCAGTGGGATTGCTAGATCAAATGGTAGTTCTACTTTTAGTTCTTTGAAGAGTCTCCACACTGTTTTTCATAGTGGCTGTATTAGTTTACATTCCCATCAGCAGTGTAGAAGTATTTCCTGATCACAGTATACATGTCAACATCTGCTGTTTTTTGATTATGGCCATTCTTGCAGGGGTAAGGTGGTATCACATTGTGGTTTTGATTTGCATTTTCCTGATCATTAGTGATGTTGAGCATTTTCTCACATGTTTGTTGGCTATTTGTATATCTTCTTTTGAGAATTGTCTATTCACGTCCTTAACCCACTTTTTGATGGGATTGTTTATTATTTTTCTTACTGATTTGCATGGGCTTATTGTAGATTCCGGGTATTTGTCTTTCATAAGATGCATAGATTGTGAAGATCTTTCTACCACTCTGTGGGTTATCTGGTTACTCTGCTGTTTCTTTTGGTCTGCAAAACTCTTTAGTTAAATTAAGTTCCAACTATTTATCTTTGTTTTTATTGCATTTACTTTTGTGTTCCTGGTCGTAAAACCTTTGCCTACGCCAATATCTAGAAGGGTTTTTCCAATGCTATCTTATAGAATTTTTATAGCTTCAGTTCTTAGATTTAAGTCCTTAATCAATCTTGAGCTGATTTATGTATAAGGTAAGAGATGAAGATCCAGTTTCATTCTCCTACCTGCGGCTAGCCAATTATGCCATCACCATTTGTTAAAAAGGGTGTCCTTTCCCCACTTTATGTTTTTGTTTGCTTTGCTGAAAATCGTTGGTTGTAAGTATTTGGGTTTATTTCTATGTTCTCTATTCTGTTTCATTGGTCTACGTGCCATTTTTATACCAGTATCATGCTGTTTTGGCCTTATAGTATAGTTTGAAATTAGGTAGTCTGATGCCTCCAGATTTGTTCTTCTTGCTTAGTCTTGCTTTGGCTATGTGGGCTCTTTTTTGGTTCCATATGAATTTTATAACTTTTTTCCATTCTTTTACCTTTTGACTACACACAAAAGTAGTTTTCCATAAACCATTTATAACCTCTTACAAAGTACTTCCTATTTTTTTCTTTCTTCAACATTTTATATCCATTTAGTTTTACCTATATTGTTTTTCCTTCATTTTGAAACAAACTTTAATCTCTAAACTAGACAGGATTACTTTTTCTTTAACAAAAACCATATCTTTATGTTCTTAATTATTTGAAAAATTATGGTGGTATTTTGATGGGCATTGTGTTGAGTTTGTAGATTGCTTTTGGCAGGATGGTCATTTTTACAATATTGATTCTTCCCATCCATGAGCATGAGATGCATTACCACTTGTTTGTGTCATCTATGATTTTTTTTTCATCAATGTTTTGCAGTTTTTCATGTGGAAGTCTTTTACCTCCTTGGTTAGGTATATTTCTAAATTTTTATTTTAATTTTATAGGTATTATATAAGAGGATGATTACTTTCTAACAAATGAAAAATTGAATGCTATTTCCTAGACTTCATGCTCTTTGTGAGAATGTATAATCTACATTCTGAGAAGCATTAAGAAAACAGTAATATTTGTATTTGTATTCCACTCTGTTTACAAGCAGAAAGGGCATAGACTATACAGTCTGAAGTAGATAAGTAGATGTGAATATCAACTCAGTCACCTCTTAACTCTGTGACTTTGGACATATACTTTATCTTCTCTCAATATCAATTTTATCATCTGTGAAATGAGGATAAACTAATTAACCCATAAGATGGTTTTGAGAATTAATTAAGCAAATATATGAATGTACCTAGAACAGTTGCAGATAAGAAAATACTCAATCAGGTTAATTTTCCCCCACCTCTTCTTTCCTCTTTGAAATGTGATCAGATATATGAATCAATACATAATATTAATACAAATAGAGAAAAAGGGAAAAGGTTTTTCTCCCCGTGTTGAAATTGCAAGTATAATGAGTCTGTGCAAGCTAAGACTGTATAAAAAGTTTACCTTTATATTTCCATTATTAGTGAAGAAACTAATGAAAATAGTGTACTCCATGTAGGAATTATTCTTACATGCAATGGACTCTCTAAAAAGCCCATCCTCCCAGATCTACTTTCACCACTATTCTTGTCTTTCATCTGAATTATTCCTGTCAGAATTGAACTGAGTTCTTCAGTTCCTACTATATTAAATCAGCTTGGAAAATTTTCCTGTGACTCGTATTTTTTTTTATTTTTATGATAAAATTTGTGTGTTTGATATCATTAAGCTTGAATATTAAGAAAATAAAAAATTGATAGAAACCTTAAAATATGGAAAAATTACCAATAATTATCTCTCATAGAAATAAAGTTACTTTTTTAAGCATTGCTTTATACCTGTGATGGCTAATACAGATTGTCAAGTTTACTGGATTAAAGGATGCAAAACATTGACCCTGGGTGTGTCTGTGAGTGTGCTGCCAAAGGAGATTAACATTTGAGTCAGTGGGCTGGAAAGGCAGACCCACCCTTAATCTGGCTGGGTCTAAGCAGCTGCCAGCGTGGCTACAACATAAAGCAGGCAGAACCAAGTGAAAAGACTGCAGTGAATTAGCTTCTCAGCCTACGTCTTTCTTCCATGCTGAATGCTTCCTGTCCTTGAACATCAGACTCCAAGTTCTTTGGTTTTGGCACTCGGACTGGCTCTCCTTGCTCTTCAGCTTGCAGATGGCCTATTGTGGGACCTTGTGATCATGAGTGAATACTTGATAAACTTCCCTTTATAAATATATCTATCCAATTATGTAATAAACTTCCCTTTATAAATATATCTGTCCTTCTAGAGAGCCCTAATACAATATCTTACTTTATTTTTCAGCAGTTAGTAATTAGAGCTCCAGTAAATGCCCCGTAAGCTAAAAACATTTTTTAGGCTGGTTATGTTTTAAAGTAGTATTCTCCAGATGCATATTAACATATGATCTCACATTAAAGTATATAGCAAAGGATAAACACTGATCAAAAACATCTGGCAACACTTAAAGGGTCCAATCTACTCAGCATTACTTGGCATTTGGAGTGATAGTGCTAATCAAAATGAATTTATGTTCATTCGTCATCATTTATATAAGTGGGGCATTATAATTCATTCTAAATTGAAAGACAGTAAATCTACACTCAGTAGACTTTTACTGCTTTCTGACCACTGATTATACAGGATTTCAGTTTGGTTCCTTGTAACTCTAATGATTGAAATTCCAAAGTACCTAGGGATATGTATATATATGCATGTGTATGTATACACACATATATAAATAATACACATATATATGTATGTTATCTGTATGGTTTATATCATACATGTACATGCATGTTATATATTATATATATATATATATAACATGCATGTATATGTATGTTCAATAGGAAAGAGAATTGTTAAAATGTCAGAGTAATTACAGCTTTTAATGTTTGTCAGTATACTTTATATCACATATTAATATCAGACTGTTAAAAGTAATACTGTTAATGAAAAGTAGATGTTTGGTTCTAACTTTTATAGTTATGTAATGAAAAGCTGAAACATGCCTTTGTTTAGTTTCCACAGATATTGCTATTTCATTTCATTCTCTTCGCCTTTAGAGTTGCACGTGTTGACCACATAAAGACTATATGTTTTATAAGGCTATTAATAAAAGGATGTCATTTATGTTCAGTGTTTCATATAGTAATATTATGGAACAAATTAAGTACTAGTAAAAACAGGCTTAACAATAATGTGTATTTCTGTAAATAGACAATGAAAAGTGTGAAAAGCATTTGTTTCCCTTTTTGCCTTGGCTGCTAGAATGCCCTAAACTAAATGTACTTGTATGGGTTTCATACATTTAGCCTTGAGTTACTGGTGTAATTTCTACTCTCTGAACTTTTTATTCTTTTCATAAATCTTCCCTGCCCCAAACATTTCTCACTGTACTGCTATTCTTTTCACTTTATTCAATGTTTTATTGGATATGGGCCTTTATTATACACTGTCTCAAAATCATTTTAGAAGATGTATGTAAATAATTAATAAGTGGAGGGCTGCATAAAGCCTTTGTTAAAAAATGCCTTATGCTTTTTATCAGTTGCTAGTTTCTAGCACAGCAAGGCAGTGCTACATTGCTTACAGTCATATATTTTTGTGTGTCTATAGTATTTATTGCATTCACAGGCTCAATTTAATAATCTAACTTAAATGCATTTCTACATGTGATTTTGTGGATGTGGTCATGATTCAAATATGACAATAGTCTCTTCATCAGGAAATGTTTTTGAGACAAGACTTTAATTTTTTTAATTAAAAACAATTTTTATTATTTAATGTTCAATTGACAAATAAAAATCAAGCATATCCAAGGCATATAACATGATGATTTATTTAATACATGTATGCACTGTGTACTGGTTACTACAGTCAAATTAATTAACACAACTATTACTATCTATAGTTAACGTTGTTGAGGATGTACGTGGTGATAACATTTAAAATGTTTTCTTATCAAATTTCAAGTAAGCAACACAGTATTATTAACTACAGTCACTACGTGGTACATTAGTTCCCAGAACTTATTCATCTTATAGAAATTCTGTGCCCTTTGACCAACATTTTCCTAATTTACTTGCCCAAAGTACACATGATAAAGAAACATCCCATCACCTGCTGTATTAGTTGGGGTTCTCTAAAAGGACAGAACTAATAAGATAGATGTAGATATAAAAGTGAGTTTATTAGGAGAATTGACTCCTAATAGGGGAAGTCCCACAATAGGCCCTCTGCAAGCTGAAGGGCCAGGAAAGTAGTCTGAGTCCCAAAACCTCAAAAGTAGTGAAGCTGATAGTGCAGCCTTCAGTCTGTGACCAAAGACCTGGGAGCCCGTGGCAAATAATTGCTTTAAGTCAAAGAGTCCAAAAGCTGAAGAAGTTGGAATCTGATGTTCAAGGGCAGGAAGCATCTAGCTTGGGAGAAAGATGGAGGCCAGAAGACTGAGCACATCTTCTCTTTCCATGCCTACTTTTATGGTGGCAGCTAATTAGATGGTACCCACTCAGATTGAGGGTGGATCTGCCTCTCTCAGTCCACTGACTCAAATGTTAATCTCCGTTGGCAGTGCCATCACAATCACACCCAGGAACAATACTTTGCATCCGTCAATCCGATCAAGTTGACACTCAGTATTAACAGTCACACTTGCCTTGTCTGTTTTTAAAACTCTAACCAACAATTATAATTTATCTCATCCACATTTTCAAAAAAGGGCTATACTCTGGCCTTGTGAGAACAAGCAGAATTTAAAGGGTAAAATAAAGAGCTTTATGGAAGACTAAAAATAAAAATAGAAAACAAATTTTAAGCTACTTTACTTCAGTGAGAGTTATTGAGCTACTGACTAAACTGAGCTCTCCTGACTAAAAATGGAGTAAATATGGGCAAGCAATTTCAGCTCTGAGTGCAATGGCACCTTATAAATCAACTGGGAAAATAGCCCAGGCTTATACTTTGTGCCCTCAAGTAAATGGACTTTCAGCTAGTAAAGATCTGATAATAGGTCTAAAGAAATCAGGTAATAGGCCTTAAAATAAATGTAAGTATCACTGCTATTATTTTATTCTCTCCTTTTCTAAAATTGTAATTGGAATTTTTGTAAGGGAACTAAAATCTGTTTAGCTGAGGTAACAATGAATATTTTCAATGAAGATAAATTACCAGAAATGTTTATGGAAACCAATGACTTATCTGAAAGGCAAGAAGCACTTAGTGGAGTCCCATCATGGTTTTCACACCCATATATAAATAGCTCTATTTATGGGTTTTGCTCTTGGTGTTCAACCCAGTTGTTTTGGGATGCATTTTGAGCCTGCCATATGAGCCATCAGGTCCAAGGTGTCATCAAGGTGGAATTCTAATGGAATGTAAAACTGGAGAAATTCACCACCTCATTGTAGATACAGTGACAAGATTTGAATATATTTATATGATGTGGCCGACGTTACGAAAAAAGATAGATTAAATGAAAAAGATAGATGTAAGGCATACTTTATTAGTTATTACTACTGTTATTACAATTGTAATCACTAATTGTTCCATCTCAATTTTACATACCAATGATTTCCCATATTGCATATTCAATTTTAGTCTTTATCAGTATCTTACATGCTGCATCATAGCTGTAAACCACCTTTTCTGTGCAGAATGCAGTGTTTCATACAACATTTGCTAATTGGTGATTTCAAGCTATTGTAGGCTAATGTTGCCTGCTGGCAGTGTTACGAAGGCAAAGATATTCTCATCCACCTACTAAATTGCCATGATGTGAATGTTATAAAATCTTTTGAAGCCACAATTAGAGTTTTTAGTATTTGTTCAGCTCTCTGACAAATTTGTTATCTAAACTTTGGGTCTGTGGCTCTAGTTTTATAGATTTGAATTGCCTTACCTATATTTTGAAATAAATAATACAGGAACTAGAAATACATTGATAATTACATGTTTTTAACATTTACTTGGGATTAATTCCAGAAGAATAAAATGAGAAGTAAAAGGCTTAATCTATGAGAAGAGGTAAGTTACTTCTTTGCTGCAATATGAAGAATGTAGTAAGAAATAGTTGAACATTAAATAGAATAGGTGAATATGAAACAGCATCATTAATGCTGAGTATCAGAGAATTTGTTGAAGAATCTGGAGTTAGCAACGTGGGCAAGGTATAAAGCCCAGAGGATTTGAGGCTCCCAGCTGCATCATCACTAGGTTTGAGGCTCCCAGCTACATGATCACTAGGCTTATTGATTTTCTTTTCCATTTTCTCAAATTTTAACAAAATGGCACATGTAAGAAATATCACATAATTTCTGGGTAAATGTAGAAAGAGTTTTGAAGAAGCCATGGTTTGTATCTAATATTAAAGTGTATTGTGATATCACAATCTTGAAAATAGTTAGAAATTGATATTATAAATTGATGAATTAATTATAAATAAATTGATTTATAATTATTTACTATGGAGATAATAGTAGATAATAATAAAATAGTACAACTACTAGTAGTAGATAATAATAAACCAGTACAAATAGCCTCTCTCCTCTTAAAAAATTGAGCATATAAATGTATAATTTAGTATGCAATGTGGCCACATCAGAAACAATAGAAAATGGAAAGATTTTTTTAGTAATAATATGGCTACAAATGGGTTTTGTTATTTAAATTGTCTACTGGTGTTATACATGCGTACATTTTTTAAAGTCATACAGTTCTATGAGACTTTTTACCTTGAACAGTTACCCTCTGCTTGCCCCTTCCCACCATATCCCCCATTCAATAAGAGAATAATTTTCAAACCTCTTGGCTCTTTCTATGGTTTCCTTGATTTTTCTTAGGTTTTCATGGGATCTATCAGCTTCCTTCTATTGGCTGTGGGAGGTGTGAGGCTATGAGAAATATTTTTTTTTACAGCTTCCCACCCCAACCACTGTCCTACCCTTCTATTCTCCAGTATCATTGTATCATAATTGTTGTTTAAATGAGTTTTTACATGATCATAGTTATGTAAATGTTAGTCACAACAGACTGATGGTTACATTTACCTTGCTTTACAACTGATAGGTTTTTGTTTTGTTTTGTTTTTTATAAAGTCTAACTCTGTTGCCCAGGCTGGAGTGCAGTGGAGCAATGTCCGCTCACTGCAACCTCTGCCTCCCAGGTTCAAGTGATTCTCCTGCCTCAGCCTCTCCAGTAGCTGGGACTACAGGCAAGTGCCACAATGCCCGGCTAAATTTTGTGTTTTTAGTAGAGACGGGGTTTCACTGTGTTAACCAGTATAAATAAGTGATAGTTTTACTTGAAGTTAACAGCTGACATTATTTTTATTATTTGCTTAGTTTTTTTTTTTTTTAACAAGTTTTTAAATCACCAATTCATTTCCAAACTCTCTGCATTCAGTGCAAGATGTTTTCAATATGTTTAAGCCTCTCAAGTACCCTGTTAATATCTTCTACCTGTTCCTCTGACCTGGACTGGTTTTGTTCTAGGCATGGTGTGCACCTCTCCTCCTGGGCTCCCCTTCACCATCATCCACATTACATCCTTCACTTTTCTGCATCTTTCATCCTTTAATTCCTGCATACCACAGCTTTCTCATTCTTGGTTTACTTCTCTTTCTGATGGAGAATTTCCAGTAAGTTAAAAAAGAAGTGCATGGAAGATACATATTTTGAGATCTTGCACATCTACAAATGTATTTATTTTGTCCTTATACATGACTGATGACTCGGATTGATATAGAATTCGAGTTTAACCACCATCTTTCTGATTTTAAAGTGTTTCTCATGTGTCTTTCTACTCTTAGTATTGCCTTTCAGAAGTCAGAATAATCCTAATTTGTAATCTGTCTTTTGCATGTGCTTATTTTTTTTGGTAACTTTTTTTTTTTTTTTTTTTTTTGGCTAGTGCTATGAAATTTTATAATGTGCCCTATCATGGGCTTTTTTGTTGTTATTGTTGTTCATTCATGATATTGGCACATGATGCATTTTTCAATTTGGTCATTAGTATTTTTGCGATCTAAAATTTCCTAAGTGATTTGTATTAGTTTCTAGGGCTTCCAAAACAAAGCTCCACAGACTAGGGGTGGCTTAAACAAGAGATATTTATGTTCTCATAATTCTGGAAGATTGTAGTTCAAGATCAAGGTGTCTACAGGATTGGTTTCTTCTAAGACCTCTTCTTGGCTGAAAAATTGCCATCTTCTCTCGGTATCTTTATATCATCTTTTCTCTGTGAGTTTCTGTCCCAATCTCCTCTTATAATGGCACCAGGTATATTGAATCAGGATCCACTCATATAACTTCATTTTACTTTAATTATGTTTTTAAAGGCCCTATATCCACATACACTCAAATTCTGAGGACTAGGGGTTAAGTCTTAATATATACACTTTGGAATGGCACAATTCAACCTGTAGCACTATAGTTTATGATGTTTTCTTTTCCTCTGTTTTTCTGTCTGCTCTTTTTGGAACTCTTTTTACATAAATGGTGTAACTTCTAGACTGATACTCTAATAGACCTGACTTTTCAATTTTCTACCAATTTATCCTTCTGTTATACTTGTACAGAGATTTTCTCAAGTTTATCTTTTCTCCCTTATATTTAAGTTTTTTTTTTTTTTTTAATCTTTCTAGTGTCATGTTTTCAATTTCCACAGTTCACTTACTCTCTCATGTTCTCCGGATTAAACAAATTCTACTTTATCTTTTGATATATATTAATAATGGGTGTTTTAAAATAATGTTTTTTTCTGGCATTGTCTGTGTTTCTTAAACATTTTTTCTTGATTCTGTCTTCCTTCTAAATCTAGAGGCTTTTCGTCTAGTGCCTCCGGATCCCTGATCACAGGTGCATATTTCAGAGTGAATCACTGAAGAGTTCTGTGGGTGGGAAGAACTTTTGGACAGTGACATTCTCTGTAGGATCATCTGGCATGACAGTTCAATAGAGGAAATCCTACTTTTAGTATTTCTAGGTCGTCATTTCTTGAACTATTCAGATTCACCAGAGGAAAAGTTCTCTGTTTTCTGTCTGGAGGGTTAACAGAGGTGACAAAGTTCTTGAACGGTATAGGAGAAGTGGGATGGGGTCTATTTGATAGTTGTAAAACTCCTTAACTTTTGTGATAAATTGTATGTGTAAACTTGTCTGGACTGCACAGTAGACATATATTTAGTTACACATCCTTTTGGGTGTATCTGTGAGGGTGTATCTGGTTGTGGGCACCATTTGAATCAGTAGACTCAGTAAGGCAGATTGCACTCCCCAGTGTGGGTAAGCCTCATCTAATTTGTTGAAGTCCTGAATAGAATAAAAATCCTAAGTGAGGAAAATTTGCTCTCTCTGTCCTCGAGTTGGGACAGTGGTCTTCTCCTGTATGCAAACTCACAATGGAACCATACCATCAGCTCTCTTGGGTCCACAGTGTGCCCACTCAATCTGCAAATCGTGGGACTCCTCCATCTTCATAATAGTGTAAGCTAATATCTCATAATGAATCAATGTCTCTCTCTCTCTGTCCCCTTCCCTTTCTTACTTTCTCCCTGTACCCCATCCTCCACCTTCAACACACACACACACACACACACACACACACACACACACACACACACACACTATTGGTTCTGTTCCTCTGGGAAGTCTGACTAATGTAACCCTGATTACTTTCATCTGCTCTCAGCTCTCCTTATGGTCCCCAGTACAAATATTTTCTGATTTACTCTTACTAAAGAAAAAAGATTGTGATAGGAGGATGAACACTCATTCATCCATCCATCCAAGGCATCTGGAATTCTAATTATTTCCTAAATAAAAGTTTTAACCTTGTATCTTGGTTTATATTTCTGCCTTGATTACTGCTTAGTAGTAGTTATTGCCACCATCTCTAAGCTTTTCTTGGGTTTTAAAGAGTAAAGTGGTTTACATCTGAAGTTCATTAATTTCATGTCTGAGTTTCAGCTTTCCCAAATTGGCCAATTTAATTACCTAATTTATCTTCTTTCTAAACTCCAAAATGTTGCTTTCTTTCCCCCATTTTTCCTTTGTGGGTTTATATTATTTTATCCCCTTGTCATTTTGGTAGGGTATTAGAAGGAATTTGAAGAACTGCATTCAATCTGTCTTCTTTAACTAAACTACAATTAGTTAGAAATCTCAAACTATATAATAAAATGATATTCAGACAAGTTTCAGAGTTAAAATTGACAAAACAATACTGACTAATATAGGGAAGTTTTATTATATCTTTGAATATGAAAGGGCTTTAAATGCTTAAAAATTTTTATACAATTAAGAAAGGTGTTAAATATAAACTTCATGTGTAAAATACTTTTATGTCAAAATACACTAAAAATCAAAAATATTTTAAATTGGCAATATATTGATTTTTAACATGGATTCATATAAATTATAATATAAATATAAAACCTAAATAAATAAAAGAGTAAAGCCTAAGATCAGGCTATTGACAGAAATAGAATTATAACCAAATTTGTCTTTATAAATAAAAATATTTACAATTAGGATACAATTTAAAACACACCATTAATCAAGGTTTATAAATTAAAAGCAAAAATATATTTTTAGATCTATCATATTAGAAAAGGCTTTTAAAATTTTCAATATTGAATGATTTGGAAGACAGGGTAAGGTAGAGCCTCAGATTATTGGTAGAAAGCCAGATTGCTATTCCCTTTATAGAAAACAACCTGGAAATATGTATCAAAAACTTTAAGAATATGAATTTTTATACACCTTACTCTAGGAAATTTATTTCTACAGAAAATTATAAAACACTAAAATAGATTGTATTCAAGATATTTATAATAATAAGATATGTAAATGATCCAAAGGGCCAAAGGACTAGAAATGGCTAAACTTCAGAAAATTATTAAGCAACCCTTAAAAGTAGTCTCTCCTAGACATGATTCTTGTTTTTACCGTGATTAAGCCTGTTGTGTGAGAGGAAAGTTCATAAACTAACTCTAAAATTAAATGCAAAACAAATATGAAGATACATGCAGGGAAGGAGAAACAGAACATTATGAGGGGTGGGTGGAGAGTGGTCCTAATGAGGAATTATCATATTGATAAAGGAATTGGGAATCATGGGATTCATAATATGTGGAGATGTGTTGATAAGTAGAACATCAGTGACCTGGAGGAATAAGGAGGTGTTTGGGGACTGAAGGCCATGATGAGGAAAAGGAGCAAATAGGATGAAGAAATTGGAAGAAATAACATTCAAGGGAGTAGTTTCGGGATTCAATTTAAGGCACTAGAACCATTAGGAGTGGTAAGATGTAAAATAGTGTGGTGTTGATTAAATAACTAGAATGGCTCTGAGACTTACCTGAGTGTCACACTCCACAGAGAATGAAAAGCATTAAACACAAAAGTGTGAGGATTAGCTTGGAAACCAGTCCTCTCATCAAGGATGAGTGTAAGGAGAATCAGGTAGAATCTAATTATCATCCTAAATCAGGTAGAATCTAAATATCATCCTCTGTTTTCTGGAGGCCTCTATAGGCACTGAGTAGCAGTGATTACTAGGTTTGGGATGGAAAGGTCAATTTCATTATCCAGATGGCTGCATCCTGGGTTTAACGATATTTATGTCATGTTGAAACATCAGAATACATGGCAATTTAGCCATTTATTCAAGTAGTTTTGGAAATCCAGGCATAGACGTTTACTCAGGTTTTCTTTTGTTTGGAAAATTTTGACTTCCCTTGGTGGAACATTTATCTTGGTATGTCTAGAAGAGACAAAATGCAGGTGTCATATTCTGTGACACTGGAATAGAGAATATTGGAATTTTTTTTTTAGTTTGGTGATCACAACTTGGCTTGACAGTGAAGCAATAGTCAAATACTAGGTATTTAACCTTATGTCTTCATGCCTCTAAAATCTTCATATATTCTAAACTGCATGTATTATTATTTTCTTTCACAAAAAGATTTAATAAGCTCTGTCAACAAAACTTGTGAGCTGCATGCACGATTTTCTTTCACAATAAAATTTAGTAAGCTCTGTCAATTTAACTATGACATATTGTCAATTTTTTCTGTTCATTTCTAGTTCGAAAATGTTAAAACACTGAAAAGTGCACAATTGAATTGATTAAGAAGTGATAATTAAATATTATTTTTGAATAGATTAATAAAACATGTGCAGTTTAGAAGTGAACATGAATGCACTGATGATCCTTAAAACAGATCAGAATGGAGACAAATTCCCTTTCTGAGTCTTGAATGAATCCTTTTAAAAGTAATATGAGTTTTCCTAAGTTGAAGTAATCTTTTAAATTAATGTTATATGTTTTGAAGTCAATTATAAGTTTATCATTATCTCCATTATTAACTTTGGCATATAGATTTGAGAATATGAATAAAAGTTCACAGCTGTATCTTCAATTTCCTCTTTGGTATCTTGACTGTTTGCAGGAGGATTATTTTGCAGTTTCATAAAAGCTTATTTTAAAACTAATATGCAAGCTTTTATTTGGATATAGTTTTTGTACTTCCCTTAAACTAAAACTTTCCTTGTTCATTTAATATGAAGTCAGATAACAATCATAATTTCCTTTAAAGTGAAAAGATTAGAGAACTTGCAAGTGTATAAGAATTACACAAATACAAGCTTTCATCTATTCAAAAATATCTTGCCATTTTACTATGACTGGTTTTCATTCCTCAAGAAAATTCCAGCTCATTTACTATCATAGCTTTTATTCTGCTTTGAAGGAATACATCTTGATTGATTCAGTTTCTTGCACATAAAAGTTCTGGACATAACATTAGTATTCTGTGATTCTGTAAAATGTCTACTTCATTATTAAGGGCACAAGTATATTATAATCATATTTATTACCTTTCTTTATATAAAGTCAAAACATATGCTTATTTTGTTGTTCCTTTGTTATAATAATTGTTGGATTTACCTGCACTTGTAAAGTAAAATTCACTTGGTATTTATTCATCTGTTCATTCACCTCCCAATTCTGCAAATATTGATTGGATACCAAGGTTAGTGTGGCATTGTAGAGACAAATAAGAGCACAGATGCAAAAAAAACTTACACGATAGTACTTAGAATTTAGGGGAGAAAATAAATTTGAAGACTATCATATTTAATAAAATGTACTATCTGTATCAATAGAGGTGTGCTTAAGACAGCATAAAAGAGGAAGTGATCATTTTAGCCTATAGCAATCAAGGAATTCTTAGTGGAGAGGGCTATCATTAATCTGAGACTTGAAAAATGAGAAGTGGTTTCTCGTAGGAAGAAATGGTAAGACATTCCAAGTAGAGTCAGAACATGTGCAGATATATGAAAGCACAGGGTTTGAAATGGTGGAGTACTCCAAGTGTTAGAAAATTCCAAAATATGATATTAGAGATAGAAAATGATAAGTTATGATGCTTGCTAGAAAGAAGTCATAACACAAATGGCCACATGCCATTTAAATGATTTTTGAGTTATTCTTTAGATGAGCTGTTTTTGAAGGATTTTAGGTGTATTTACAAATTAGTATGTAGGAAAAATTAAAGGGGAGAATCTTAGGTAATAGTTGCCAGGAGGTTAGTTTAGTGAGATCAGGTGAGAGCTAATGAGATTCTGAACTGAAGAAGGCATTTGGGTGTAAAAAATATATAGGTTTGAGGGTGTGGAGTAGCAAAATTGACAGAAGTGTTGGTATTTAATTATATGGAAAGAAAAATAAATCTGGGTTAACTCTAAAGTTCTTTTTAAAAATGTTATTAATTTATTTTTAATTGAAAAATAGAAGTTTTGTATATTTATGGCATACAATTTGATGTTTTTATCTATGGATACATTGTAGAAAGATTCAATCCAGGTAATTTTGAGAATCTGGGTGAAAGAGTAAAGGAAGAGAAACACTAAAATCATTGAGGTAACGAAGGAATTGCCGAACAATATTGGGTTAGACATACACATAATCTTTGAAATTTTCCAGGATTGTGTCATCATTAAAATTGGAGCAGCAGACTGTGAACCAAATTGGAAAGTTGTCAATGACTCCAGTGTAGTGGCAAGATGATTTTCAGGTGATGGCAAAAAGAAAGTGACGGTGGTGTACTCATACATTCCGTTACAGGCCCAGGAATACAAGCTTTTATCATGAGTTCTCAGCAAATAATGAGCTGCTTATGTCCATTCCTGGAAAGGTGTATTCCTATGCTAAAAGAAAATCTTTTAAATGTTATAATAATTTACTCAAACATTAGATTTGTCAGCTTTTAGATTTCTTCACAGTACTAAGATATAGTATTTCTTTGAATATACAGGACAGTAACTATTTATTATGGTAATGGTTACAAAATTACTATGTTTTTAATTTAAACACTGTGGATTGAATCTGAATTTTATAGTCTCTCACACACACACACACACACACACACACACACACACACACACACATTCCCCACTTTGCACAAGGCATCGTGTATAACTAGTTCAAAACTATACTTACAAGACCTCTTCTTTTATCATATTTAACCTTTAATAATTAATCTGAGATTATTTTATGTCAAGGATCATTGCATAAGAAAGTTTTGTTATTTGGCTTTGATCATATGCATTTTGACTGCTGATAAATTGTGACTAAGAAAATATGGAAATGAATTCTGAAAGCAAAGGTAAAATGACCTGGCATGATTTGTGTTTGGGATAATCTCTTCCAAAGCTTTACTCCATTGGTTTGGATAATCAAAAATTGATTATATTTGGAAACTGAACGTTATCTAGAAAACCAATCATCTGTGGGAATTATTGATATTGTTACCGAAGAAATATTAATTATAAAAAAAGCAATTTATTTTACATTAGAATACAGTCTCATTGTCACTGAAGCTATAATTCTAAGCAAAGTGCTTATAAAGGAAGGAGAGAATCATGGTTTGACCATTACACAGAATATGTCTGAATTCATCAGGTAGCAAATCTTGTAGTTCAATTTTCCATCTAAACATGAAGGAAATGTTGAAAAATTCTCATAATAGCTCATTTTTTTCTCTTCTATAATCATTATTAAAAGTTGACAAGGCACAATTTCTAGGTAATGTGGTGTTCAAATATTATTTGAGGGTTTCTAGAATATTGACCAAAAATGATGATAATGTATTTCTTCAGTAAAGGCAAATCAAAACTAAAACTTACCTTCTTTTATTATTTCATATTAATAAGTTTAAAATTTGTGTAAAAACTTTTAACTCAACTACGAGGGCTTCAAGAGTGTTTATGCTCAGCATTATAATGCTTTATACTATTTACCCTCAATTATCTGTGTTGTCACTGATAAGAATGCCAGAATAAAGCATATAGAGGTAAGAAAAAAAGTCCTGATATTTTTTCAAAATGATTATATTTATAAATATTATTAAGATGATTGTTGCAAGATTAAGTAGTTAATGATGGTTCAATGTTTCCTGAAACTTCAGCAAAAACCTCTGTAGTCTTCTTTGCCTTCTCTCTTTATCTTGCCTCATCATCCTGTTGAGACTATTTTGAAAATGTACTCAGAATTTCATCATTTCTCAACTACCTTCTCTGCCAATACCAAGTCTAATCACCGTCTTTTGTCATAAATTACCAAGAAATCTCATTATCTGGTTCAATTGCTTCTGCCTTACATATATATTCAACACAGCACGAGTGGTTTGTAGTATCAGTCAGATCATGGTACCCATCTATCTGCTTAAACTCTCTCCTAGCTTCCTTTATCACCTATGATAAAGGGGCTATGAGTCCAGGGGTTCTCAAACTACAGTGAGTTTTAGAATCCTCTACAGGGCTGGTTTTATTGCAGGTTGCTAGACACTGTCCCTAGAGGTTCTGATTTTACAGGCCTGGAGTAAGGCTTGCAAATTTGTATTTCAAGTTCCTGGGTGATCATTCCAGGTGTTGCTTCTGCCGCTGATCCAGGGACCAGGAAAGTCTTTACCATGACCTGTGGAATCTTATATGATCTATACTATTACCTCTTTAATCTCATTGCCTGTTTGATTGCCTATTGCACATTCTGCAGTAACCAGCCCCAACCCCATCATATTCCTGCACCAAGGCTCTTTTCTTTGGTCTTCCTAAACCTAGGATGCTCTTTCTCTGGGTACTTATATAGCTAGTTTCCTCACATCCTCTAGGTTTTTACTCAAATATCTTCTTAAGGAGACCTTTCCTGAATATAATGTGTAAATACAGTTATATCTGTTTCCACCCCACAGTGCCCCTGAAATTTCATACCCCCATTTATGCTTTATCTTTTGGCATATATATTATCTGTATATACTATATAATTTACTTACTTATCTTGTATATTTTCTACTTCTAAAAGGAAGTAAAATCTCTGAGTACAGGAGTATTTTTCACTGTTGTATCTACAATGCCTAAAACAGTGATTGGCCCACAGTAAGTGGTCAATATATATTTGTTGATTGAATAACAAATGAATAAGAAAGTCAAAAGAACACATGGAACAAGGAAAATGGACATGTTTGGTTGATGTTGCCATTATCGCAAGAAGGAAAATAACATTAGAACTTTGAGTTATTTGTTGAATTTTGATAGCAATGTTACATTTCACGGTTCACATAAGCTTAACTAGTGGAGCTTGTATCTGCAGCTACTTCGTCAGAAGATCAGCTCAGGAAAAAAATAGAATAATAACATATATATTTGCCGCCTACTTAATATATCTTAGACACTATGCCAAGTGCTTCATCTGTATGATTTTATTCGTTCCTCATAACTGGCCCATGAAATAAGTTTTACTTAGTCATATTTTGTAGATAAGGAAACAAATCTTACATAAATTAAGTAACATTTGCAAGGCTGCACAATTCATAAGTGGCCATCAAGTCCTCAGGCCTACGTCTGTCTCTCTGCAAAGCCCACATTTTACAGATGTCACTGGCATCATTAAACTTGTGTGTGTAAAAAGAAAAGGGCAATGCAATGGTGAGGGTTTCAGAAATCATGTTTTATGAACATGATTATGCCTAAGATATTCTTCCTCCAGGTATCCACATGGCTATTTTCCTTACATTCTCTAGGTTTTTATTCAAATATGAACTTGATTAAGCCACCTGCTATGTATATCCTAGGGAAGTGATAACTCAAAAACAATACATTATCTTTAAATGTGGAAAATAGAAAATAAATTCTAATAATAACAAAAGATAGAAATTGCAGACAAGACAATGACCTTTGCCAATAATATTTTGACGATTTTTTTTCTATTCAGCAACAAAACAAGTGGCTGCTTTATATGCAGAGATTGAGCCACACTTTCCTGGAAATGCTGGAATAGAAGTATATGAGCACAATGCAAGAATATTTTAGACTCAATTTATTAATTGAGAGGAAGATTTGTATAGATAGTTA